>NC_139049.1:27235085-27763544 GCF_965140915.1 Aythya marila | reverse complement strand
GGTGAGAGTGACAAACATACTGTTGTAACTCCGATGATGGAGATTCTCACCCTGTTTTAAAAAACCTTGGATGATAAACATAAAGGCTGGCAAACATCCCATCAGTGACCCCTGCAGAACTCCAACCCCAGGTAGCAGGAGGTTAGAAAAACATCCCTTTACAATCACTGGCTAAGGCTGATCTGATAAACAACCATTACTTTCCACAGTGAAGGTACATGACAAATCCAGAACTGCAGGCTGGTTTGACGATGACTTGATCTGGTCACAAACTGCTGCATCACTTGGGAGAAAAAGGAAGAAAGTAAGAAGGAAAGAAAGAGAGAAAGAGAGAAAAAATGAGAGAATGAGAGAGAGGAAAAAGAAAGAAAGAAAGAAAGAAAGAAAGAAAGAAAGAAAGAAAGAAAGAAAGAAAGAAAGAAAGAAGAAAGAAAGAAAGAAAGAAAGAAAGAAAGAAAAGAGAAAGGAAGAAAGGAAAGAAAGAAAGGAAGAAAGGAAGAAAGGAAGAAAGGAAGAAAGGAAGAAAGGAAGAAAGGAAGAAGGAAGAAAGGAAGAAAGGAAGAAAGGAAGAAAGGAAGAAAGGAAGAAAGGAAGGAAGGAAGGAAGAAAGGAAGGAAGAAAGGAAGGAAGAAAGGAAGGAAGAAAGGAAGGAAAGGAAGGAAGAAAGGAAGAAAGGAAGGAAGAAGGAAGGAAGGAAGGAAGGAAGGAAGGAAGGAAGGAAGGAAGGAAGGAAGGAAGGAAGGAAGGAAGGAAGGAAGAAAGAAAGAAAGAAAGAAAGAAAGAAAGAAAAAGAAAGAAAGAAAGAAAGAAAGAAAGAAAGAAAGAAAGAAAGAAAGAAGAAAGAAAGAAGAAAGAAAGAAAGAAAGAAAGAAAGAAAGAAAGAAAGAAGAAGAAAAGGAAGAAGGAAGAAGGAAGGAAGGAAAAGAAGGAAGAAGGAAGGAAGGAAAGAAAGGAAGGAAGGAAGGAAGAAAGAAAGAAAGAAAGGAAGAAAGAAAGAAAGAAAGAAAGAAAGAAAGAAGGAAAGGAAGGAAGGAAGGAAGGAAGGAAGGAAGGAAGGAAGGAAGGAAGGAAGGAAGGAAGGAAGGAAGGAAGGAAGGAAGGAAGGAAGGAAGGAAGGAAGGAAGGAAAGAAGAAAGGAAGGAAGAAAGGAAGGAAGAAAGAAAAGAAGCCATCAAAAGGGCTAAATATAAAGCAAACAAGAAAAATGTTAAAATAATCTACAAGGAAATTAAAGAGCTGCTAAAACTGAAAAATTGAGGGTTGGAGAGTGATGGTCAAAAATGCAAAGCAATGGTCTGGCATATTGGCCACAGGGGTCACAGCTCAGCAGTATGATGCACAAGAATCATGAGGAGGTATACAGACAAGTGCCCAGTTGCAACAGTAAAATGCCAGCTCTTCTGCTTGTGTTTCCAGATTTGACAATATCTGGAGGAACTGTAGATTTCATTTTTGTCCACCTCTGAAGCTTTCCAGAACAGAACAAACATTGCTTGTTCAGGGTCTGGAGTATGTCTACAGCTCCAGAAATGAAAAGAAATGAAATGGGTCCAGAGCTAAGGGAATAAGATTTCCAAGTTTGCTAGTGGGAGAAGAATTATGAAATTCCAAAATGTAATGCTTCTAAGCTTACTTTTAGGCTGAAACGTGAATTTCAATAATTTCCCATAACAACCAATTACAGGTTATTTTAGAAAAAAAAAATAATCTTTAATTGGATCTTTTGTACAAAAACTCTGTTCCCACAGTAGAGCTTGGTTTATCGAGCGCCAAGTGACTGCTGAACTAAACACGTGGATTATGATGAGAGGTCTGACTCAATAACTTGCCAAAGCTGATCGTATTAGCACAATTCTTTCACACACTGCGGACCCCAGGCACGGCCTCAAATGTTCGCAAAGAGACCCAGCACCTGGGGACAGCTCACACAGAGCCATTCACACGGACACAGCTTCTTTTCTCCTGATGGAGACACCAGGCCTCTGCTAATCCTCCACCATCCAGCGTGGATCTCTGAGTCACTCCTGATTTACACGGGCGCATCTTTGGCCAAGAAACATCATGACCGTGCAGTGTAACGGAACGAATCTGGCCAGAGGTAACTGAATAAAACATGACTTCAGACAGAGTCCCTCTTGGCTTTGCACTGTCACGCAGCCAAGGCTACAGCCTGTAGCTGCATGAGGTGCATAGCTGAGATAAACAACCACTGGTGACACTCTAGGCCAGCTGAGGTAATAAATGAACATTGACCTTCATCACTATCTCAGATGAGTGGAAAATATTGGCTCAGTTGGCAACAAGTTTCCACGAGCTGACTTAGGATAACAGCCCATGCCCTGCCTTTTCTGTGTTTTCCATCAGATTTTTGAATAGCTTTTTGTTCCAGAAAACCTTTAAGCCACGTAACGTGCACAGAGCTCCAAGCCAGCCAAGCCAGAGCTCGGGTCAGGAATGCTCTGACCTTGATACAGGGCAGATAAGGTGGCTGGAGATTACTATTATTTGTTCCATGCCAAAACTAATCCTTCATGCTGTGCTTGCAAGGCAGGAACTTGGTGATAAGCAATGTTTACGTGAAGTGCAAAAGGCTTTAATGTGAGGGCACAGCCAGTGATTGGCACCTTTGTCTGATCCAGCACAGATGAGCTCCAGTGAGCTGGGAGGAATCGCTGCAAGACAGCTTGCCAAGAGGGGCACGATGTGCTCTCTGATGCTGTGGAAAGCCCAGCACGTGGATTTCCTGTTGATACCTGCTCTGGCACTCGGCAGCTGCAAAGCGATCAGTCACAGGCAAACTGCCCCCAGCCTGCAAAACAGGAGGTTAAACAGGTGGAGAGCTCAGCGAGGAGACAGGTGCACATGCACAAAAAGGGGAAAAAACACGCTGGAGGGTAAGGAGGGGAGCTCTGTTTGCCTCCCGCCAGAAACCTGCATGTCTCTGAAACCAAACCAAGCCAGGAATTACTTTTCCACGCTGCAGTCTGATCTGCCTCTTTTCCTTTTTAGCCTCTCTTCCTCAAACCAGACACCAACTGCTGAAACACCAGCTTAGCCTAGACAAGCCTCCTGAGAAGTCACGCTGTCCCCCTGCCCTAAATGCCAAGCAGGACTGTGCAGAAGGGACACGCATGCTCTGCTGATGCTCACCTGCTGCACGTATTGAGGTCTGCAAGCCAGGCAGTGGAAGAGTAAGGCCATTCAGAAGCAGCCAGACCTAGCTGGAGGGGTAAAAAGGCAGCCCATATCAAGAGAGCTGCAAAATGGTGTACCAGACGCTGCAATATCAATGTGAGTAGTCCTGTACAAAGAGGCCTTTGAGATGAAAGAACCAGGGTAGAGAATTACTCAAACCTGGACCAAAGTGTCTTTCCAATTCCCAGGCAGCCCTTCAGATATTAAAAATGGATGGGGTTTGCCTACAGGCTCATGGATTAGATGAGAGTTTCACTACATGGATAAGTTCAAGGACTACCTGGCCATATGCTCATACCTGCTCTGTGTAAAGCATTTATGCTACAGCGGTTGCCTAAACTGGATTCTGTGCCTGCCTTTTCTAAAATCTGCCAAGGATGGGAACATTTCCTGCAGATCGGGGCTTTCTTCTCATTCTGAAACCACAGAAACACAAATGTGAGCTTCCTTGGCACAGTTTCTTGGTTTGCCTCGCAGGAGATGGAGTAACCAAAGCAAATGAATCAGGAGCAAGATGAGTAAGTACATATCTATCCAGTTGAAAGCCATCTTAGAAAGCTGTTGGAGGGCAAAAAAGTACATTCTCCTGTATTGAATCAGGACATTACAACTACAAAGTGTTCCAAGCTAAACACATCCAAAAACTGTTTGACTCATGTTTCACATTTAATTCTATATCTCCGAAAAAGTTTACAAAAGCAAAGCTCGTCTGGACTAAACAACTGAACTGAATGAGGCACGTGACATTAGCTCAGGCTTCTCTGGCCAGCTTTCTAAATGAAGTGTTTGGAAATAAGAGAAACACATAGATTTGGGAGTGGGATGGATAAGAGATTTAGTTTCGCCTTTTATAACAGAGTCCTGTGTAAATCCAAAGGAGCCTGCAAAGTTTCAACAAGACATGCATTAAAAGCAGCAGCAGCTCTGTCCACATATAATAGAATTATTAAAAGCAAGGCAAAAGAGAAAGATTCAGCTCATTGCTGGAGGGCTGCCCAAAAGCCCACAGCTGTGATGTAGTGTTTGGACTTGAATCGTGTTAACAGGGCAATATAAATCTGCAGAGAGCAAGACAAAGTCTAAAGAGAGCAGACCTAGCCAAGAAGCCCCAAAACCTGGTCAGATTCAAGTGGTAGGTAGTTCAAAAGGGAAGTACTCAAAAACCTATTTCTATATAGTATAACGCTGGCTGTGCTCATAGTTTATTCCGAAGGTCACACACACTTCATGGTACCAGGGGAGCAAAATTTGAGTAATCAAGAGAATGGCATAGCAAAGTGCACTATAAAGACTTCATTTCCCTCACAGGTTCTACAAGGGGCAGTTCAGCTATTGGCAGTGATGATGTTATTTCTAATGTAAATATTTCACTTTCAGCACAGCTGAACTGGGAGGGATTACAGCAAGTAATGAATGAACCTCCAAATACCTCTCCAAGCCAAAAAAACAAGTGATGGCATGCAGAACTGAATCCTTCCAATCATGGAGAAAGAGATGGAGAGGATTTTGCATGACTTTTAGTAATTGCTACTTCCAAAACTGCCAGTGATGCCTTTTCCCACCCCTCTGTGGTCAAGGCAATTATTCTT
Source organism: Aythya marila (assembly GCF_965140915.1). Classification (NCBI taxonomy): domain Eukaryota; kingdom Metazoa; phylum Chordata; class Aves; order Anseriformes; family Anatidae; genus Aythya; species Aythya marila. The sequence continues at coordinate 27,758,760 of NC_139049.1, read as the reverse complement.
CCAGGTTCTCACTCTTGGCCTGCACCTTCATTGTCAAGTCAATGGAGGAATGACAACATCCACCAGCTGCCTGGACAGTATCCAGCCTGGATTATTACAATGAGCTTGCATGAGAAACAGGATTAGAAAAGCAGTGAAAGTCTACTGATAAAGCTGCCCCATTTGTTTTGATTCAAGATATTAAGGTTGTTCAGTAAATACCTTGATACATGGGAGACTTCCCTGCACCCTGAACAGCTCCGTGGCATTTGATTAGCTTCTGCTTTAGTGCAAAATCTGATAGCTGGGGGGTGATAGCTAGGTCAGATTCAGTGAAGGTTTTCTAGGTTTAGTATCTGTATTATTTTTTCCTTGGTGTACAAAGTATTCCTAGACATGATGGGGAAGGAAAGTGCTTTGTGTGGGATCTCTCTGTTTAATTTGTGGCATATCATAATGTTCCCGTTCCTTGTAACAACATAAGCTAGTATTTATACTCCCTTAAATAAGGTTGAACCAGATGGGTTTGCATATTCACAAGTCTAGCAATGAAATATTCATTGTCGTAATTGCTTATATCACATCCATTTTGGTAAAAAGCTCTCCGGAGTATTCTTAGAAAAACTAAAAAGACCACCCTGCGCTGAAAATGCAGGGGAACGTTTGCGCACACTAATTTCAGCTTGACGAATTTATGAATGAAATGGTGCAGCGTGACTGTTCATCCTCGAGTATGCAGAGAAGAGCAGAGAACATCCCCAGTGAGCAAGGAGTTTCCTTTAGAGCCGCAGGTCGACCTGTCCACTGAGTTCGTAAAGGATCCGTCCAAAAGAATAACCAATACTGCTCGCATCGGCAGAGAAGGGCACGCTAAAAGCTCTGAGACAGAAGGGCCACTTCAGGAAGGTGACAAATGGCAGAGTAGCAGGCAATGCAGTCTTACTTGCTATCATTATCATAATATGCCTGCCTCCCTGGCCTGCTTCAATAACTTCTGTGGTTTCGCTGATATCACGCACAGGCAGACCCTCAGCTTGGGAACTACTCTTGTCTGTTCTCTTCTTCTGCCTTGTTCTTATTTGTTTGCAAGCCCTTAGGAAAACGAATTCCGAGGAAAATCTGGACAGTCAGATGTGGAGAAAAGAAGATAGGCAGGAGAAGCCCATTTTGAAGAAAACCAAAGACGGTGCTTGGCTGACCCAAAACCCTGGGGTAGGAATCTGCCAGGGCTCGCAGTTACAGGCCATTTTTGTGAGAGAGCAGGGAGATTTTCTGCTGTCTTCTGAAGCTAGGAGTTTTATGATCTGGAGGATCCTGTGATTGATGTGGGGTTTGTTCCGATGGAAGAAAAAGAAAATAATCTTTGGCTTCAGCCTTGTTTTTGGACATGAGGCTGGTGAAAAACTGAAGCAGTGATCACAAACTGTTCCCTGTTCTGAGAGGAATAATGAGTGTAAAAAACACAATCCCAAGTGCCAAGCAAAATGGCTAAGGTTAACATTATTTGTCATTACAAATGCAGAAAGAATACCAGCTGCCAGAAGCTCTGTGCAAGGATGTGAAATCCATATTTCTTGTACCTTTTTCTGTTTTGACAACTAGAAATAATATTTTTTAATTGCTAGATCAACCTAAAAAGTTATGGCAATGAAACCTTAAAGGGATTCGCAGTCAGAATGACCAGCGCAGAGGCAGGGATTTGTCTGCAGCTCCTCACACCAGCTTTGACCATCCCTGCGGATCCTGGGCCAGGTCCTGACCTCACTCAGATCCCTGGAAATCCAAGCCATTTCAGTGGGGCCGTGGGGCTGTGAGATCAGGATTTGGCTGGTTACGCTGGCTGAGCTGTGGCAGGTGGGCACTTGCCAAAGAACTTTGTAATGGGTCGTGTAAACACCAGGGCTGCTCACAACAATTATGTAACCTGCAGTTACACAGCTTTATAGAAGGGCTTACAAAAGGCAATGGTCTCCATGGTTCTCCGTCTCCACCCTTGTGCCATCACAGATCATCACACAGATCCTGCGCTAGGTCCACCCCTTCTGAGCACAGGTGGTGCTGCTTTGGAAATCACAGATGAGAACTCCGTCTCCTTGCCCAAAGAGCAGTGCAATAGTAATTAGTGTTATTAGTGCAATAATAAGGAGCAAGCCCGGAGTGAAGCAGCTCTCCTGATGTGGCACTCAGTTCTCTCCCTTTCCAACTCCTCACCTCACGTCTACATCTCTCTCCTGGCCAGGAAGGAGATGCCTGGTTTGGGAAGAGTGCTCAGCTCTGGACTGTCTAGGGTCAGCTCAGCTCAGCCCAAGACAGCAACTTTCTTCTTAGGTTTATGACCCCTTAAGTCAAGGTGATAACCAACCCTAAGAGAGGCCAGAATTCAGACAAACAGTGCTTTACTCTGAGAGAAAACTGTCCACAATGCTTAAAGTTTTGTCTTGCTCCTCACCATTTGGCATACTTCAAGGAACATGACCATCTTGTAATATACTAAAAGATTTATTTCTAATATGAAACCCATATTTAGCATTGGTTTGGCAGTGATAGGAAGGAAACCACAGACAGCTGGCAAAGATTAAGTGTTAGTTGCTTGATAAACCTGGAGTTGCTAAGACTTCCAATTTTCCTACTGAATCTGCTGCCATCCAGAGCCAAATGCTTGAGAAGGGTGCCTTTGGATGGGCAGCGTTTTGTTCTTCACATCTGAGCTGCATGGATACCAACAAGAGATGCATGTCTCTCTGAAACAGATGTATTTCTATTAAAAAGAAGGAAAAAAAAAAAAAACGCTATAGTTTCTCTAACATTCTCATTGTCAGGCTCTTGGTAACAGATTTAGCTTCATCAGACATACACTTCTTAATCCATTTAGACATAAATATTGCAAACACAGTAGCTCACTGTTTCCTGGAATGATTTCGCTGTCTTGAACTTCCACTATTTGAAAAACGAAAATTGGGGCTCTTTTTCCACTGAATGTCAAAAGCTGTTTACTGACCAGCATTCCACTACGCTCTCAGGGAAGTGCAAGGGATTCAGGTTCATGATGCTGCCACCTGAATGTTTGTGGTGCTAAATTTGAGTTAGATAGCCCAAATTACCAAATTCACTTCCAATGACTCACCGAAATCTTTCAGCTTTAAAATCCTATTTGCCTAATAGTTGTGCTAGTAAAATGCTGGCACCCAAATCTTTCCACAAAGCTAACATGAGAGGCTTTTGAACACAGGCCAACCCAAATTCATTGTGGAATTTGAAATAATATCCATAAGGATTTTTTCCAATTTGCTCAGTTCTAGTCACCATTTCTTACTAACACATCATCTGACTTGAAGCAGAAACGAAGACTCTTTAAAATGTCTTGCAATTATTCATTTATGAAGTGTGGGACAGAACAGTGAAAATTGAGATTGCCTTAAAAATGTCACTGCAGGTGTCTTGACGATCTTCATTCCCTACCATGTATCCCCAGCAAAGGCTTGTGCTGTCACCCCAGCTCCATGAAGAATTGCCTCCTCAGCCTTGGGACTTCCAAGCATCCAAGCTTCAGGACACTTTCTCCTTCTACAACTCCCCAGAAAATCATTTGGTTTAAAGAATACCAAAAAAACAATACCAACCACATTCTTAAGTCTGGCCTTTTGTTTTATATAGCTCACAGGGCTTGTAGTTTAAGCTGTAATTTAAAAATCCCTGTAAGTTTGAGAACAACAAACTTTTACTTCCAAAAGCCAAAAATGCCACGGAATCACTTGATCCGAGGAGAGGGTGCTTTAAGGAAAACAGCTCCCTAAGCGGAAAAGGAGACCCTAGCAATAGTACTGAAGTGCAACCATGACATTTCGTAATTGGGACTTTATGTGCCTTTCTCCATTTAAGTGACAAAGCAGATTTACTGCATCCGAAGTCACTTTAGCAGCCGACTGCCACCAAGCAAACATGACTGAACAAAATCCATCTTAAGAGACGTGGGAGGTTCCTAACAGAGCATATTGTTTGCTTGTCATGGGAGAAACACTTCAGAAAACAGGCTTATATTTAGCAAGTAATCTTGGATTTCACAGCTCTAAATGCAATTATATGCCAGATTTTTGACATCTAACCTTCCATTAAACTTCAGACACTACTAGCGTCATATGCCAAACTGCCTTTCAAACTAACCCTTGAAAAAATGACTGCCACTAAACAAACAGCTTGCTTTTCCTGGCCACATTTCAAGTGGTTCCCATGAGAATGGAGATGCTTTGGGTTCATCCACAGCAGCTCATCTTCTCCGAAGGCCAGTGAGGAATTTTCCACACAGCACCAGTTTTGCACAGGAATCTACAGAAGGAAAATGAACTGAATGGACTGCTAGTTGTAAAGCTTTCAGACCAGCTCCAGGTAGGCTCAGGAGGAAAGCAGATGTGACCGAACCTCATGGCTCAGGGATTTGGTGCCTCCGACAGTGCTAGGTCCCTGCATGTTTGGCGTGCCTGATTTCAGTGAGCAGAGAAGACTTCGCCTCCAGCAGCTGCCAAGACAGATGCAGCTAGCCAAATGAGGTTGGTCCGTGGGCATCCGTCGTTGAGGTGCTTTTCCAACACAAAAAAATGTTCCTGTATTCTCTTGCAAACACTTCAGCCTTTGGCTCACTTCCCCACACACACTGCTCAGATGCCACTAAATTAGAAGGGAAAAATATAACTTGGAGAGCACATATAACAGAGGTAAAGAGATTAAGGAGTTTATCTGTCAACACTGGAGCCCAGATGCTTTAAAGTAGGACAAAAACCAGGAGATTGCGAGAGATGTTAATTATAAGCTCTTTTCTTCCCTTTAAAATTTAATTTAATAATATTTGTTAAAATTCCTTACTTTTCCTGTAGATTTTGGAGAGGGTTTAAAAAAAATACAGCACAGATTTCAAACTAAACCTCAGTGCTTGCACAGGCCCAAGGAGGCTGGAGGCTGCTTCTCATGGTACTCACTTCCAGATTTACTTTGCACATCCAGTGCTCAGAGAGCAGAATTTTACAGAAATTTCTGTGTACGACTTCACTAGTACCAGAGCTTGGTCTCAGAAAGAAATTGAATTCCACTACTTTTCATCCTTGTCTCTCAATGTCCATCCCTCACCTACTTCTAGGAGCACCAAAATGATTCAGACAAGTTCCCCTCTTTTCTAGCACTCAATGGAGCATTTCACAGTTCACCTTGAATAATAATTGGCTCAAAACCAAGGGATCCAGCACAATAATTCAACTGAGACCAGATATTTTGATAGAGCAGTCATTAATGCTGTAAAAATACGATGCTACCTTCATCATTTAATGACCATGAACAAAACAGTTGAGATGTTAATGATTTTTTTTCATTGTAATGATTTTTTTTTTTAAACGAGCCAATTTTATTTCCTAACTCTAGATCTCAGTGTTAGTCTTCAAATGTGGGATGTGTAAAGAGAGACAAAGCTGTCTTGTGGTACCACTCTGTAGAGATGGACTATATGGAGGACAACATAAACCTTCCCTATGGACCCAGGTCTAGAAAAACGTTTTTTTTGTTTTTTTTCCTGCATGATTTTCAAAAGGGTTTTAGATTTCTACACAGACAAGTCAAGACTGTCACCCAGTCGAGAACACTGAGATGGCTTAACGCTGTCAGTACAGCCTGTTGCTGATGGGATGGCCTAACACAGCACTTGTTGCACAGTTCATTGGGTCAACATTGTATGAGGCTTCATAAACAGACTGGTTCCTGCTGCCTGTAGCCCCAGTAATGGTTTATTTTATACAATTCAGCAATCATTATTAGGTAAGGTCTCACCACATTCCTCCACTAAGGGATAAAAAACACTTACCTGAATTAGGGACATATTTCTTCACAAGTTTAATATAAATCCTGTTGGCTCTATTAGCTGTTACAGAAACACGTTTCATTTTAGTATGTTTTTTGGCTCAAATGACCCTTTTCTTTCCAACTTTAGTGCCTTCCTGTCCTCACTTTATCGAACGAATAAAAATATTTCCTAAAATATGCTATTATTGTATCTTTAAAAAATAATAAATTTTTAAAGCTATTAAAATTCTTGGAAAATTTAACTGTATTCTCAGTCCTTTCCTCTTACTTTTGGATTTCCTTCCTGGTCCAATATTCTTTCCCATAATCCAGGCAACTTTATGCCTATTCTTGGGCATGGAAAGTTCCAAGACTCCGTATCATTGTCAGCAAAGATCCATGCCTGAGGTCCTCAGAAGCTAGCCAGCAGCAGTGATGAAAGATGCCTACAGAGACTCCCCAGTGTAGAGCGTCTACATTGGAAGAAGGGCCTATAAAAATGTACCTACACCTGAAGACATCTGCAGAAAGATGTGCTCTGCAAGGATGCTCTGACAGTAAAACACCTCTCGTTCTAGAGTATTTGTGTCAGCTCACATGTGGACCACACTGCTAACCTCTTACAGAATGATTCCCATTAGCTGATGGTAACATTAAGACCAACAGGACTTACCAACGAGTCATGAGTAGTTCATAGGTCTTTATGAATTCAGGATTCATCCTCCCATAGAAATGTTCCATTTATAGAAGACATCAGTTTCTCTTCTTAATGACAATTCAGAGTAATTCTGTAACATCCCTCACATGTCTCTTAATGGAGTACCTTTAACTGGGCCAAAATCCCTCTTCCTTTGCTGTAAAGACAGCTGACATCTTGAGTTCATATGAGACACACTGTGCTTTCCCTGGCATACTCCTAGGCTTTACTTCATTATTTTATATTTATGCAACAGAAAAAAAAAAAAAAAGAAAAAAAAAAAAGCTTATGCCATATGGACATGTTTGGTGTTGGGAAAAGCAACCAAGCTCTGTTGAAACCAATGGAGTCAAACTGGCATAAACTATTGTGTGCAAAGTTGCAGAGCAGTCATATGAACTCATAGTGAAGGCTGAAAGCTGAGCAACTAAACTGCTTTACGAGAAGTTTTGGATGGAGTACAAACACCCCTTTATGCGCTCTCATGCCTGATAAATCATTAGTTGGGGCAGCCTTTCACACGTGTACCACCGGAATGAATCTCAGTTTTTAAATCTACTGTTATTACAAAACACGACAATCCTTCTTGCCATCCCTAAACATGTCCATATGCTACAACGATTTCAAATTGAAGTGAAATAAGATCTTTGTAAAACTGCTACATCTCAGCCTTGCTCACTCTGTAAACTGTGACAAGTTAAAGCCATCTCAACACGGGAAATTGCTGTGATATTGTCAGAGCAGGGGTCAAATTTACCTTTCACATATTTGGTCTGTTGTAACTCGTTTGCTGTTCAAGGATCAGCTGTAGTCTGAGAAGATGCCAATGCCCACTTAGGTTGTGGAATACATCCAAGCTTCTATGCACACTCCAGGCATGAAGGACAGCAGTGCAGGACCATGTCTCTGATGCCCACATGAAGGGAAAAGAGAGCCATTCTTCTCAAGAGCTGACAACAGAATGGGAAATAGGAGGATCTGTGTCTTTGAAAATGATGCCCCACGTTCAAGTCAAATCAGTACACTGGCTCCAGCCTTTTCTACCAGATGCATTAAAACAAACAAACAACAAAAAAACCTGGAACATTGTCCTCCGGACAAAGAACATCCTGTGAGTTGGAGCCACAGCACATCTGGGGGCCTGATGTTGCTGCTGAGTAATGCATGACCTGGGGACACTGTCATTTTGTGCTTAACAAGTCTCCAGAGGGAGAGCTGATATTTGAAAGAGACAAAAAAGCTTCTTCATGTGATGCCAGTGCATCCTCTCCCATTTCACTGGAAAGTGTGGGAGCATGTGAACGACACAGACATGAGCTCATGTAGCTACAGTGATGTGAGCCACAGCCTCTCAGTCTCAATGCCACTATTGAAAACCGCTTGCCAGGGCATGCAGCGTCCCACAGCACCTTTTATTTTCTATTTCTGTTCTGCCCGGTTTTCCATCAAGATTTTGGGTTGAAAATTCAGTCAGGGTCAAGGGACAATCAGAGAAGGTTCACAATCACTGCTTGGGAAGGTTCCTGATTAATCCACTTCTTCAGCAATAATTTCCCTATAAGCTAGTCTTTATAATCCACTACCCAAATGGTCTACCATGCATGTAGATCTGGAATTGAAAAGACATAAAGTCAGCAAGATTTGCTTGAAATTTCAAAGGCGAACTATTTGTCATTGTGCTACACAGTGATCTAGATTTATCAGTAAGGTGTGGGGATACCCCGACTCATGAGCAGTTCATATTCCTTGAAGTTGGACATGGAAAAAGAGCATGAAAAAGTCTGGAGGGCAAGGTAATTACCTTATTGATGGGAGTGTAGCATGTGTGGTGAGATGAGGGCAACAGGTCTGATTGAGAAGGTTTTTGACCTCTTGATGCAGCAAGGTAACAGAGTAGAATAAGCTGTCTGAGGCTCAGAACAGAACAGGACTGCCCACACAATGTGTAGGGGCAGGCACACAAATACCCTGTGGTGATGACACATTAACACTGTAATTCCCTCACATCTTTTCCTTACAATCATCCTCAGTATCTTCGGGCACGTTCTAGATCACTGAAATGATTCTTTCCATCTCTGGATGGTGGAAAATTCCCAACCATTTTTTTTGTATCTAGACTTTGGCAGAGCTGCTTACAGTTTGTGGCATCCACGTACAGTGACCTAACTCCCATAATGACCTCTTCGTGAAGGCTGCCTTGGTTGGCTACTTGAGGAAGCGATAAACTTTCTGGAGGAGAAAACAGCCCTTAAACCCAGCTAAAGTTGTTTACTGTCCAGTTGTTATACTTCCAGACGAAGTACTGGTAAGAAGAGCTTTCACTTTTTAACAGGAAACATCTTCTCAACATGGCTCTTATAAATTAAACCACATCACTCTTTCGAAAGACAACAAAGGAACTGCATGCATGATTGATGAAATATCCTAAACAGAGAGGAAAACATAACAAATGCATGGGCAGATCATGTGCAACGTGCACCAGCACAAGGCCTGCCAAGCAGCACAGACACTTAGAACTCAACAGTGAATATCTGCTTACTTACATTTGTTTTAATTGAAAATAAAGAAACCCGGTGACGAGTTTTAAGGTACCAATGCAGACGTTTTCAAGTGTTGCACAGATGGTGACAGGCTACTTATTACTTGGTGCAAAGCAATAGAGCTCTCCAGATCAGACTGCACACACCAGCCGAGGAAGTGAGCCATTGCTTTGGGTACAAACCTCGTTTTGAGGAGCTGGTCGGGTTTCAGCAGTGCTATGCAGACTCCCTCTGGCTCACTGGGAAGCCAGCCGCCAGCCCGTGTGTCACAGCAAAAGCTGTGAGTTTGTTTTTTTTTTTCTGAGCGAGGGTGGGAGGCTGCCAATCTTAAAAAGATCGTTTTTGTTATTTGCAAACACACAAAAAAATTGCTCTAGGCTCACTGGACATGCCAAAGCCTTGATCAAAATCACGTCCCTTTCATGGGGACAAAACATGTGTTCGCATTATTGCAAAAAGAAACAAGGGGGCATGGCAGGGAAAGGGGAGGGAATCTTTTTATGTTGGTTTAGCATGAAAATGCCATGCATGGCTGCCAGTTGTTTATCAGCTTTTCCAGATCAACAATATGTTCTTTCTTAAGGCCTTTCATTAAAGAGCTTTCTGTCAATCTAACTTGTATTAAATAACGAAAACCAAATGGGAAACAGTCTCAGGCTCTGGGCCTTCACATGACTCTGCTGTTTAAAGAGGTTTTTTTTGGTCGCCACCTCACAGCAAGAGGACTCTGGAGGATCTAATTCATAAATACTCTCTGCCGATGCTTTGGGATACTTCCCCCATGATCCCTTTTGGGTTTTTTGGCTGTGACAGAGGAAGGAGTGTGCTTGCTCCTGGGTCAGCCATCTCCTCGTCTCCACTGGGTGCTCCTCCTGTTGGGCCCCTCTTTTCACTGTGTGTCCAAAAGAGAATAAAAACTCAAAGCAGCATAGCAAGGGGGAACATCCAGTCATGCAAAGAAAATCTGATACTGGCAGAAGAGGGACCAGGGGTCAGAGAGAGGGATCAGGGATCCTCCACTGGGGCTGGGGGGGATCAGCTAAGCAAAGAACAGCAAGGTGGCCTTATCTAACAAAGAGCATCTCCACCTTCAGCTTTAAAAGATCTCCTGTGAACAAATGCCACAAAGACAGCGGTTTGCACAGGAAGAAGAGTGAATCAAAACACCTCTTCAACAACCCTCTCTCTGCTCCAATGAGGGGGGAAGAAATGCAAATACAAACACACAGGATGTATCCAAATTGGCGGCAGGAGGGAGAAAGCGCACAGGGTATCAGCTGGTGTAGCTATAATTACAGGGACTCTGTCAATCATTAAGGCAAAGTAACTGGTATTCCTTCCTGCCGAGCCGAATTCTCACACACACTGTGGCATGTCTTTCCAGATGGATGAGCCCTGAATTGCCACAGGCAAAGGAAACCATCCACTCTGTTAAACTAACGCTGAGATGGAGCAGGATAAGGCTGTGAGGGGCTGGCATTTGGAGTGACAACGATCAGGAGAGAAAAAAAAAACAAAAAACAAAAAAAAAAAAAAACAGGGAAAGTCATCAGTCATCTCTATTTCTCTCAAACATCCTCTTCCAGGTGGTCCCAAGCCTTAGGCATTTTTATAATTTAAGGGTCACTGGTGTGCATTCTCTCCCACTAGCCAGCATTCCAGCAGGGGCTTCACCTGATAACAGCCACAGATAAGCAAGGGGAAGAAGCTTTATGTCCTGCCAACACCTGCTTTGCACAGGATGCTGTTAGAGATCCAGGTGGGGCTGATGCACCAGGTGCATCTCTCCGCCAAACCTGCCCCAGTGTGTTCTGCCTGGTCAGCCTTCCAGGACAGCAACTACTTTTCTCATTCTTAAAGCATTTTTTGTTTATATATATAAATAATCAAAGAGTCAGAGAATGGTTTGGGTTGGAAGGACCTCAAAGCCCACCTGGTTCCACCCCCTGCCATGGGCAGGGACCCTTCCCACCAGCCCAAGGCTGCCCAAATCCCACCCAGCCTGGCCTTGGGCACCACCAGGGATGGGGCACCCACAGCTCCTCTGGGCAACCTGCTCCAGTGCCCCACCGCCCTCACAGTAAAGAATTTCGTCCGAATATCTAATTAAATCTACCCTTTTAGTTTTTAAAGCATGGGCTACATTGCATTGCAGGACCTCAACATACTTTTATATAAGGTTTGACTATGTTCATAGCCCCCTCAGGCCCATGCATTTTACCAAAATGGTTAATTGAGTCAAAGTTTTCCAAGACACAACATCTGCAATACCTCCAAACTGAAAATGCTGGGAGTTGCCAGTGCTCAGCTAACCTGAAAGAAAAAAATGACACTGAATTTATAGTAAGTCAGGGGTTTAGTTCATGCTTTGGGTTCCTTTTATCCTTATTAGCAGAGCTATGGCATTTTTGTCCTTGCAGCCATCCGACAACAGGACGCCAACAAAGAGCACGGCCCTGAGGGCCATCCCTTGAACTTTTATTCTATAGTCTGGTTTTTGAGAGAACTTTAAACACATTATTTAAAAATAAAAACATACCCAAAGAAATATTTAGAGTGAGTGCAATCTAAATGAACTCACATAAAGCAGGATGATGGAGATGCTCAATTTAGGGGCGCAGATTATTCAGGCTCAGGTTTTAGAAAGGAAGATTTACCATAGACCTTGTAAGAGTAGATGGAAGTCAAAAGACCTGCAGTTCTTACTGTGTGTTATTCACACTTTTTCCTGTGTCCATGCCCAAAGATTTGCTAGCATAAAGAACGGTTTTCTTTTGGCCATCTTTAACTCTGCACTTGGTTCTCAGTCTGCTCATGAACACGTGAGCATCATAACTTCTGCTTAGGACAGAGGTTGTAACAACCAAAACTACAGGGGATTAGCAGAGCATACATTTCAACTCCTACAATGCCAAACACATCTTTCACATGAGCAACATCTTCCTTTGAGCTGTCAGCTTCCCGTCTCTCTTCCTTCCTGTACTCTTTAAGCAGCTTCCAAGCATCCAGCTAACTGGTCAACAGCTACCAGACAGACGAGGGCTTCTGGAGCACTGAAGCTCAATTTTTTCTCTTGCTGTTTCATTGGAGTGTTTGCACTTTAGGAGTTCCAGCTAACATTGAATCTTTCTCCCCCAGGGAATCCCTCCCAGGACAACTCAGTGCAGTTCAACAGCTGAGTTGTCTTGCTGCTTCAAGCTGTTCAATATTCAACTACTACTCTATCAAGCTCTTGGACACAAATTAGCAGACACCTGCATGGAGGGGGAGTATGAAAAATCTCCATAAGATTCAGGATGAATGGTCACTTAATAGCTGTAATTTATAATCTGAAGGAATGTACAATAGATGTACTCAAGTTACTAAAATGAGGTTTTCAACCACAACAATAATCCAGCTCCTTTAAGATCAAGCACAGATACAATTTTTATTTTTAATGGACATTATGGAAAGAAAGGGAAGCATAAACTAATGCTTTCACTCTGTCTGTACAAGGCTATAAAAGTACCTATCTGAAAGGGATTAGCAATCAAGATGTTGAGCAAGGTCAGCAAAAGGCGCCCAGTTTAGCAATGTTTCTTGCCTTAGAAGTAACCTGCAATGTCAAACAGACATTATCTCATCAATTCATGAATGAGCAACACTGTGAGGATAGTCATTCAGAGATCCTTTTAAATTTTGTGGCTATATTTCCTGCATCTTTGCCCACAGCACACATGCTATATCCGCTGCCCTAAGGTATTCAGATCTCAGCCTGCAGAGAATGACAGTGCTAAGTGCAATGGAAGATTACACGTCCCCTTCCTCCCAGACCAGTCAATAGATGCTATTTTCTTACTTACTCCACACAATCACTGCTCCGATAGACAACTGATTAAACCCCACAAAAATGCTATATGATGGCTGACATTCTGCCCTTCATTCCTGCAGCAGCGCCTCTCCACTCCGAAGTTCTGGGCAGATCATCAGCCTTATCTTTGAGCTTCCTGCCTCATGTCACAACCCTACTGTTATTTAAACATACTTTTGTATTTAATTTAATTTCCTTGTTTTTGTTTAGCTTTGATAAAGAAAAGGAAATCTTTTCTAATCGGCTCAAAACAAGACCATTGACTCAAGACCAAGTTCAGTGAGCTATCAGGGGCAACAGGATACTAATGGCTAATGCAAAAGTCTGAGAAAGAGTCATGGGAACAAAAGCCACTGGAGGAAGAACAACTTGTTTTTTAAAACTGTAAAGAGGAAGTAGGATGCAGAGAAAAGTTCTGACTTGGAAAACCTTTGCAAGAGGGACTGTGACAGAATAAGCAAAGGGCCAGCATGACGAGCTGAGAGGGAGATCACAAAGGAAGGAATTGAGACTTTATATCTGTGTGTACATGTGTGTGCACATACATGCATATATACACATATATATGGAAATGTTTGTATATGTACCTATAAACATATATACATGTATCTACATATATATGTTTGTGTATATATAATAACTACATGTACCTATATATGTACCTATAAACAGTTTGTGTGTGGTTTTTTTTTGGCCAAGAGAGGATACTGGGAAGGAAGACTGATGTACAATCACAGAACATTAAAGATTTTAAACCAAAGCATTTCTGGAGCTGGGAAATGTCCACACATCAGCTCCCAGAAGATGTAATCAGACATTCCCAGAGCAAGAAGGCAATCACCTAGAGAGGTATCACTGAATGTTGACCAGACTAAATGTCAGTGTAGAATAAAAAGTTTTAACAAATGAAAAACTAGATCGATATCCAGAGTTCAAACCTAGCAAAGCAACACAAAAATCCTTGGTCCTGAGAACCAGCCATATGACAGAGCCTCATCCACACGTCTCATATCCTAGAACAGCTATTTTAGGCTAGCTAAGGACAGAAGTCCTTATATGAGTGAATGGTATGAAGAGCTAGTCCAAGCCATAAAAATGTTGTGCTAGCAGTTGAGAAGGTTAGAATACAAGAATTAAGTGAAGAAATGGTTCAAGGCCAACTTTCATATCAGAATTATCCAAGTCTTTTGCATTTACAGCTCCTTATCTACAGCATGACACTTTTTATCTAAGAATTCACATGAAAACCAAAACACAGCCCAAAACTTGTAGACACGACTCCAACCATCAGAACCCGTCCAAAGATCAGTGTCCGGCCCTTCAGCCAAGCTGCCTTCTCTCACAGTTGTTAGTCCAACAGCTCAAACTTTTTTAAATCCTCCCAAGCATTTTGGCCTGATTTTCATATCTGCATCAATGCAAAATAATTGGGTCGGATCTATCCTCCAGCTTCCTCCATAGAAAATCCTCAGTACACTCGTACTGCATCCCATCTGCTGTTACAGAAACACTGTTGTGATGTCCAACTTTTAATACAGTACTAGTTACTTATTTACTAGCTCCACACACCCCAAAAATCTCTGGCTCTTTTCACGATTTGCTAAGACTGTCAAGGACGTTTTTTCTCCATCGCTACTAATAGACATTAAGGGCCCTTGGTCATGCTCGGTAATGGCTGTCTCTTTGATCAGCACCCAGGTCAAATACCATGAGAAGAGCCTTCCAAGAAATGCTCAGCTGTTCTGTCTTCCATCATCCCAAACGTAGGCTCTGCCAGCAAAATGGCTAGGGATTTCACTACCTTTACTATACTAGGTTCTTTATAGACTTCAAGCTCATCTTTATTAAATCTTCTCTACATGTTTTGACCCACATTCTCCAAAGATCTATCTCAGTGCTTTGTCTAAGATATTTAGTTGTCATTCTTCCATCTTAAAAAAGGTCCAACAAGTTGTATCTCTGCAGCTTGATCTCTCTCCTTATTTTGGACTGAAGAGTTACCTGCAGAAAAAAAGTCACATCATTCTGGCTTTTAGCAAGCCTTAGTTTCCTCTGAGGTAGGTGTTCAGAGCATTTAACATCAACATGATCCAGAGTATTTATTGACTCTTAGAGAGACTTCCCCAAGATGATCTTAAGCTAACAATTGGGTTTTATTTTCTTCAAATATAAGCACTGTTTGGAGATTGTTTTTTTCTTTGCAGTACCTTCAGGTCTCCAGCTCTCTTTTGAGCTATATTTCCTCTGGTGATAGTTAACTAACCACCATGGCCAAAAAGCAAATGTAAGCCATTTAAATTCACACCAATCTGAGAATTTTGCAACAAGTATATTAATCCCTACACAGTCATATTAAAAGTATCAGGAACGATACACCTCTCTAGCTTAATCCTTCACCGAAGCCAAATAGAGCAGAATATATAACCTTTGCCATTTCAACCAGCTCACGGTTGCAGCGTCCTGGTATTTGTTTCAAGCTACGCAGATCCTTTTTCTGCTGAGAGTTGATTTATGAAAAATGCAAGGACTTTCTTAAAGCTCCATAAAAGCTCCATGTACAGCGCAAACATATATGCATACCCAGAAAGATATGTATATCTTGATCACATTCCTGCCCTCTCTTGCACAGCTCATGGATCAAGTCTCTCCCCTCTGTGAAAAATATGTCTCTTGACAAAGCAGATTGGACAAACTAGGCTGTGCAGAAAAGGAAAAATGCTGCAATATTTCTTCCATTCTGTTTTCTCCTTTTTTTCAGACTTGGGCATATTCACTTGGAATTTTTTCAAGCTTCCAAAACCAAATCAGTTTCTAAAGTCTTTGAGTTCGTGTAGGCCCTCCTGTTTTCAATAATGCAGCAGGAACACTATCAGCCCCTGGTGCTTTATTGGTCCTGAGAATTGTAATTGTCTCTCAAAGCTCCTCAAAATGTGGTATTTCTACAAAACAGCTGAGCTGTCTGGATTACAGCCAGTATCTCTTTTTTTCCACCTCACTATTAAAGAGATCACAGTATTTTCTCTATCTTTTTATAGTTACACTATAATTTCCACTTTTGTCCTTAATCATGCTCACTCACTCCTCCACACATGGATATTCTTGTAAAATGCATTCATATTATTAATACTTTTCTTCTCTTCTGTCATCTCTACTGTGTTTTATTATCTGGTGCGTCATTTAACTCGTCCTTCAGCTTTATTGCAATCCTCAGCATAAGGTGGCTTCTCCTTCTAAACACAAATAATTGTCTCTGCAATAGCCCTCTTGGCTTCTACACCTGAACTTTCAGCTGCAAGTTTCCCCTCCATGCTTCTAAGAAACCTCCCATTCCCTAACAACAAGTTTCTATAACCTCTTAAACCTGCTCTCAGATCTGATCAGCTATACCTGGGTTTTCTGGATATGTCAAGTATTCTGTCTCGTCTCATGGGCTCGTGCGTTTTATTGCAGAAGGTCACAGTAGGTAGATAAATAAATACAGTGTCAGACTGACTGATTGCAGCTCCATTTAAGCTTAAAAATTTTCTTCTAGTGCTCTCTGCAGCTATGTTAGGTATTGCAAAACTAACTCATCGCTGTAGTATTTAATGCCATGAAGTTTGGTGCCATCTTTTAGAAGATAAACCTTTATCCTCTTACATTCCTCATAGAATGCAATTTTAATTCCAGTGTGTGCTTCTAATGCAAGTTCATTCAAATCATTATGATCAAAACCATGCATTCTCCTTTTATCCTAAAAAGAAGAGATTTTCAATTGTAGCTTCAAAAATAAGAACTTTTGAACACTATCACTTATCCAAAGGTTTTTCCCACTTCTTGCCTCTGAGTCTTTACAACCCAGTATGTTTCTGCAGGGAATTACACAGAGAGCTTTTGGAATGACATGATACTATGGAGGCCCAGTCCTTTGACTTAGTGTTCATTTCCCATATTATAAAAATAAGTAGGAGATACTCGCTTTTCAAATAAACAAGGCCGCCTATGAGACTTTCTTACTTGTTTCATATCATTTAGAGGTTTTCTGGCCACTTCAACTCAGAAGTTGTACGCTTCCAAATTCCAGTCCTCTCCCCCTGCAGGTCCTCTATCCATATTACCCCATTGCTTTGGGGCTGGTCTGTTTGAGGCTTTTTTTTCAGTATTTAACTGAGTTTTATTTCTTCTTTATCCTTCAGTATGTCTGACTTGGGAGACATTTCTGGCTTCATCACTCCTACCAACATTATCCTTACAGTCATGGGAACACCCTTCAGAACATCAAGGAAGGAAACTCACAGATGCCTGGGTATGAGATCCGTCATTAATCTTTAAGGATTTTGATGCTGAGTGTTTATTAAAGCCAACTTAGAAATAGTCTGAAATGGAACATGCCTGATCCAAGATTCACAAAACTTTTGAATATGAAACAGTCTGAAGCAAGTAAGTGACAAGCTTGATCCAAAGATATTTTCACATCATTCTCCTTAGATGTCAGAAATCCAACAAGATTATTTTTTTTTTCTCCACAAATAAAAAAAATCCCAGCTTTGCTCCAGTCTCCCAGAAGTAAGAGAGGGGGATGTTTCAGGCCACTTTACACATAAATCTGGGTTTAGAAACAACATTACAATGAACAACTAGTGCATGCCTATACCATTGTGCTCAGCTGAATGGAAGCAGACCAGTTCATTTCAGTATCATAATAGATCCTTTAATGCTCATTGCTGAAGCAGTCACTTCTTTTTCAAATGACAAATTCCTACAGAGAAAGTCGTTCTATCCTGTTGCTGAGAAGTTTGAAATGTTAATATTCAATCTCTCCGTTTTCTTAGTTTGATCATGTTTTGACTGATGAAAAACATAAAATCTTACAGTTGTTTTCATTTTCTCTACAGGATTTCTTTGCTGTCCTGGTGCTTCGACTAAGACAGCTTCTGTGAGCCTCACGTGGAAAGAGGCACCATGTGCTTACACACACAGGGAGTCCAAGCTGCTCCAGATACCATGCTTAAGATTCCTCATTAAAACCAACTGAGCACAAAGTGATTTTTTTTTCCCTGATGCCTGAGATTATTTAAGTGGGAAAAGAGAAACATCTTTTTAATATATTAAAAATGCTTTTGGTGTTATGTGCACCTGAGCAGAGAGACTCTGACTAGTTTGAATCATTTCACTTTATACTCATTTGCACCTCCTAGTCCATGGGAGTTGCATTTTAAGAAAGCAGCACTTACTGCAGGAGGAAATTGCAACCAAAACTCCAAACCGCTTAAAACTTAAAGTTCTCTGATCCTGTTAGGGTGTGGAAAAGCTCAAGAATAAGGATTTTCTATTATGTCTTTTACCCAAAAGAGACTTGGCTAGGTCCCTTGAATAATTCCATTCTTTTAATCAAGAAATTGTTACAGAATTATTATCTAACCTATCTCCATTAAATTAAATTTAAAAAAAAAAAAAAGAAAGAAAGAAAGAAAGAAAGAAGAAATGGAAGCGGATGCAATTTTTTCCTCTCTTGCAAAGAGGCAGCATGGGATATCACCAAAGCCAATGGTTAATTCGCAATGATCTCATCGGCCTGAACTATGCTGACACTTTTCCTGCCAAGAGCAATTCTTTGCAAAGGGGCTTCCAGGACAGATAAGGGTAAAGAAGCCTACCGTGTAGTTGTTTTTTCAAAGCCTAACTGAAGAAACACACAGATATTGAGCAACTCCTGCAGACCAGCTCAATGCACGAGGCAGCCAGAGAGAGATCACTTCAGAATTAATGCCTTTAGCTTGTGTACCAAGCAGATGCAACAAACTCAAATTTTCTCCCTTGTTGTGGATTTTTTCCCCAAACAAATTCATTTCTTTGTAACTGGAAGAGTGCTGCTACAAACAGGCTGGAGCAAGATAGGCCATGATGAAATAATTATGAAGTTTACGGTTTGGTACAATCTTTCCTATATATTTTTAAGAGCACCCAAGCAAGATTGTATAATGAAAAATTGACTTATAAAAGTGTCATTCAACTGCTCTGTGCTCACAGTTCTGATCAGCGTTAAGCCCTTGACAAAGACAGAACTCAGACACCGTAGACACTTTGTGCCCACAGCCAGTAGTTTTCTTTAATACCTCTTTTGTTTATAAAAGTAGAGGCAGGGACAAAAGCGAAGGCTCTGAGCAAAGTTGCAGTAATTCCTTGAAAATGGGAGTATTTTTCTTCTAGAAAGCTCCTAAACCTCTTTTTCATATAGAATTGGAGGGTCAATTAAAAATTTAATGGGACTTTATACAGCTTTTACAAAAACCTATAAAGTTTCACTGTCTGCCTAGATTTGGGGGATTCTGTGACACTTTTTGCTCTGTTCAAGGTTTCATCCGCAAGCTTGCTAAGGATGGCTTTGTTCTTCCCAAAGCCCCCTCCTTGTTAAGCAAGCCAGTCTCCATTTGCTTCTGCAAGCATCATTTTCCTATTAGAAATGATGTTTTTATTACTCTCCTATCATGCTGAGCAGTGGGGGATATTACTTCTCCAACAGCTGGAGTGCAAGGCCTCTTACCCTGTGGGGATTTGGCAGTTACCAGTCGCAAACTAAGTGGAGCAGTGAGCAAGCTCTGCAAAGAGGATGTCTTTACTGTCGGCTAATAGCACACAGATCACCCCATTCCTGCAGAACTCAAACCAGGCCACTATTTTGCTTTTTAAGAGACAATAGGTCTCTTTCTCCCCTCCTCCAAAATAAGCCAGGCACAATAGCTCCAAAATGAAAACCTTTTGTGTGCGCATATTATTTGATTTCAAGCTGCCTAGAGTATAATGATGATTTTTTTTTTCAGCTCCTTGTGGCAGCTGCCAGCTTTTCTGACAGCCTGTGCAAGGAGATGGGAGGACTGAATAGCTTTGTGTGTGCTATTTGCTATGATTTGGAAAAAAAAAAGAAGAAAAAAAAAAAAACTTTCAAAAGACTGTTTAAGAAATTGCTGCCAGCACTCCTGGTAACCCTACTGCATTTTCCTTATGGAAGGAAGTTCAGTAGGGAGAGCCACCACTCTCAGCTTCAGAGAACACTAACCTATTCTGTGCTGCAACAGAAACTTTCAAGGCCTGGGGGAAACTCTGGAGATAGAATGAGTAAAAAAAAACACACAGCCTCTCAGAAACGACAGAAGGACTCTGCTCAAAGTCCTGTGAAAACATTATTATTGAGAAAAGATTAAAACTCATAAAGCTCATTTATTTTCCTCTCATCCTTTTTCCTACCTCAGTCCTTTTATAAGAGAGAAGCTCCTGGACCTCACCTTTCATACAGCCCCTGTGTGTGGTTACCACCAAATGTGAGTGATCACTGGGACTTCCTCAGAGGTCTGGCCATTTAAGAAGCTCTGCAGGGTTTTACTTCTTATTTCTTTTTTGTGGGGAAAGCTCTTTTGATGTCTTACACATAAGTACTAGCTAGGAAGGAAATTAAATATAGGAGTTTTATGTTGCTATTGTTTACTTTTGCTTAAGCTTTTTTAAAGTTGTACCATATATTTACGAAAACTTTTCAAATAAATTAAGCTTTGCTGTAGGTTGTCCTGGTAAAAGCCTAGTGAACAACAGCTGCTGAACTACTAGGTAACTATGTTCAGATAGGCCACCACGGGAATGAATCCCTGGGCTTGCAGGATCGAAGACTACACCTGAGACTTAATACGGTTTCCCTTTCTTCTCACAGGATGAGCTCTGTGTTGTGTTTGTGACACTTGAGGGCTGTGAGCTTGTGAAAAAACAATCTCAAATCTTGCTAGACCTACACATCTCACCATAAAACTTTATGTTTCCTTAATGCTTTTGGACTTGTGGCTAGTTTCTGTCTCATCGGGAAGGTTGGAAGTCCAGCCCAGGGGAGGTCCTGTAACTGCAGACACCTTTTCTTTCTAGCAAAAAGACTGATAGTTCTCTGTATCTTGCACTATTGAAGAGGTCTGTGGTTTCCTCGCTTGTCCTGCTCTAGCAAACTCTTTGCATTCACGTAGGCACACGGCTTCTTTCCTGGTTAGCTAAAATACCTGTTGCAAATCCTAGTGCAGGGATTTCTCCAGCCACAGCACGTCCCACTAACTTTCCGAAGCTCTAAGTCACCTTGGTAGTGCAACTCCTTGCACAAAACCACCTCTCAGGCTTGGCAAAGCAGACCCTAGTTTCTCTGCAGATGATGAAACTAAAGCCCAGAAAGCTACAGACAGGATCTGAAGAGATGACAGTAGTATGCTTTGAGGTACACGGCCCAAACTTTCAGGAACTCAGGTATCTGTACAAATGGCTTTGAAAATCCATGCTGCAGCTGTCAGAAGTATTGAATATTTTGGGGTAGAGATCCGAGAGCTGTGGCATCTTTTAGTCAGCAAAAATGACCATGTTCTCAATGGTAGGACATCACCGAGGCCTGCAATGCAGTCTCTCAGCCTCTTGGAGCCGGCTGGAAGATCTCACCTTTAAACTTGTACATGCTGGCCCTTGCCCCTAGGAAAGCCATTCATCGTGGCACTTCATTCCCAGGCAGAACAGAGCAAGGACTTCACTGGCTTCACTTTTCTGCCATGTCATAAGAGTTGGACAGGATGGATTTTGGATTCTGGCACACAAATCCTTTACCAAAGATTAGACATCTGTCTTTCAAACAGATTGCTGGCCGCTGAATCCAAGGGCTGCGTCTGAACTGTATTTACAAGGACTGAATTAAAGGCGTTAAATACTTGTGAATAAACTGCCTTAGTGGGCTAGAAAAATAAAATAAAATATAAAAAAAATAAAAATAAACTTTCAAGAGAAACTGAGGCCATACTTACACCATGAAAGAGGGTTCTGTGTTCAGCTTTAACATGTGGCTGACCCAGGCAGGTGATGGAGTACACCTCTAAAAAGCATCCAGCTACCTTTTTATGGCACTAGACTTAAGCTTTGCTCTCCCTAAGGCCCAAAAACCTACCACCTCAAGTTGGGCATATGAAAGCAAAGCAGAACTGATCAATTCTGGGGAAAGGAAGAAGATCCTTGCAAAGGGCCTTTTGGTTCTAGCTTTGTCCTGCTTGGAGAGAAGAGAGAATCCAAAGGTAGGGTATTGCTTTGTCCTATCTTTCACAATGAGAACGGGATTTAAGAGTTTTCCAGCTCACAGCACTGGAGCTGAACGCTTTTAGCCTTGCTGAATCCCCAGCTCCAGCAGCTTTTAGCTCAGGCCTATCTCCAGCAACAGTTCCCAGAGCTCTCAAGCTAGAGCTGCCGCTCCTCACGGCATGCTGTCACAGCCCAAGCCAGGGGCCTCCTGCCTCGTGATTGCTGATTTCAGTTCATTTCTCTGATTTACAGTTTCCTGATTTGCAGGTTGTTAAAATACTTGTAAAAAACATTGGTCTGGAAAATGTTCCTAAATAATTATGTTGATGACTAAAAATCAGCCTGAAAGGGCTTTAATTCATAGCAGCTTATACAATAAGGGAGATTTAGGGAGAGCTTTTATTCTCAACTCATATTTTTAATGTTTCATTCATGTTCATATCCTGTACTACAGACCCCAAAGTGAGTTTATATGGCTAAACTCTGATTCTATAGTCAGGAACTAGTTCGTTCTCTGGAAAACCTTTCTTAAGCAAATAAATTCTTCTATCTGAAGGTTAGTGTTGTGTTTATGTTCTGGAAACTTGTGGGGAATTAAGAGTCCTTTTCCTTTTGGAGGGGGATTGTGGGAATCGGAAGGTTACTGTTAAAACAGGCTGCCTGAGCATCAGGGAGAAACTGAGGTCAAGAGCCTGCCCTGTTTATTCACCATAGGTAGAGATCGTGGCTGTCCATGCAAGGGGATTTGTGCAGTCCAGCCTGCAACGTCCTGGCTTTGCAAATGAGCAAGACACATCCCTGACTATTTTCCCTGTCACTTTTGGTACTGAGAGGAGAGAGATCTGTTGTCATTAGCCCAGGCTAATGTTTGGGCCTGCAATAGTGTCATCCTAAGTCTCAAGTTTCTTATTTAACCAGTCCCAGCTGTGTCAAATCTGGCCTGCAACAGAACTGGAAGCTGGAATTAACCATTGAACCTCCCAAACAATATGACTGATTGACTCTATTGTAAGGTCTCATTAGGAACATTTTGACATGTCTTCTGCTGGAAAATGTCTTAGTTAAAACTCCACAGAAATGTGTCTATTGCTTAATGCCAAGACAACTCAGAATATCTTAAAGGAGGCCTGGCCGGGGTGGAAGATGGGCTTTACCACAGCCCAGGGGAATAAGTTTAGTCTATTGTGAGCTGTTTCTGGTTTTGTAATGACTCTCAGCAGGGAAAATGCTTGAGATTCCCAGTTTTCAGGGAATGAGAGAAACATTCTCCATTCAGCTCTGTTTGCAAGTCTCATGTTATTTAAAGGCCTCAGCTTGCAGCATGAGAAGTTAACACAAATATCTGGCTACATTCAAACGAGCTTTTTTAAGTGGGGTGGAGCAGTTTCTGCATTAGTGCAATGGAGAATGACCAGAGTTTGTGTGTCATGATGTAATGGAGGTATCTTTATGCAGGTCAAGGAGTGGGTGCTCATATGCCTCCTTGTGCATATGTGTGACAGGCACTACCCTGGTGTCAGAGGCTCAGGTGAGATGTTACTTGCTCACAAAGAAACAGGACTTCTGGAGGTCTTGCTAACACAGCTTTCCTACAAGTTTGGATCTTGATAATAGCCTAATGTATTAACAGGAACTTTAAAAAAAAAAAAAAAAAAAAAAAAAAGACCCTGTTTGATTAGTGCAGGTGTTTGCTTGGTCTGCCAAGAGGTCAGCATGAGGGATTGTAGCTGTTTTCAGCTGAAACTAATTACCTTGAAGAGTGAAGTAACTAGAGCTAGAAAAACACTGTCTCCTAGTACATTAGAAAGTCAGATGTGCCCAACATTTGCATTTGTCAGGACAGATCTATATAAGATGACCTACCACCTGCCATGACTTGCTAGACTTCTCTTTGTAGAATGGTGCATCATCCATGTCCTGCTGTCAGAAAACATTTGTCAGCCAACATTTGCTTTGTTTCATCCTTACTTTTAGTTCTCATCACACCACCTTGTGCACAACAAGGACGTCCTGACATACTATGCTAGCTTCTTGAAGACTGCTGCAATAGATGCTCCTGTAATGTGAACTTCAAGAGGAAGGTAGTCTGTAGGTAAGATATTCCCGAGATGTGTCTGTCACAGCCCTTCTGAAGCTGCAAATCAATTTTATGGTACTGAGGCAGTTTATGGGGTCAATTCTGCTGCACAGTCATCTCAGAATGAAAGTAAGGTCTGGGTTAGCTGTAAGAGAGTCTACAACCTTCATTTATGCAGTGTGTGCAGAGCCATGTAGCAGCTTTCCTTGAGGGGAGAAGAGTTGAATGATTCAATCCGTTAGACTACATCTAAAGAGAGTAAGAAATTAAGGAGTTATAGCCTTCATATGCTTTAAGTGCTCTGTAACTAAGCAGAGCTGCAAGCAATCAGCTTGGAAAACAGTACCTTGAAGGAATGTCCTTTGGTGCTCTACTGAGGTTCTGAGGGGGGAAAAAAAGACTTTATCTACTACTGGAATTGATGAAGCAATGAAGAAACAATATCTTGATCAAAAGATTTTATCAAATTTTGGAATGAAAGATACTTGAATGGTGGAAGATGATCTAGTTCTAGGAAGGAAGAAGGTATGATGTTTTAAGAATTGCCATGTCGTGGCTAAAAAGGTTGTGATGGACAGAATGGAAGAGAAGAGCTACAGCTTATTAGTAATCTAAGATTAATTTGGAAACTAGAGGCACCTATTTATGAGGGACAGACGTGTAAGTTATGATACTTGGAGTGCAAGATCAACTGATCTACATGAACACAGTGCTAAAATCAGCAAGTTCCATCATTTCCTTCAGCTATTTCCATTGCTGGAAACAGTTGAATTTTTAGTCCTCTCCTTGTATGCAGGTGAGGATGAGACTATGGCATTAGTTGGTGTTGGATGAAGTGTGGATTTTACCACTGAAGTAGAGAAGTTTATGCTGCACTTTGCTCTACCAGAGCTTTTGCCACTTATATCCCTTAAGGGATCCTTCAAGGAATTAGCAAGCAGGATGCAACACAGACTGAGGTCGAGAGTTTTTAAAAGTCATTTCCACTTTGTTATTAGCATGTGTAAATATTGGATTTTATGATTTCCTCTTGATTTTTATGACTATTGCAGATTATTCAAAGAAAAACTGAAAATGTAATTTATTGCCTGAGTTAGTTTTGTTTTTTAAACCTGTAACATTTTAAAGCATCATGAAGAGTTCTGGTTCATAATCACAACAGGGAGAATGGGGAAAAAAGCAGTTTGCAAGTCGAAACACCACCATAAACGGAGGTGTAGGAGTCCACTTGGGGCTGTAAGGTCAGTTACGGCGCTGAGAGCCCAGTGAAAATGTCCTGTAACTACTAACAGAAGTACCTCAAAAGTCTGCCAGCTTGGTTAAGGCTCCCTGCCCTCTTCAGGTGACCTTCTATAACTAGACTGATGATGTCCTGATAACAGTTCTTCGTGATACACTTCCAGATGTTCCTGATACCTTGGATCTTGCAAGAAAACAGATGTGCTTGGAGTACTTGACAATCCTCGACAATCTCACTTTGAATGAGGGACCAGGAAATGGAGAGCACAGAAATAAGAAACTTTTTTTTTTTTTTTTTTTTGGTTGCACTTGATCATTCTTGAATCTTGACACTGGGGACGAAGACTTGGGCAAGGTTCCAAACTGGCTCTTCCACTTGAAATCCATTCTTACGTCCCTACGTGCACATTAAGGTGAGCACTAAGCCTAGGTCTAGTGTTTCAGTTTTAAATCTCAATTCCCTTGCTCAGCTTTGGGGCCAAACTCTTGCGAGGGAATAGACATGCACAGCAGATCAGCAGCCTTCTTTCAGGATACCTGTTTCCACTAAATGTGTGAAGAAGCCAAAGATTATACTAGATGTTTTGGCCAAGAGACCCACTAATTAAGCAGCAATGTAGCCCCGCCCCAATGAAGCATATTTCTTTTTGTTTAGCACTCTTCACAAAACATTGCCACTGTGACCTGAAGTTATTGCTCATGCTGTTTGGATTTTAGACAGCCATTTCTTCAGGTCAAAGTCTAAGCCCAGCTTAGGTTCCTGGAAGCGTTGTTCACAGGATGTCTAAGATGGGAAAAGGATGTGAAGGGTGGTTCGGTAAGAGTCTGCACTGAAATGGAGCACTGGCAACTCTAAATCTAAACCTGGGCTGTACCCATAGATGACTTAAACACATTTTTTCTCCCGTCATGCCTCCCTTCCCCAAACAAAACTCTTCATTCTACTGATCCAGAGACAGCTGCATTTGACTCATCTAATGCTTGAGAACTGAAAATGCATCTTTTGTTATAAAGGTTCTCCAGTACAGTGGGCTGATAAACCTGCTTTTCATGGCTTCAGGGATCATCTCATCAATGAAATTATCAATTTCAGTTATCAGTTAAAGCTGTTTAGTATACAAATCACCATAATTTTTAATAATTTTAATTTGAATAACTGGGAAACTTTTATTCAGTGTAGCAAGCAGCACCTGATAAAGTTAGTACATATACTTGAAAGTGTCAGCTGTACACATACTGAATGTAACTGTAATGCTGCTGGACCTCTGGGCTCCCTGAAAAGAAATGTGACTCCATAGGTACTCTTATAGCTTGGCTGCTGACCAGTTTAATATGAACTGAACACACCATCCACACACAGGGCTCCTAGGTGGACCATCAGAAACAGAGGTTGGTTTTGGGGCCTCTGAAAGGGAGAGCAGTGAGTTTTCGTGCTCTGAGGTTAGAGGTGAACAGCCAAGACCATTGGAAAGTTATTCTTCTACTGTCCTGCTAAAAACGGTGTCCTGCAGATCATGTGCAGGCTATGCTTATTGCGGCTTCATTTTTTCTTTTCATTTTCATTATTTCACCCACCAGACTTAGGCCAGTACCACTGCAGGAGGTGTTAGGGTGACAAACCATATGAAGGAACTGAGCCACGTGAAGCAGAAAATAGAAAATGTAACTATTTGTGTTGGCATACCTGAGGAGCAGCGTGGAATGAGACCCCTGAAGCCTGTGTCACCAGCAGTGGTCATCACCTGGGGGCCTTAGATTTGGCAGTCAGGTGGTGGCAGTAATATCCCAAAGTTAGAAGTGCTTCTGCTGTGTCAAGCCACCCCTGTGACGGGAATTCTGTACAAATCATGGCAGTGCTCTCCACCAAATGTTCTGTAGGAATAAAAGGCAAAATAAATAGTAAGTGACTTAAGTGAGGCTACTGGCTTGCTTCAAATTATTCCAAATTAAGTCATTTTTGAACTTAAAACCTTTGGTTTAAAATAAACCAGAAAGCCATCAGGGAAGAAAAACCTGAGTGCCACAAAAACCGAGCTGTGAGTTCAAGGATATGATTCATTTTCCCCTTTCCTCTCCATCCATTCGGGGGCCAGCAAAATCCATCTCTTACCCAGCCGTTCTTTACTCTGAAACTTGGAGTAATGGGAGGAACAGAGGAGTTAATGTGACAGCATGTTTGTAGAAGGCTCTGCCATGGGTGTCCTGTGAATTGTTCTTGATATTCCTCAGCTGGTATCCTGTTTCTCTGAGTACAGACAGGCGTGTTGTGGCCATACAGATCTTGTGCCTCAACAATATGCCTGTGTAGTATTAATGTGAGGCTTGGGCTAAATCATGTTTCTCTGTTTCTTTGAAGCCAGTATCTGTACGGCACCCCCCAACCACACAGACACACGAGCACACACACGTGGCTTCCAGGATATGGCACGAACAGCTGAAGAACCTGTGACTGCAATTTTTGTTGTTGATGCCCATTTTCACCACGTCTAGCGTGTGCTCTGAACTGACTGCTTCCAAGAACGTCACCCTTCTCAACGTGTGTGGACATTAATCTTCCAAAGAGGAATTTAAATGGCAGGGTGGACCCCTCGAGCTAATATAAGGGAGGTGATGCCCTGCCTGGTTTTAATTAGAGCTAGCTTTCTTAATGAGGTAATATTCTGTTGTGCTGGGTTATCTCCTGGAAGACAGGGCAGCAGGCAAGCTGTTGGGGAGGGACACTTGAAAAACATCACAGGCAAGCTGTTTAATGTTAGCGCTATCATTCATCACCCGGGCTCTTCGGAGAGTCTGACAGACGGAGCACGTCCTGTGGGGACTCCGTCAGCCTCTGGCGTGCTGCTTAATGCAATTTAGCCAGATGTATCAAAGCGGCAGGCGAGACCCTGCTATTTGGACAGCATTTATAGCATCCCGGGCAAATAGTCAGGAAATGTTCAATAATGTGCCTCGCACAAGTGCGGCAAGAAGCAGATTCTTAGAATGACAGGTTGCCAAGAGAAATCCTGGCAGTGCCTCATTCCAGCTTTCAGTCACATGCTGGTTTTGTTGTTATTGTTTGAGGGCTTTTTTTTTTTTTTTTTTTAAGGGCTTTCTCAGTCTCAGGTTTCCAAAGACCAGATTTAAGGTGACTTGAATAGGTCCATCTGGTTCCCGATCCAGCGGATGAAAGCGCCCGGCAGAACCCCTGGCCCACGCATGCACAGCGTGGAGCTGGGCTCGGGGCCCGCTGGCAGCGCCGGGGTTTTCTCTGCACAGCTCTCCGTGTGCTAGGCTGACCCCTGCAGCAGCCCCAAAAGCTCTGTTTGTGGTGCAAAAGGGGTCGGTGTTGGCTGTGCAATCAGAGTGGAGAGGTCACTACAGATGGGGAGTTTAATGGAGAGCCTGGTTACTCCCAAATTTTGCAGTCCAAATTTGTTGCAGTCCCTTTCCCCACGAGCTCGTGGACACCCCCAGATGTGGCTCTGGTTCTCCTCCTGGGCTCCAGGTGTGTGCCATCTCCCCTTTGCTCTCAGGACAGCAGACAGCCTGGGGAAAACCTTGTTCTGCTCTTTCCTCTCTGAGTCCTGCTGCCCAGACCAGCTGCCACGGGAACCCTAGCCATGATCCACGCAGGTGCTGAAAGCAGACAAGTTTTGCAGCGCTGCTGTTTGGCGATTTACATCTCAAACCTCTTTGCCAGCGACGGGAGAAAAGAACAAGGTTACAACGCTGCCCTGTGGGCTGCTGGCAAAAGGACGTACAGCCTCCAACAGACCTGGAAAGGGAAGGGCTGTGATGTGTGTTCTTAACCTAAAGGACAAAGCCTCGTTAAATTCTCCATTATTTTTATTTCTTTGCTAAACCGAAGGTGGAAGACTGAAGCAAAGCTCTCCCCAAAACCACCTTTCTCTGCTTGTCCCCAGAGGCAGCACCGCAGCGCGGGTGAGGGACAGACACACAGCCCAGGCACCTCCATCCATGCCGCGGTGCCTGCTTCACCTGCAAATCCAGCTTTGGCTCAGGGCTGGTGCACAAAGATGTAAAATCCAGCTGGGCCTTGCAGCCTTGGAAAGCTCTTTGATGATAATTCCAGCAACAGAAACGTAGCATATGCAGAGCCTTGGATCCTGTTGCTAATAAGTCTGCTTTTACACCACTCTGCTACACTTATTAACTTCCATTTACATATTTTTCCAATAATCTTTTTAACATGCGACTAGATGACCATAAATCCCGGAGGGTGAGGAGTGCAGGGTATGTTGGAAGAACAAGTGCTTGGGACTCACTTTAACCCTTGGGGTACTACTGGGATCCTGAGCAGCCTCGTCCTGTTACCCCACCAGAGGCAGGTGGCAGGGACGGGCGAGTGCTCTGACGGGAACAGATTTTCTTCTCGTGGTGTCCCAAAACAAATACAAAACGCAGTGCCGCTGCCAAGTCCCAGGATGCAAATGAATGCAGAACGGGGCACTTGAAATGTTTTTGCTAACAAGTACATACCGTGGTTCTGCGGTGATGTTCAGCTGTTGATGAAATCCCATCTGTGGATTTCGCAACCAGGTAGGCTAAACCAAATGGCTCCCCACTCTTCGGGGAACGTGATGAGGCAAAGGAAATCTGGTGTGGCTTGCTAAGGCAGGACGGAACGGGGGCAGATGGTTAGAGCACAAGAAGTGCCATCTCCCACTGCACAGAGCAAGGGCTCAGCAATGACTCCAATGCAGGAACAAAAGATTATTTGGGGGGGGCAAGGAAGGCACTGAATCTGTAGTTGTCAGTTCTCTCTCTACTACCTTTGGACTTCAGACTTCTTTCTGTGAGAAACGGTGACCACTAGGAAGACTGCTCAATGCATATGTTTATACATACACACACGTATTTGCTTTAAATTACCCAGGAATAACAGTTTCCTCTACTGAGGCAGCTGCATAGATGACCGAACAATTTGTCTGTTCAAACATATTTCAGTCAACTTTCCCTGGCTGATTTGGCAAGAATTTTTCTTTCTACAACTGGATCTCCTCCAATAACAACTTAGACAGCCCTTTGACTCTAGGTCACGGATGTATGGCACGGGAGGAGTCCTTCCATTTGTCTCTCTAGAAGTAATGATGCAAAAACCAGAGGACTGTCACAGTACTGGCTGAGAAGGGGGGGTTGAATTGTTTGTGCCACCCACCCGCATGTCAGCTGGACCCACATGACAAAGCAGGATGCAGGACAGACCATCCCAAAGATCGGCTGTTAGACTGGCACTCAAGGGTTCAAATCCTCATAAACGTCCTGGATAAACTCCTAGTTTTGCTTCTGACTGCATGGAGGTAACTCCTCACCCCAAAAGGCTGCTGTAAGGGCCCTATCTTGGTATGGCTGGAGGGCTCTGGTTAGCGAGGAGCATTAAGGGCAAGGGATCTCTGTCCCAGGCAACCAAGCAAGATCGGAAATAAGATCCAAGATCTGAAATAAGATGCAAGATCTGAAACAAGATCCAAGATTTGAAACAAGATCCAAGATCTCCCAGCATCAGCGAGGGCGAGCAGAAGGGGGTAGTCTGACCATCAAGAAGCTGAGGTCCTCTCCACCTCCCCGTGTTACCTTTTTGTGACAACGCTACTCAGACTGCAGCCAGAAAGCCATTTTACATGTGTAAATTTATCCTGCTCTCTTCAGCCTGGAATTACAACCATCTGCAAATGTTTCGCATGCCCCAATGTAGAAGCTAGAAGGAAACGTGGCCTTGATTAGTATCTGTTAATCAATTTCCATCTCAATTAAATGCTGTTGTGCCAAATACAGGGTGAGGCCACGCAGCTTGCGATGTACCAAACCTTATGTTGCTGCTCTGCGTGAGGAAACAAGACCCCGGTCTCCAAGTCCTAGCGACTTTCACAAGCAGTAAAATGGTATTTTTACAAGATCAGCACTTCGCTTTTCTGCAGCCATTTCCTTAATGACTTAGGGCAGATGACTTTGGGCAGTCTCCTGGGGCTCGGAGTTTGATAAGGACCCCTAATCTCAGGCATGCAGCTTAATCTCCAAAAGCTGCATTTCAGCACTGCCTAATCTCATCAGGCTCTTTTGCCCTTGCCAGTCCATTACCCTGCTGCGGGGTTCTAAGATCTTGGTGGTGTAATGATATCTTCAGACCCACCTTTACTGCATTTCCAAACTCCCCCTGCAATCCCAGAAGGCTCAGAGCCTATAATATT
Source organism: Aythya marila (assembly GCF_965140915.1). Taxonomy (NCBI): domain Eukaryota; kingdom Metazoa; phylum Chordata; class Aves; order Anseriformes; family Anatidae; genus Aythya; species Aythya marila. The sequence goes on along the minus strand of NC_139049.1, from coordinate 27,727,304 downwards.
ATTTTAATTGCCAGTTCACTGCTTTAGGAGCACCTTCTTTCTTAACTTCTACCCTGTTTCTCGTGATGAGATCTCTTGCAGATGCAGTTAATCAGAAAGATTACAATCACTCTAGAAACACCTGCATTGGAAATAAGTCTGGCTTTTATTAGTATGAATTCCTACTGCTGACAAGCTCTGGGAGGAGAGGATGGGGGGAAAACCCAAGATCCCTTTACACAGCTGGAATATAAATGTGAATTTTTCTTCCTATTTATTTTTCTTCTGTAAATGATTTAGCTGCCATTGATGAAGATTACCACCAAATAAAAAGCAGAATCTACTGGCTTGTGTTGTTGTGTGCAACACACCCATAAAACAAATGTATGCCTCCACCACTGGAATAGGCCATCCTTTTAGCCATGACACGTACGGAACTGGAGGTAGCATTCATCGTCCGAACCTCAAGAGCAGCAAGGATCCCGTGTTCAGACTCCTTATTACATGGGGAAGACAAAACAGACATTCCAGTGCCCTGCATCCTCTTTACCCTAGGATATTAAGAACAAACACAAAAGACTGATTTCATTAGTTGTAGCAAGTAGGTTCAACAGGAAGGCGAGAAGCACTTACTACGGGTTAAAAAGACAATCTTAAGCCTGATGCAAGAATTTTGAATCTTATTTCTGCTACTAGGAGTCCATGTTCCCTGACTGTTGGGTAAGTGCTGACATGGTTTAAAAGCTTGTATTTCTTGGACACAAAGCCCTGCAGTATTGAAGGGTTCAGTGTTTCAGAAACTCTGGGTTCAGGTAATAAAAGAGCTTGTAGTCCTGAAAACTGGCAAAACCCAAATTAAAATGCCATCCCTCTTGAGAAACGGAAGGATATTCAAGTCCTTTGGGACACTTGAAGGTAACGGTCCAAGAAAAAGCTCGAGGTGTTCACATTTATTGAGGAATGTTAATCTACTGAACTCTATAATTGTACTAAGCTCTGGACACATAAATAGAACCTTTTAAAATCTAAATATTTTATGTAAAAACTGTGAAAGATCTTCATAATTATTTTTATCACAAAATAATAATACTTATGCCAGTCACCTGCTAACGTAAGAAAAAAAAAAACTGTGTCATTGTCTCATGGATCAAATTCTCCAGTCCGTGCAGTCAATGTGAAATGCTCCCAATTCTCTACATTGTGCTTTCTCTCACTGGTAACAACTCAAACCTCATGTATGCTCAAAGAAATGATGCAGTGGGGGATAGTCTGTCCCACTGCTGCTGCAAGAATTACAGGGAAGAATTTCTAATACAAAAGCAGAAAATATAGCCCCTTTACTGACTCTTGATGTTTTCATCCACCTTCCCCAGATTCTCAGGCTGTATAACTTTTCAGAAACCATCAGGGACTGGGCTGGCACGATTCCTACCCGATTTGAAATGAAGGTAGTTGTCACATATCCATGCAACTCTCATTCATTTAAATAGCTTGGAGTTGGTATTAAACAAGTTAATAAAGGAATGAAGAACAGGGACCACTGAAAAGCAAAGGAATATCTTCTTCTGTGGCTACAGTAATGCTCCCTCTGGCCCTGGCACCTTCAGCAGGAAAGCTGGAGAGTCACCTTTTCTCATCCCATTTTATCTTCTGACAGAAAATGGAAAAGGTGAGTTCCTAACACATTAGAGATGATGATGCGGAGTTCCTCACCACATCGATAAGTTTTCAGCTGCCACTACTAACCACTCATTCACTAATAATCAAGCTCCATTTCTTTTTCCCAGAGCACTGTCAAGGCTGTTTTACTGAGGAGCATCAAGACGCAGGCTGCAGAAACAGAAGGACGTTGCCTAGTAGGAGATAGGAGGTCACGGAGGTAACACTCATTGCTGACTTCAGTGTACTTAAGTCAGACTTAGCCTGTGGTTAAATATACAGGTCCTTTGCCCTTTAAAGCTTAAAATAAATTTGTCTTAAACTACTGCATTGGCTTACATTACAAGATAAATTATGAAAAATAAGTTGGCCTCAAAGCATAGTTTTGCTTAGCTGCTCTGGGCATGAACCATTTCACTTGGACTCTGTTGTTCAGACCACCTATCTCCCTCACCAGGAGGATGAAGAGAAAATAATCAAGAAGGGCTGGAGCCTATTTAGACAACTGGCCAGCTCCCTGCAAAGGGCTCCTCCCCGGTTAGAAGAGAGAAGATCCACCACAGAGGAAAAACAAAACCTGCAAAAGGCTCAACATGGTAGTGATGCAATGGCATGATGTTATTGGATGGAAAGGGCCAGCATCACTGGTTTAACAAGGAACACGGTGTAGCGGTGTAGGATCAGGAGCTACACCTTTCTTTTTCCTATCTCATCCTTTTTCTAGCTTGCTCTCACCTTGTCTTCTTTCTCATCTTTACTATTAAGTTAATGTAAGTGCTGAGCATGCACACCGTACTGCATACTACAGCTTTCATCATTCCAGTTACTTGACAGTCATGATCCCCATGCCCTTGATGAGACCTGGAAATGACTACAGTTGAAATGAACACGAATCCATCAATACAAGCTCTTGAACTTTACAACCAAGTCACACATCCTGAAGCTTGTCAAACAGCATGATCTGGCTGATTGAAAACGGGAACCGCATTAAAATATAGTGCTGATATAATACGTTGTACATCAGCTCTAACAAAAGGGAGCTGGGAAATAAAAAGATACCCCTGTAATGGCATCACTGCACTGTTATTGAGCAGCACCTTTCAACAAGTCAGCCAGCTCCCGTAAACTTACTTAACTTCAGAGATATGCTGTTTATAATCCCTGTTCCCAAATGTTTTGCTATCTTCCCAAGTTTTATCACAACTCTGCAAAGGTGGCCCACTCCTCTAAATCTCATCAGCAAACTTTAATTAACTGCATTGCTGCTACCTCTGTTGGTCAATACAGGCAGCTCTCTCTGAAACAGTGAACAGAACTCACTGCACCTCACTTACATTTAATATGTACCCTATCTTGTGTTTCTGCCTAGACTTGAACTATGAAAAAAGAAAAATTAAAAAAGAATTTATGATCTCATGAACCTTGAGAGCAGAGGCCCTTGAGCATCTTGTGAATGACAGCAGCACTCTTGAGTCTGGATCCTAGCCTGAGTTTTCAATCCAAGAGGACTGAGCGATGTTTGGAATTACATAGCGAGGAATCTAAACTAAACCAGGTGTCTTCCCAGTTTTGCCAAAAAAATAGTTTGACACATACTAGCTTATAAATAGATGGTTCTGCCAGATCAAACAATGATATATTACACTGACCACTCAAACAGCCCAACAGTGAAGCAATTTTCATGAGGATGCAATATTTTTTTTTTAACTTTTAAAAATTGAAAATAATAAACAGATTGGCTTGTATTATCATGAAAAAATGTGCTAAAGGGTAAGGTCTGTGAAGAAAAATCTGACAAGTCATAGGTCATAAAAGTTTCAGTTCAAGCTTGTTCATATTATAGTGAAGTAAATTATTGCTGAAAACTTCTTTCAAAGAGTTTCTTTTTGATTGGGTCTTGTTTTTAAGATGAGCAAACGCTTTAAATGTGAGCTATTTCCATAGTTTGTGAGCAATAAACAACAGGCTGAATAGAAAAGCAGAGACCACAGGTCATTCCCACTGGTGTAAAAGAAATGCTGCGCTGTTTCCAGCCACAGAATATCCTTTACCCAAGTATGGCTGTATACATCTCTGTCCATCCACAGGCACCTAAACAGGGACTTCTCGGTGTCATACAAAGCTTTTCTTGCTTTCGCTGGTACCCTTAGGCCCAGCTGGCAATTGTGAAAATCAGGCTGGCAAAGCAAAGCAGACCTGACTGACTACAGCCCAGCCTGGCAGCAGCGAGGCACTCTGCGGGCACGAGAAGTCTTTTTCTAAGATTTAACTCCCTTTATTGGAAGCATTTGCCATTCAATTTTCATTCTTTTCTCTCAAAAATAAGACTGGTTTGATCATGATGGGCAGTGTCTCTTGGGACAAAGTGGTTTTGAGTGCAGGCCTCAAGTAGGTCAGTGTAACTGCACCGAACCGCAGGACCACAGAGTGCCTTGCACTTACAATCTGTGCAGCAGAACTGCTCAGTGCAAGTGATTCATTGAGAAACCTCTTTTTCCTGATACAGCTTTGGAGAGGTGCCTGAACATGGTGATAAGGAGCTGACAGGGAACCAGCCACACTCAGATGCCTTCCAGTTCATCTAAAGACGCAGAGAAAATCTCCTCCCACGTTTAATGTCTTTGGGATTCTTCCAACCATGCCTTTCCCTTCTGACACTCTTCCAGCTCCCCGGGACTTTCTGGCCCTCCTGAATATCCTTCTCTGCCTCCTCCTCCTCCCCCTGAGCAGTTTTTCTCTCCTTGCGCATTCTGCTCCCGCCAGGAGGTTCCTAGGGAAGAGGCCACAGGTGGTGCAGTGTGTGTGCACGGCTCGACCTGTCACCGGGACTCGCGCTGCCACCTCTTTCTTGCTCGGACACCCGCTGGATCCTTTCAGACAAAGATCTTCCCCTATGCAGCAGCCACAGCTCTCCCTCAGTGGCTGTTTCTAACGGCGAGGCCTGTGCTCCAGCATGTGAGAGTGCTCTAACGCACAGCACATACTTTTCCAGGCTCCACCACAGCGTCAGGCTTAATGAAACACTTAATTACCAGACCTCAAAACTCAGGATTTCCAAGCAAGACAAATGGATGTCCTGCATCAGGGCCTGCCTGTGCAATCCTTCCTCTGCTGAACACTTGCTCCTGGGGACAGATAAAACCAGCAGGCTGAGACACAAAGAGGCTGCAGAAAGCACGCTTTCTGATAGGAATGAGGCCACACTGCTAGCATGTTCTGCTAGCACAGGGAAAGCCCAGATACAGCAGCATCCAAATAGCTGCTCAGCAACTGAGAAGCAAGGAACCAAATCTACAAAAACGTTTTGGTTTCTAGCTTTGGTGTATCTGGAAGCCAAAAAAGCTGAGTGGAAAGGTCATGCAGGCAAAATCTTGGGAATGTCTGTCTATCAAAATTAATGGTTTGATTCATGCTACGGCCTTAGGATCTACTAGGTACAAGTTCTTTTGGAGGGCTCTGTAAAAGTCTCTGCCCTGTTTTGCAGAGGCAGACCTAAGCATTAGTCCAAGAACTAAAATAGGAAATACTGAAATCATTGCATTCATTAATTCAAGTAGTCCCATCCAGAACAGGGAGATCTGGCTGGAAGAGATGGGTCTGGGATGACTGAACATGAGCAACATATGCAGACGAGGAGGCACCACCGAAAAGACACCACTGAAACCATGGCTCTTGCCCCTGTTTCCACTTTCAGATCAATTCAGGGAAGCACACCAGCAGCTCTCTCCTGGCGCTGAGGCGTGGGACCAAACACGTAGAGAGCACTCTGAATTCGTAGCTTCCAGGAAAAGTTGTGTATTCTGGGCCAAAGAACAAGCACTTCAAACTCCGCTAGTGGTATGCAGGTTTCACCTCATCCATGTCACAGAAAAGCACAGGGATTTTGCAGTTCTGACCGTTTGTTTTGTACTGAATGACTTGTCCAGAAGTCAGATGCATGTTGTTTCTCCCTCCCAGCCTGCCAGCCACAAAACACTCACCAGCTTTTGTTTACATTACAAATTTAAGATCTACCTGCAAGAAATAAAAAGCCTCCAGCATGACAAGCATGCGGTACAAGAGCAGGAGAGCTTAGGGCTGTCACCACTGTCTGTAAATCTCTTTGGTAACTGGGAATTTGTGAGGTGAAAGGTTTTCAGTACTGATCTGCTGTTATCTGAAATGGATTGTATGCCTCTCCAAATTTTTTTTTATCAAATCTGCAAAACCAGTAAAACACAACATTTCTCGTTAGAACTCTTTCAGGGTGGAGTGAAAAACAAAAAAAGATTGCTGGAGAGTATCTGGTGTTGATCACAAGGAGAATAAGTACTACTTGCCCAGAGAAAACAAGATTTTTTCCACTAACGTCTTCTGCTTTCTCAGCAAATTTTTCTGTTTTCTCTGCAGCCCTTCTCTAGCCAGTAAATTCAATATCTTGTGAGATCTAGAGAGAACAAAGTAAGCATTAGACAGACAAACAAGGAAGGGGTCAATTATTGTATTAAAATCCCCAAGTGCATTGTTTTAGCACAAATTTCACATTTGCTTGCGCATGCTTTTAAGTGATTCCTTATTTTGTACCTTATAAATGGGCACCAGATGCCAGAGAAAATGATCGAAATTGCAGTGAAACTTGAGATCAAGTAAGTTTTGCCTTTACCTAAACCTACTTACAAAATATCATATATTCTCCCCCTCCCCACCCGCCAAAGATTTAACAACAACAAAAAAAAACCCTTTCTCCTAATTTGTCATCTTAAGAAGCTGACAAGAAGAAGCATGCGCACAACCTGCAAAACCTCGGAGCTTGTCGCTCCCCTCCCGAGGCCCTAAAGGTCTGGAATTAGCCTTGTCCTACATGCAGTCACAACTTGTCTGTGCTTTCCCAAACTCAAACATCCAGCTGCTGGGATAATGGCTTCATATCGACCGCCGACTGCCAGTGCTGCAGGGCTCCTGCTCCTGCCATGCGGCGCAGCCAGGAGGTAGGGCAGAAGTTGGCTTGCTGGCCATGTGTGTGGGCCAGTAGCCAAGCGGCTCCGCTTAACAGGCTGGCCACAGATCTACCTTTCATGTCGAAACATGGAGAGAATTAGGAAACTTTTTAAATTAAATAATTCTACGTCGATACTCTTCGGTTGTGTTGTGTTTTTTTTTTTTTTCCTTTTCTTGAAAACCTTTTTTTTTTCCAATTTTTTAATTAGAAACACTTTATTTCTCTCCTTTTACAGCCCTCCTGGACTGAGTTAGCTGGATCAAAGAACAGTGAGTTCTATACAAGTAAGATCATGTTAAGTTACTGAGTCTTTTTACGAACTATCTGGCTGCTTCCAGTGTGGCTAAAAGATTGTAGCCACCATATGAACTGAGGAGAGACTGTGAGCCTTTCAGCAGACATTGCTTTCTAAGAAAAAAGGCCTTTTAGATATAACCTATTGCCTCGCATTGACCTCAGGCTCTCTCAGAGAGTATTCCTAGCTCTGGTTTTAATCGTTTAGGATGCAGGAACACTTCTGCTCTGGCAGAGCACTGCCATGGCGCCTCAGGCCCGAGCCTCATCCAAGGTAGGCCCCGCGCAGCTTTCCAGAAGGTGCCATAAATCCTGCCCTGCTATAAAGCAAAAAGCCACTGGTCTCTCCTCTACAAAAAATCATAGGAGTTCTGTTTTCTCAGCCTCTGGGCTGAAAAAGTGTTATTTTCTGAGTTTGCCCCTTGTAGGATGGGAACTGTGTTCCACTTCGCAGACCGCTAAACGTGACCACTCGTAACCAAGAGGCCAAGCGTGTGTGTGTCGTTCCCCTAGGGTAACGGGACGCAGCTTATCTCCATCAGCCAGGAAAACAGGGAGAAGAAATGGCATACAGGCATCAAACTTACACTTCAGCAGTTTAAAGGAAGTAGGAGAACAGATGAGAGAAGTCAGAGAAAGCGCAGAGCTGCTGGATCACAGAGCTGTGACACACTGAGTGACTGCAACTACCACACACCAGCTCCTCTCAGCCCACATGCACGCTCACATCCCTGGGGGACCATTTTTTAAATCGAGGGTAGCTTTCCCAGGAGTTAAAGAGAAAAACACTAGCTCTAATTATTTTCCATTTATTGCGGATTGTCACAAGGTCAGGATCTACCAACAGCGAGTTATTACGGGGCAGCTGACAGATGCTGCCTTGTGTGTCAGACCCCTCAGATCACAAGCTAAGCTGATCCCATGCCTTTTTAAGTCAACAGAGCCTCTCTGAGCTTTCGCTGTGACCTAAGAAACACTGCTTTTTATGGCATCCCTTAACTATGAAGCATTGTGGATTGTCTAAGTTAGACACCTGGCTTTATAATGAATTCAGGTTAATGCAACCTGTAAATGGGGGCTGGGGGCTTAATTCCAAAAGCCAGCTCCGTACTCTGCCATATACTTGGATAGCGCAGAGGCACAGGAAATAAGTTTGGGAAGTCACTTGTGTGATTTCTCACTGAAACTCCAAGGTATTACTCAATTACCCATCCTTCCAGAAATGTTTGCACGCTGCTTACTAACTAGGAAAAGTTGTTCGCATCGAAGCTGGACAGGTTGGAAACTTTCCTCTTTCTGCACAAAATACGTATCAGAACGACTTCCGCAACTGAGGCTGCCGAGAGCCAAACCCTGTCAGTGGGAGCTTTGCCTTTCCTTCATTTAAACCCCCATGTGGCCCTACAAGAACAACATATATTTTACAACTGCAACTTAAATTCTGTGTTGTTGCATAAAGTATTTTCTGGAAAACTGTGCCCTCCACTGCACCACTGTATTTGTGTTCTGTATGAAAGTCTTTCAGGCCATGCTCCACCATCGGGCTCACTGGTGGGCTCAGCTTGTCAGCCTACAATTCTGCAAGGTTGAATGATGTATTTGATTTAACAGGCATGTGAATTCCATTCCCTGTTAAAAAGTATCTTTATTCTTCGCTTAAATTTTAGAAAGGACCCCACAGGATCAAACTCTTCCATTGCTTTGATGACTATTAATAATTTGCACCACCAGAAGCTGTTTAGCATAGAAAATGTTCTTGGATGACCCTTCAGTAACAAGTCATCGCTGTATATACAGCCCTTAATCCAAGACTACACTTCTGATATGCCAGCAGAATTTGGCATTTCAGTCCACTGTGTAAAGTGTTTGGGCTCCCTGGAATTTAGACCATTTAACTTCAAAGTTCAGGCTCATTTGCTGGCAATGGGTAGCCTCACTGAGTCAACCAATTTGTTTACTTCTAACAAGTCTGTCCCATATCCTGTCTTCTGGGATGTTTGTAAGCACTCTTGGGATGCTCACAGCATTTCCCCCATTCTGACAACATCTTAAGTGCAGGTCTTACCCAAGAGGATACACTGGAATTTGGAAACTGAAGAATGTGTCATTACAGCTCTGTAGATGCACTTTATATTACCCAATGGCCAAAATGCTGTAGATTAATGCTATTTTCCAGGTTTCTAGTGTGGATTTTGCTATCTTCTTAACCTTCACAATGCCACAGCAGGACTGCTACCAGCCCCCAGGCCGGTCCACCTGCAGCTGCTTCCATCTCCCAGCCATCACTACTGCCACAACTTGCTGCGCTTGGATCACCCAAGACTAACACCCTGATGCAAATCAGATACTGCAAGGGAATTTATTCTCTAGTTAGCCACAGCCCCCTGAGGCCAGAGTAGATATTAACAAGTCGGCAGGTTCCTATGGCAGCAGGCTGCCAAAGGGCAGCAAAAAAGTCTGTGCCCCCTGCGGCTCAATTTTCCTGTGTGGGGCCCTGGAAAGCCAGGCTGGCTGGGAAAAGGGCAGGATAAAAGTGTATCATCACAGCATTTTGAGCAGGCTGAAAGAGAATGGGGTCTGAACAGCCACAGGCAAGGAAGCTGCAGCACTTGGATGAGTGAGTGAATCCTGGACAAAGGTAACACTGAGAACAGTAAATAATCCATCACGCGAGGACACATCAGAGACAAGCACTCCAACACGAAACGTGGCTCGCAAAAAGCTGCAGATGAGCTGACACTAATGAAAACAAGGGCCTTGGAACCTGGGTGGTGGCGGAAGGAAAGGAGAGGCAGTTGTATAACTTGCTCCCCCTGCCCAGACCTGCCGATGCAGCTGGATTCAGACCTGCAGCATCATCGCTTTTCCGGTCTTGGCCTCCTGAACCTGCAAGCAGCCCCTCGCAGTGACCTGCCAAACCTTTGCTATCCAAACTTTTCTTCCTTTGAACAGCCTGATAAGGGGCCAACCTGTGCAGTAGCTTCTCACCATGCCCTGCAGGGAGAATACAATGAGGCCCATAAAGCCAATTGCACTTGTTCCCCGAGGCAGCTTTTGAACTCTGCACGGAGAGGCTGGAATGCCCCCTTCCACTTAGCAGAACAAAGGCCAGCCAACCTGCAGGGTTTTAATCCTGAAAGTTAAACATGAATGTGATTAATGTGCAGCTTTGAATTTCGTGTATTATTGAATTGTATACATTACTCCAGGCTTGGAGATTTTCCCCTTTTATACTGCAACACAAATGTATGTTCCGTTTGGGAGGGGTACAGAACAGAGAACACCAGGCAAAAGTATTTCCATATGTATTTCCCACATTCTCTGCCTGAAGGACTTGAGCGAGCTGGGATTTATACTGTGTTCCACTGACCCCGAAAAAACAACTTGAAACAGATTTAGAGAAGATTCACTGGAGCTCATTGCAATTGAAATGCTGGATACTTATTTGACAGCCTCTAGGAACCCTTCCAGGTTCACCCTTTCCTGTGAATCTGCTAAAGCTCCAGAAGATTATCAGAGTTAAGCTAATGTGCAGGATGCTGGGTTTGAGGAGATGGGTTGCCCCTGGTAAGAGTCATAAAAATGATCATCTCTTGTAACCAGTGCTCTGCCTCAGAGACCGACTCCTTGACCCCTTTTCAGTCATAATCCCTGATAGGAGCCAGAAAGCTGGACCACATCACTCCTGTGTGATCCTCCTGGTTTCAGCAGGATACTGCGTGCCCAGAAGACCATCCTCGATTTTACTACTGGGGAAACATTCAACGTATTTTTAGAGATGGTTAATTAACCCCATTCATTACGTACAAGGTACAAATTTAAAGTGCACCTAGACACTTCCAGTCAGGACTTTCTCATCCTCTCTATGGTTTTGGCTTGTCTTCTGACTTTACCACAGCATGCCACAAGATCAACAAAGGTGTTGAGATCAGTCTTCAGTAAAGATCTTCAGAGAACTGTTTGCATTTTGACTAGACCACTGGGAAGACAGATTTGCAGTTGTATCATGTACCACCACCTGACTTCTTATGGTTTTTGAAGATTAATCGATTAATTAATTAATCAATTAATCAATTCTACAATCAATTAATTTCCACCATCAAAATGTCCAGACTGAGCTGGCCTTCCATGGGATGCTTCTCACTAGGCTGAACAGTGAGGATCTGGAAGAGATGAGAGATGATACAAAGATTTCTCTTTTTCCAAAGCTCAGACCTTGATGGCTTCTCGTAGTTTTCCACAACAATTTCCATCTGGAACTTCATTTGCTTGTGGAACTGAGCAGGGCCATTGCAGAAGGAGAGCTCTGTCTCCAGAAATAGTTTCTGGCTCAGGAGGACGACTTGACCTTTGTTCTGAACAGGAATATGAACTCTGTCACACTGGGACACTTTTGCATCGGTATCTCCTATGTTTTAGCCATTACTAGCCCTGTGATTTCAGGACAGACATATGGTTTGATCCTATCAGCATTAATGACTATTTTGGTTTGACAAAGCTTATTAGAGAGTAATGTTTCTTTAAGTTTTTGCTTCTCAAGCCAAAACATCTAGATAGTGGATAGGGGAACTGTATCAGCAATTCTTAGACCTGATATATGTCCAGTACCAATTTTGCTAGAGTCTTGAAATACATACCGAAAAAATATTATTGACCAGTTAGACAGGGAAACCCAGATCATATCATTGATTCATGCACAGCCTGATATCAGCTCTGCAACTTCAACCTCACCCTGAAATCTGGCAAGTGCTGTGCATTCATACGGCCCTGAAGGAATCCAGCTTGAGCTCTGATCTCTCAAATGCAAAGATGAAACCCACTGCATCTCCAGCTCACCTTGGTGCAGTACAGATGCAATCCAGACAAAGCATGACAAATACATTTCTATAAAATAAGTGAAAACACACAATATGGAGCTTAGCCTGGCTATAAAATTTATGCTCGGGCCAGGAGGAAAAATGAGCTTTAAGCAGAGGACTGGGCTAGAACGATCCTACAATTCTGTGATCCTAGATCTGGTTGTAACTTAAAGTGCTGCAGACACATAATTGGCTTTTTAGACATGCAATCTGCCAGAATGAAGTTATTCATCCAGATAGAAAAAAAAAAAAATGCTGAAATGTTGCCCCAGTTGAGAAAAGAGTGTAATCTGGGACCTGTTCAGTGCTTTGCTCTGTTTGGCTATGACAGCACTGATCTGGTACAAGGTGCTCCGAATCACAGCCGAACAAAGCATCTTGCTGAGGAATTCTTCATTCTACCCCATATCAACATGGCTGTCAAACACAGCAAGAATGTAAAGCACATTTTGGTCCACTGCTCTAGAAACAAAAACAAAAAAAAACGCCAAAGATCTTCTGCAAAATGATGCTTGCAACCATGATATTCTGCTCCCAAGACCAGAGCAATGCCTGTTTGCTGGGGACATCTGCACCACTTTTGCTATTGTCTGCCAGTGAGAAGGCCTGACCTGCGCCTGAACTCATTCCAGAGATATTTCAATAAATCTGCAGTTTCCCAGTAAGCCCAAACGTCCTTTGTTAGGACATCCCTGTCCTGTGAGGACTAAACTGCCTCTCCCATTTTTATTTTGGCATGGCTGGCCTTCCCCCAGTCTTGTAATTAAATGCAAGAGGAAAAAATAGAAAGTCTGACAAGACCCACTGAGTGGCCTCCTTTTCTGCGTGCTCCTGTGGCTCTATTCTTGGAGGCTGACCCAGGGCAGGGCTCTGCCCTTCTACGTGTATTTTCCAGTGGAAGCATTTTTCTCCTTACGTGGATTTATTCAGACTCCAAGCTTCATATTCATCAAAACTGTCACGGACCATTTGCAGGATGGGAAGATATTGTGGGTCCAATCAGTGTGGGTGTCACAAACAATTATCTGCTGCAGAATGATCCCAATTAGTAAACACCCTGCTAACAGGCCACCTCCCCAAGGATGCTGATTGCCTGTGACAGTGTTTTTTTTCAGGATGTCTGCTGGAAAACTGCAACTCAAGCCTCTGCGGGCCAGCTTCTGGCAAATTCCTTGTTAACCCTACAAAAGAATCTACACATGAATAATTAAAAATAGATGGGAGTAGAAACTCAAAGTACATTTAGCTTTGTCACCCAAGCCCTTTATAACAAGACCTACTTCTCATCTGGAATAAAATGGAAATTCTACTCTCTGTCTTGGCTTGTATGAGGCACTCACATTTTGATGCTTTGCTCTAGGCCTTGGGAACTAAATGAAGACTTCAGTACAAACTTTCCCTTCCACTTTCTCCTTTTCTGTTCATGCAAAACTCTTAAAGAGTTGCCTGAAGGATCAAGTTTAGTAAGTGATTGAAACCTAGCTGCTTACTCCTTGCTTAAGGCATGGTGCCTTTTCTACTGTATGCTACTATCTAGAAGGATAGCCTTTAACGATTACAAAGAGCTTTTTACAGAAGGAATCACATGCAGATAGAAAACCAAGCATTTTTTTAAAGCAACCTTTTGACCATCCAGTTCTCTCCTGAAATGGACTGGAGAGTGATCAGTCACTCCTCTTCACCCTGGTTTACTACCAAATCAAAAAACAGCAAGCCCAAGTCTGGTGTAACCTAGGAATAATGTCACTACAAGTAGTGGAGCTGCACAGGGACTGAAGAGAGGAAGAACAGAGCTCTGCTTTCCACCACGTGAACTCAGCCTCTGCAGCACACACAAGACAAGACAGAGGACAACGAGTTGTAGGTAATGCTCAGAACCTGGTAGGCAGTGCCAAGAGTACACAAGTTTGATGCTGCAGGATAAGATCATGCTACGAACCAACTGCCTGGATCAAGAGATTTCAACTGAAAGGTTTTCACACTGAAAAAGTCCCCGGTTAGCATTACTGCCAGTGAAGCAAAGGTTATACTCTGACCAGCTTTGTACATTCTTTGACTAGCCTTCATTTTAAATACTCTAATCCCTAAGTCATGGATTCACATCACTATCAGCAGATGCTGCAGATGATCAGACTGCCAGATGCCACGTAAAACAATATAAAAAGCCATACCTTGAGCAAAACGCACCGAAGAGCAGCAGTAAGCTGCAATTTCCTCACTGGTGGCTGCTGAGAAGGGCACAGGCAGCACTTGATGCAAACTGTGTGGAAATCAGACGAGGAAACCCTTCATCCTTCTCCAGTCACACAAGCAGCAAGCCAAACTGACGGCTGCAGGATTGGTTCAGGTTTAGCCCTTCCATTCTCACAATGCTGACTGTTCTCCAGCACTGCCAGTGCTGCAGGTGGAGACTCACCCAGAGTCAGGGGAAAAGATGAACAAAGCAATCCTATTCTCCATCCAGGTGGTCTGAGCTTTACTAGATGTCGTTTGGACAGAGAAATACACTGGTGAGGCGTGCACGTTCCTTCCTGAACTGTCCGCAGTATGTGAATGACCTGCATGGACGTGTGCCTCCAAGAATAAGAGCTCAGCATGGACTATGCATCAATGGTAAAGTCATCAGAACTGGACTGCTCGGATCACGAGTGGTCAGCTCTGAAAGAAAATCTCATATTGAGCCACAATTGGTTGGGCTATGCAGTATCCACGTCTATTACAAGGTGGAGTAATTCCTTCTTCTGAGGGACTATTGGGCAAAATCTCACGGCCTGCCTGTAGTGAAATTTTAGCCAGAATCCACCGAGTCCAATTATACAGAGGCTTAAGGACTGATTTGGCCATCAAGGCTGCTTCCCCAGCAGCAGTCTTGCTCCCGAGCAATGGGCTTTAGTGCCATACCCCATTTCCTACCAAGTGTGCCAAGCCCTCCCGTATAGCTCACTAATCCTCCCATACCTCTGCAGTTTTGGCAGGCTCCACCACAACCTCCCTCCTTCTCCTCTGGCCTGCGGTGAGCAGACTTTCTTCTTTAATATGCGGGCAGAAGTAAAATCATTTAACTCATCCCTCTTTCAGCTCTGATTTCAACCCAGTTGATTAGTAAATTTTCAGCAGTGAATTCTACCCCAGCTATACCCTCAGCAGGAATAAGCTGTCAGACCTCTACAGATCCACATGACGGAGCTGCTATCCAAGACAAGACAAACAATTTTGGACTGCGGGCAAGAGCTTGTAATACCCTGTATCAAACGCTTTACGAGGCTCCAACTACAATGTATCTAATAAAATCCCTTTGTCCAACAATTTTGCCTTTGCAAGACCAAAGATGAAGTTGCCTAACTACCCCCTCCCAGCCTCACAGGCACAACGCCCTGTGGATTGGGGCAATTTGAGACTTTGGCCAAGAAATTGTCTCACTTTTCTCCCATCCTGGTGGTCCACACTAAATTCTCTTTTGTTTTGTTAGTCCTTCCTTCCTAATTCGCTGTTGCCCAGCATCTTTACCATTCTTTTTCTTTATCTTCAGACTGCAAAGCCACTGGGACAAAATGTGAGCAAAGACCTGCGATCTGAGCACCTCGCTTTGCAGAAGCCATAATGGTAGCACTATTTTCCTGCTGGGAGCTTTGCTACCCACCTTCCTCTTTGCAAAGGAGGTTAAGAAAGACTCTCAGTTCCTGTCTCAGTTGAAGAGACTATTCAGCCCTCTGTAAAACAGCGAAGGATAAAGACTCTTGTGAATTTGGGTGAGAAAACAGGCTGGCTGTCTCCCACAGGAAGAGCTTAGCACATCGCGCTGAAGACAGAGAATTTGGCCTTATTTTAAAGAGGAAGGACATGGTTCTATTTCTAGCAGGGACATTGTGTGAGTAATTCCCACTGAATCCAAAGGATTTTGCCCTCAGATAGCCAAGAGCAGAAAGCAGGAGTCATAGAGTCAGCCTTTGTGCCAGCCAAAGCTGATGGAACAACCGCCCTCCAGCCGTAAATAAACACCTCTGAACACGGGGATAAAGCTGGAGCCACTGGAAGCGTTCTTGCAGCCACAGCACGATTTATGGCCCCAAATCCAAACAGGAATTATCACTGCAACCACGGCCGATGCCAGGAGGTGTTCATTCCTGCCAACTCATCCTGTTTGGCTCATGGATCCTCCTCAGGACTGCCATGCAACCCGTGTGAGAGCACTTGGCTTCAGCAAACGCCATGAATTTTCTGCCTTCCCTGCTAAGCACATTCACCAATGAAGTCCTGATTTAGGCACGGTAATCTCTGCTGCCTGTTCCCAGAGAGAAATGTTCATTTGACAGGCTGTGATCTCTGCTACCGAGCAGCCTGCCTCGGCGTCAGAACCATGGTGCTGACCCAGTGCGCTGCCCAGCATGCACACGGGAATTGAGGCAGCTCCAGAAGAGCAGGCACAGCCAGGCCTGCCCCTGGGCACCTCGCCTTCATAGATCACAAGCCAAGAGAGCCTGGCCTGTGAGATTGGCTCGGGAGATGATGGGACATGAGGGGATTGTGCCCTGATGCCGCACTGCTCCCAGGCCTGAGGACTGGGGTGAACGTCTGAGGTGGGCTGGGAGCGTCCCACTGCAAGCAGCCACTCGGACATCTCTGCCTGCATGTATAGGGCTCACGGCACTTTCAGGGCCAGCAACTTCACGCAGCCTCGTGCAGAGTTAGTTGGTAACTCACTATGTGGTCACCGTGCCTTCTTCAGCAGCACTTCCACGGCCAAACGACCTCAAGGCCTTTGGGCCTCTGTGGTGCGGGCCCACGGTCTCGTTTCTGCTGACTGAGCCAGGACACAAGCTGTGGTGTTCTCACCATCACAACGACCATACACCAGGATGGCAGAGCACACCTGGCCCAGCATAAACCCTGCCACACAGCTCCACCAGCATGGTTTGAACCAGCAGAGAGCTTGTGCTGGCCCAGCGTGCTCTGTCATACGGCTGCAGAGCTTTGGCTCCAGCACGAACAGCTCTACGGACAGATTTACGATATCACTGGGATGAGGACTTTGCTTGAACTGTTTTGGCTTCAGCTTTGATTTAAGCTAATGCATAATTCATAATGGGGCTGATAACAGATGGCAACTTGTTAAGCCACAGGAACTCCATCAGTTCTGATCACATGACAACACCCTAAATAATTTAAATCACATCTTACTGCAGGAGCTGAGCTGCTGGGGCCCAGCGGGACGGGGAGACTCCACTGCCACCCTGCAGGAGGCATCTTGAAAATTGTAACCTGCTTTGCAAAGGGGGAAACTGAGGCACAAGAGCTCCTACATGCTCTCTCCATGAAAGCAGACCACTGGTGTCCTCCTGCTTCTCAGCACCAGATCCCAGCCACAAGGCCCTGGTCTCCCCTTTTGTCTATATTGAGCATGCTTACAAGAGGTAAACTCAGACAAAAAGCATGACTTAAAAAAGGGGGGTAAGGGGCTTGCTCCACAACATGTTGCTAACCCCAAGCTGATGCTCCAGAGGTTTATCTCCAGGCCAGCCCTATTAGCAGGTGTATGATCCTGTCAGGATCAAGGACTGATTCAATGCCAGAGGAAATCCTCTGAAATCAGTGGACCCCAAACTAGATTCAGACCTCAGCCTTCCACTGGCAAAACCCCACCGTTCCTCCTGGCTAACCCCGCTATACCAGAGAGGATGCAGGGGCAGAAGAGTGCATTCTGACTCCTAATTTTCATGCTCAGCTTAGGAATCCAATCAACCAAGGAGCTAATGGAGTAAAAACACTCCGTAGAAAATAATCCAAACGGGAGCAGTGCAAGCCATGGTTCTTTGAAACAGTAAACCCAGCTTTAGGACACCTACTATTGGGTCAAAAAAGCCAGAGCCCAATGATGTAAAAGTGAAGATCCACCAGAAATTCACTCTGCAGTAAAAAAAGCTCACAGGTTTACCTTTTGGTTTGGCAGGCTGTGTTAGATCAGGACCTTGCTGTCTCCCTGCATCAACAGCAAGATGATGTGTCTCTGGGTAATTCACCAAAAATGCAAGCATGTCCACTCTTGCCACATGTTTGTTCTCTGGGTATGAGATGGCAGTGAAATGCTGGCCCCTGTTCTTGTGTCAGAATGCTTTTCTCCTTCAACTGTAGGAAGAACCTGTTTTTTTCCAAAACTTGGCCTAAACCCGGGTGACATGAAGACCCTTCCATGCCTCCATGGGAACCAGGAAGCCCTGCCTTGCTCTTTGGCTACTTCAGGAAGCAATGTGGGATGTTGGGGAGCACAGAGATTTCTCTTAGGAGTTTCTGCACCTTCTTTCTCTCTCCATCAGTTCCCAGGCTACATACACACATGAAATCTGGGGCTCTGTCATTCGCAGTGAGCTGAAGCAGTCTCCCAAAGAGAATACTCCTCAGGAAAGAAGGGTTCCAAGAACACTCCGACACACTCTAGATTACAGAAATGCTTCTGCTATCACAGGGGACAAGGCACCATAAAGAACAGAAAGCATGAATGAATTATTATTATCATCCCCGCATACTTATCCCCCTTCGTGACCCCCCTTTGAGGAGTCACACTGAATTTGAGTCTTCCCTGGAATTCCAATCAATCATAATCAGCACGGGATGGCCTGGCTGAAACACAGGCATTTGCTGCTCACTGTAACGTAGAGAACACAGACTGCTGCCTCCTGACGTACTGCAAGGGATCACTGCCTACACTGCAGCCATCCTTAAACATCGCTTGACTGCCAGCCCGTTTTTACTCTTCACTTCGAAAACTGCTGTCCCCTTTTTTAAATGCTTTAAACACAAGTGTGAGCTTTCTGCCCGGAGCAGTATGAGCACTTGGTGAAGTTGTTTCCTGAAACAGTGCTGCACAAAAGAAAGCCCTGTGTGTGCACGACAGGCCAGACTCTCAGCTGCATGAAACTTTTTGAATGCAAGGCAGCTATGCAAATTGACATGAGCAGAGATCCAGCTCCGTGTTTCCTTTAAATAGGTGAGTTAGCACTGAAGGACACGTTGGTAGTCGATAACAACACCCCGCCTCGATCCTCAGGCAGTGCTGCAGATCAGAACATTCCCGGTACCATGGAGGATCCTAAAATGCAGGGAAGCTTCCTCTCTAGAAGGAAACTCATCCCATAACCTCTCTGAGTCGAAGCAGCCTCACTCATATGCTCACCTATTCAGGCTCCTTTAAGAATTTTTCTTTCCAACTGAAAAAGCAACCTGGTAACAATTTATTTATTTTTAATTTCAAGGAAGTAACAATGCATCTTTCTTATTGCACAAAGTATCAGGGCACTAACTTCAAAATCCATGAACCTTACACATCATTCTTAGTATGGAGAACAGAGAGAGGACATTTTTTACCCAGGGGAACTGGGGTGCTCTGCATCCAGACTGAACTTAATCTTCCAAACCCAAATCTCCATTCTGAGCACTCCCGTACTTCAGGACAGGCTGTGCCTGGCTTATGCCTCTTGTCCCAAGCGTGCCAAGCGTTGCATGCCCACACGGGTCCTTGCATGCTCCCAGCAAGCTGCCATGCCTGCTACCTGCCTCAGGGAAGGGGAGACAGAAAGAAACCCAAAATACCGCGGTGACCTTGCACGATCAAATCACCCCAGGCAAACGCCTCGCCGGCGATGCAGGGAACAAGAAGAAACCAAGAAACCAAGTGCCAGAGCAAGGAGTGCCAAGGACAAGGAGCTCAACACAGGCTGGTGGAGGGAGGCTGAGCCAAAACACGAAGGCCAGCCCAGGGCAGGTGGATTATAGGCGATCCTACAGTGTCCCCTGGTGGCAGACAGCCTGCCTTCCTTCCCAGTCAGCCCAGACCAACACAAGGTGCTCGTCTCCCCATCTTCTAATTAGGAGTGAGTAATCCAAGTGGATAAACAACAGTTGCGAAGTCATTTTCACCTTGCCTGCAGCTCTAGGGTCAGGGTATGTTTTCGGTCAAGCCGAAGCGTGAGCAAATGTTTGCCGTGCCCGCTCATGCTCCTGCTCCCAACTTCCCGGGGTACCCGCGGGCTTGCCCAGGCTGCTCCTCGCCAGCCCAGGGCCAGCTGCTACAGGTCAAAGCTGGCTAATGGCGAACCAAAGATGGCTTCAAAAAACAGATTCTTGCATTGGAAAAATACAAAAAAAAATAAAACCCTTTGGCTGTTTTGCCAGTTTTTCCTTTTTATTTTGGTTCTAAGGAAAACAACGCAGTAAGCAGGCCGCTGATACATGTGAGCGTTCGCTGTGCTCCCCAGAAAGATGCCACAAACCACGGTGGTGGCATCTACATCACCCGAAAGGAGGGATGGAGGACCAGAGGCAGGGAGATTTCTTCCCATGGAGGCAAACCTGTGCTGATTTATTTTCGTGGGAAGGTTCCCCCCCCTGCCACCCACCCTCCCACCATAATCTGACTTCTGGTGGTCCACAGGCTGAAAATGCCAGGGGTGGACTATGGCCTGAGATAAAAAAGCAAGCTCTTGAGACGGGCAAGGGGCTTTTCTCCTGCTCACCGATCCCACGTGCCAGATGTGAGTTGTCAGGCTGGGCCACTGCGGAGCAGGGCTGATTTATTTTCTTTTAAGAGCATAAGAAGGAACACCTGGCAGAGCACTCAGCAGGTGTCCTGCACCCCAGGACAGTGGATTCCTAAAGATTCCCCAGAATCTTAGCAAAAGCCTGGCTGAGAGCAGAGCCCTCGTGCAAGGCATGAGCTAGGTGAGATGTTTGGGATCACAGCATCTTTTTGTTTTGTTTTGATTTTTTGACCTAGCTTTGTGGCTCCACGTGCATTTCCACAGACAAGGAGATATCCATCGACACGTGAAGCCCCGGGACTCTGTCTGTTCTGGGACGCTCTGACCCAAGCACGATTTCCATCTGTTGCTCCTTCAAGAGCACGTGGGAACAAGTCACGCTGGGTTTTCTTGCTGACAACCATCGTTTGATAAAAGACAAAACAAAAAGACACAATCGTTCTGAAAAACAACTAAATGTTCCTTGTCCCCCCATCTTGCTGTATGATGGATTTTCACTAATCCAGAAAAGGAACGGATCAGATTAATGAGGTTCTCCAGGACGTTAAAAAGAGTGAGCAATGTCAGATGCTGCCAGAATGAAATAATCCACACAAGCACAACAAGTAGCAGGAAAGTACAGATGTGAAACCATTACATCCCATGTATTAAAATCCCACATCCCATGTATTAAAATACCAGTACTGCACAGTTCAAAGCTCAGCTTCACACTAAATCACTCATTCAACAGCCAGGGACAGGTTCTGAGCCCACATAACCCCAAAGGGCACCGCTGAGATCAAGGCAGAGATGTCTCTTTCAAACCAGTTCTCTGTTCCTGGATTTCTCCTACAACTCCATGACATCTGGAAACGGAAATTCCCTGAAACTTTTATATCATAATGACGATTTTCCAACATGTACATCAAGCTCTCATCTACAAGGGAAACTAGAGGAAAGTCTTCCAGCATGTGTTCAAGAACCCAGACAGCAGGTTTCTGCAGATGCTTACATTGCTTGTGTTGCAGATAATAAAACCAGTAGCAGGTTATTTTTCTCACAATTGATTTCATGCTGAAATTCCACATAAACCCTCTCATGAGGTCCCTGGAATTGCCTACAGAGTCTGTAACGCTGCCTGACTTTGTAAATCCCATCACAAATCAGATTCCCCCACAAGGCCCCAGAAAGGACATGCGAAAAGCGAGTTTCTCAGCTCATTTCCAGAGCCCACATAGGACCAAAAGAGGGCAGTGTGTCCTGCAGATACAGCCAGCACGCCAGGAGCTGTCAGATTCTCCGTGAAAGAGGCAAAAAAAATCTTGTTTCTACAGCAGTTAGGCTCATGCTCTTCATTTGGGGAGCATCCATGTCTGCCTCATCCTGCTTGGGTCCTTTGGCCAACCCCACGCTGGGGTGCAGGCCTCAAAGGTACCTAAATGCCCTCAGCTTCACAAAAAGTGCAAGTCAGGCAGAAGAATCGTGTTCCCACTGAGGACAGGCTTAGAAGCTTGCCTGTTACTGGTCATCAGCAAATCCATGCGTGAAAAGGTAAAAGACAAACAGAGATGCTGGAAATCCAGCTAGGTTAATCTTGCTGTACAAGAAACCCCATGCTTTAAAGAGCAAAGAAAATTGCACTTTGCAGGAGAAAAGTGATGAATGCAAGTAGCTGTATCTCCAGGAATTATTTTCAACTCTGCCACTGAGCTGCTTTGCAGTCCTGGACAAATTCTCCCCTCGCTGTGGGGCTTATCCTTAAATTTGAGTACGAGCTAGAGATGTGGGATCTGTGCATTTATAAATAGCTCACCTACACGTTTCACAAGAGGGCAAATGCCAGTAACTTCCAATAAAGGAATTCCCAGCAAGAGCAGCAGCAGTGAAACACCACCCTTCTGCAGGCTGCCCTCCCTTCCAGCATCCATCACACCAACAGAGACAATTAAAGTCTGGCGCAAGCCCCAGGACACGGACAGCCAGTGCCTGCAGGCTGGGCCTGAGACACAGTGAAGGATCAGGAGTCATGAATCTGGGAAACAGGCTGGCAAGTCTCGTGAACACGGCACAAGACTTGCATCTCTAATCCCTGCCTCATTCTCCCCCGGGAGCCTGGACCACATCTCATGCGTTTTCAGCACCAGGCTGTAGCCTTTCTCCTGCCCACACACCAGACAGAGCTTTTAACTCACCACACAGCTCTGCACAGATCACAACGTGGGAGAGAGGAGAGGTGCTGAGACAGAAATAAAATGCAGCCAACCTGGCCAGTGGAAGGAGAGCGATTTGTCATTATTAAACCCTATTAAGATCAGCCACCTGTGGTCAGACCCCGCAGTGTTAGGGCTGTGCCACTTGGCAGACCCCACAGGAGACAAATACCACAGCCACAGCCCTCCCTGTAGTGCATGACCAAGGGGTAGGGAGCACATCCTCCACCCCATAGCCTAGCAAGGTCCATCCTTGACCATGCAGATTAAAAGAGCTGGATCACTGAGCCGCAGCACGACAGCAGGGACTGACTGCTCCACGGGCTGTGGGATGGCACATGTTTCTCGTGCCACTTTCTGCCCCAAATCCTACAAGTCAGGAAGGCTTTGCTAGGGCATCTGATCCAGCAGAAATGGCTCAGATGCTGCCACTGGCCTTGCTTACAACACTATTAAGGTTTTAGCCGATTTTAAGCAAATATGGTTTCAACTAATGTGCTGCCTGTTTTTGTCACTGCCCCATGCCCCAATAACTTCTTAATCCATTTGCAATCTGCAGCCGAATTTGACACACGAATAGAGGTCTTAGAGCTCCTGAGCACCGACAGATATAATGAAAATAAGCTACCCAATATATTTTGTTGAGTCAACCTCAACGATGCAGCGAGGCTGCAACTGAGGCTGCGGTGTGAGCTCAGCTACTGGGCACCAGAAAACCTGTGTGGAAGGCAGCCACGTGTCTGAATGAGTCAGCTACCAGAAAAACTCTGCTGGACTCTTGTGCTGTGCTGGGCAGCAGAGCCCCCTGTTCTCAGGAAGGGAGTCTCTCCTGTCTGGCCTCTCTGACGTCTCCAGCATCAGGCAGGATGGTCAGCTTAGCAAGAAACCCACTGTGAAAGAGGCAAAACAAAGTCTCATCAGTCCCGCTGCACAGACAGCACCATTCTTCCCATCGAGGTCTCTAGCTTTGATGGAACCAACCTCAAATTAAACAAGATCCAGCCTGACCAGCAAAAGGAGACTTTCTGCTGCCGGGCAGGATTCATCACTGCCCAGTAACATCGGGATTTACAGACTGGTCAGGGTGCACAACAGCAGCTGCTGCATGGATGGAGCAAACAGCTCCTGCCCCACGGTTTTGTAACAGCAACAAACAGGCAGGGAAATGCATCAGGGAGAAGGAAGGGAAGAGCTAACCACATCATTGTAAATCCACATTACTTGTAGGCTGCTTGGGTGCCTGGTGGAAATTGCCACCTTGTAGTAAAACACTGCAGGAGAATGGAGAGCGACTTTCACTGATTATTTGAGGCTTGTTGGATATTGAGGAATATGATTAATAGATTTGAGGATATTGGGGAAATCAACCAGAGCTGATCTCACACATGAACACACGGATCTGTTTGTGAGCACAGCGAGCAGGCAGCAGAGGCTGCAGCATTCCTGCAGTGCCGATGGCCTTGCACAACGCAACGCAGCATTAAAACAAAACCTTGTGGCGGGGAGGGAGTTTCTGCTGCGATATGGGAACAGATCAAAGGCTGGGAGCACCCTAGGAGCGAAAAGAGCAGCTAATAACACCGTGCAGTAACCGAGCTGGTCCGTGGGTGCGACTCAGCCCTGAAGCACCTCTCTGGTGGAGATAAGAGAGGCTTCAAATGAGTCACCGACAGATCAAGTGCATCATTAAAGGGACAACAGGGCTGCGAGTGCCAGCAGGCAGATGAGGCAGGAGGAATCCAAGACTTTAGGCTCTCACAGCCTTGAAGAACCTCTTGATTTTTCTGAACCTAAGCCATGCGTTTGAACCTTCACCACGCACTTGCACCTCTCCTGCAGCCCCCTGCGGATCCCTAAAAGCAGCAGCAAGGCCTTCGTCTGGCAGAGAGGGGCTGCTGCCTCCCAGGCCAGCACCCAGTCTGTCCTCCAGTTGCCTTTCAGTCTTCTGTGCTGATTTAAGCCTGGTGCCACCAGGCCTGTGCTGCTGTGAAGCTCTCCCTCACCCCTCGGGCCCATTTGGTGGCTCTCCCTCAGCATCCTCCTTCCTACCTGCTGTGTCTACAGCCGATTTCTCAAGCTTCAGCGCAGAGCTTAGACAATGAGAAACTACAGAAGCAGGTCCTGTTTTAAAGGTCAAAGCATAATTCAAAAGGAATCTGCACCGGGCAGAGGGCCAGCAAGGAGTTCCCGGTTGCTCTATCGCACTGCACCACATCACAGCCTGCATCAGGGAGCTGCCAACTGGCTCGCAGACACACACACACACCACCGAAAACAGCCGTCACCCTCACAGCACCGCGTGTTCCTACAAGCACTGCTGCCACACCGCCCTGCCCTTAGCTATACCCTGTAAACTGAACGTACCCTATGGTGTTGGATCCACTGCCTTGTTTCCTACCTGCCTAAGCAACCTCCACCCTCTTCCTCTCCCTGTTCTGTTCCTTGTTTGAGCTGAATTCCTGCTCCTTCCTATGCCCAGCTCTACTGATAAGGACTGCAAAGCCTCTAAGTGACTGGATTTGTATGGCAGCAGCCATGGCACTGGCACACAAGGAGTGTGATTTACCACCACTCCCCTCCCTCCAGCAGTGTGTTAACTTCAGTGTCTATCGCAGGATGGGAGGGATCATGAGAAGGGACTGGCAAACACGGCCGGGACAATTTGACAAAATAAAAGCACCCAAAGGCTATCGTTTACAGCTCTGTGGTACCTCCCAGACTTGTTCAGTGCTTCAGGAATATCTGAAGTTTCCATTCCGGATTGTTTCCACTTCCAAAATGTGCCTGCGCGTGTTTGCCCCTGCACAAGCTGAGCTTACAGCCTGCCATTATGCCAAGTTTCCTCAGCTAACTTGGCTGGAGGATAGAGTCTGCATTCAAGTGCCTGCCTCTGGGTGGGTCCCTCAGGGTGCCACTGTGGCTTGACACTGAATATCCTGTTTGTATTGTTGCTCTGCTCCCCCAGCAGCTCAGCTTGGGCCACTTGGCATCAGAAATAGTTCTGTCACTGCAGCTCGTCTGATACCGGGCTCGCACATCAGCATGCCATTTATCTGAAATGACACTAAAGAATTGTAACCAATATAGGTAGGGAAATTATCTTTAAAAGTAATTTACCTGGAACCACACACATAAAAAATGGATTAGTCATAATTATAGATTTTTCCAGGGCACTGTTCCAAATTTTACTCTACAGAATGGTTTCACTCTGCATTTCTGCATCTCAGTACTTTCAGCTTCTTTTACAGTTCAGCCTCAGCCTCAATTTTCCACAGCTTGTGAAGGCTGTTTCAGGAAGAATGAACAAGCCCCTTGCAATAGGTTCCTTTTCTCAGCCCAGAGCTGCAGAGATGTATTGTAAGACCCACGGGACGGTCTGAGTTGAAGAGCTGAAAACAAACCCAGGCAGTGAAGCAGAGGGGACAAATGTGATCCGCCCCTGGAGTCAGCTGTTCTCTCCTTTTGGTTGTGTTGCCCTTACCATGCTGCTCCACTCTTTCCACACTCACGTCCTGCTGCTTCCATTCAAGAGAAACAGTGTGAAACCTCACTTTTGTATTTGGGAGAGCAGCAGGTACTCAGCTGCTGAAGGAAAACCAGTCATGGTTCAGCTCCTGTTCCCTTTGGACACCGGAATAACAACTGGGCTTTCTGGAGGAGGCACATCAACACCACGAGATCTGCTCACCTTCCTGTTTGCCCTGCTAGTCCCACTACACTTAGCAGCAGTGTAAGAACTACTGTGTGCTGAGGAGCCAGGGATACCACCCCATCTCCCTGTGAGGTGTTAGATACCCATCTTAAAAGCACAGTAATAGAGTTAAATATTGTCATTATGATTAGGAGCGTATCTAAGTAATGCCAGCGTGAAACCAAGGTAAGCTGCCTCCTTGCAAACTGCTGCTGACAGCAGGCTTTGCCTTGGAGGTTATCCCAGTACAGATCTCCTTCCTAGCTGGCCAAAAGCCGTGAAGGCAGCAAAAATCCCCAGTGCAGGCAACGTCTAAAAGTATATTACATGAATCTGTCAGCTGGTGGTTGTGAATGGACTCGCACGTGTTTGCTAAAATTGTTTTCTGGGATGCTGCACAGCTCTCCGAGGAGTCAAATACATTTACGCATCTACTCTGTTATCTGTATGATAACAGAATTATGACTTTCAGTAATTCAGGTAAATTTGCACTAACTGATCGCTGAGGCCCTTCCTTTAAGCCCACCTATTACATTTAGCTATAAATAAAGTAGAAGCAGGAAACTGGAAGAGACTGGGTGGGATAAGGAAGGAAAGACAGAAGGAAGGAAAAAAAAATTCCAGAAAAGCTAAATTAGTTCTGCACAACACTATATATAAAGGTGGATTTTGCAACATCTCACATACTCACTCTTTCTTTAAGCAATAAAGACTTCCTGTGCCATAACAGTTTAGTATAACTGCCAGTTATACTAAAAGCAAGAAGCATCTTGTCTACCAGAAACATAAGATGGGGGAAAGCTTTGTAAATATGTTCCTCTTGTTGGTGCTTGGTATGTTTAGAGGTACAGAGACAGGATATTTCTCACCAGAAAGTTACTTTCTCATCACTCACTGGGTGGTGAGATCTCCTGCGAGGCGATGCCATTTGATTTGCTGCCTTTTCTGGTACTGTAATTCAAGTCCACAAAAAATATTTACCCTGCAGCCTGTGGAGAGTGTTTCTGTTCGCTTGGCAGACAGCACAGAAGCCTCTTCTTATCATCATGAGATCCAACTGTATTACTTGCCTAATCCTAAGCCATTAACATCAGTGAGAGAAGCAGGGTTCTTCCCTTCCAAATAAATGAGCTGTGTTTCATACAGACACACACCAATTCAGGCAACAACTGCAAACGTGTTTCTTCTAGCTACTGCAACTCCCATTTTCATACTGCTCCTTCTGTGCTTATGCGCCATGTAATGGTGCGGCACCGTGATTAAATTTTGTCCTGATTTCACACGTTGAGTCATAAAAGATTTATGAACAGTAAGTTTTAGCTCATACAAAGCTTCCCTTAGTAACATACTGCTTTGAAACGTCTTAACAAGTGACGAGAAAGATGCTCTTTCATCTCGAGTAAAACATGCGTCAAATTTAAGACCTGGTGCTAATATAACAAACTTCCCATTCCCTTCTAGCAGAGTCCCTAAGCATGTATGTAATAATTATGGCTGAGAAGATGCAGCAAAGAGGGAAACAGAATCAGGGTGGCAAGGGATGTTTTCCAAATAGTTCAGAGATTTGGGTCAGAATTCCCCAACAGCTGCAAACATGAGAAACCTCCAACAAGCCAGAGAGTTAACTCTTGGTTTGGCTGCACATGTATGTTCCACCAGAACAATACAGATGTTTCTCTTTGAGTGAAAACACTGCGTTCACTGTTTAAATAGTGACCTGTAGAACATAGGACTGGCTTTAAAACAGTTTTATGAAGAAAATCATAAAGTATATTCAGTTAAACACAAATTAACCAAGCACTCCTACTGTAACATCTCCACAGAAATCATTGCAATGTTCCATCAATCCCTAGTTTCAGGCTGCCTGGAAACCCCAGAATCAACCCAGAAATTGTGCCTGATGTCACAGCATTGAATTTACTGAAAGTCACTTACCAAAGAAGTAGTTTCTGTTCCAGAACATCTCTGTTGTAAGACAGGGGTTATTCGTGTCCAGAGGTACTTCAGGATACATAAATGATGAATTTTGTAGAAAGTCACTACCTTCTGTAAAGTAACAGTCACAGTAAACGTGTCTTATCAAACTGGCAACTACGCAGTTGTAAACTCCAAGTTATCCAAAAGCAGATCTTGAGGGTATTGCCTCCTCCTTCAGCTTCTTTCCTTTCCTTGTCTCCTTGCACCTTGTAATGTCCCATAGGAAAGACTCACTCTACATTTCTCGTTCTCAGTTAGAAAAGTTTGCTGTGCTTCTCCCTGAAACTTTTCTTCAAATAACAATGCGCGAACATTTTCAGCTGGGATTTTCAGGCTGAATAACTTTTAGAAAAAGATGCACCCATTCTTTCAA
The DNA here is from genome assembly GCF_965140915.1 of Aythya marila. Lineage (NCBI taxonomy): Eukaryota > Metazoa > Chordata > Aves > Anseriformes > Anatidae > Aythya > Aythya marila. Next base: position 27,698,774 of record NC_139049.1, on the reverse strand, counting down.
TAAGCTGGAATATACAGTCTTGTCCTTTACACAGTCTCAAGAGAAATGCTGTCAGAGAACTCTGTGAAAAGCTTAGGATCAGTATACCTCACTGCTAACGTTATGTTCACCTGCTCTGTCCAAGTGCTACCATCACGTATTGGTAAATTGAAATTCCCTTCAAACTTCTTTCAGGACAGTGGTGCATCGGTAACTTAACTGTAAGGAAGTCTCTTCTGTGCTCAGTCATCTGGGATTACAATCAGTTCCTCCATTACTTTTGGTATGTTTTCATTAAATAGCTCAGGGCAAATTTACAGGACTCCTTCCTTGAAATAAATCTGAAATCAATAATGACATCTAATATAAGATACCACTTTTTCCTACAGACTTGTCTTCCACTAGTAAAGGAAAATGATGCCAACTGACTTCATCAGCCTGTGAGGATTAAATCATTACTTATGTTTCAAAAATGAGAAAGTGTAATTTAAACGTTGAGTACATGAGTAAGCAGTGAGTCAATATTCAGCATATTAACTGATCGCGCTCGAAGTGATAGATTTTTTTTCTTGATCCTGGCAAAACTGAGCCATACGAGTTCCTTTTATAGCTGGAGATCTGCGTGACTGAAGAATCCTCCTTCGATCCAGACGCTGAAGTTGAGTCGGGCACGATACCTACGTTCCACTGAATGTCACCTACAGAAAATAAATAAATACATGAAAATCGGGATATGAAAGAGTTGTGATTACCTTTTGGGTCAGCACACAAAGATAATGGGAGCACTGGTGGCACACTGCAATCTAAAAATTATTCAAAAACCTTACCAGTTGAACAGGCAGATCTGTCAGTCAGTTTCTTTCGACAGACACCATCAGGAGCAAGGATGGACACAGAGCTCTGAAAATTCAGAAATTGTTGGTGTTCCCTAGAAAGACTGCCTTATGCTGGATTTAATCTGTGCCTCAGATTTCAGGCAACTATTTGTAGTTTCCTCACCCCGGTGCTCTTAGTGATGCCAGCCACTGCTAACACACGCTACCAGCACCGATCTTCACAAATCTTTTATCAGCTTCCTCCTTTTCTACGGCCGTTAAAGTGTTTGATAAAACGGAGGGGTAGATATTGAGTGGATAGCCTAAGGGGTGCAGATCTCACTTCCGTACAGTGCCAGAGTTTGGGCAAGTACTTTTTAAGAACCACACACAAATTCAATTCATTGGGCTGGAGGAATTTTATTATTATCTTTGCACTTATTTCAATTTTATTATTAACTTCTTTACGGGGTTTACTCCCCGTCGGAGGAACCCCCCCCACCACACGCCATGAGGGCCGCGAGCAGGCCACGACCCCCGCCCCGCCGCTGCCGTCCCCATGGCAACGCCGCCCCCGTCACGTGACCGGTCGCCGTGACAACGCCCCGCACGCTCCATTCATCCCCGCCAGCCTCGCTTCCCCCGTCACGTGACGCGCCCCCCCCCCCCCCTTCCCCTCTTTCCGGGCCGCGCAGTGGGCGGGGCGGGTAGGGCGGGGGGAGAGGCGCTGCCGGCAAGATGGCGGCGCGCGCGGCGGGCAGCGCCTGAGGCCGGAGCCCGAGAGCCCGGCAGCGCCCGGAGCCCGGCGAACCCGCCGCCCGGGGCTCCCCCCCCCACATACACACACACACACACGCTTTACCGCGGGCCATGGAGAGCGAGGAGGAGCAGCACATGACCACGCTGCTCTGCATGGGCTTCTCGGACGCCTCCGCCATCCGCAAGGCGCTGCGCCTGGCCAAGAACGACATCAACGAGGCGGTGGCGCTGCTCACCAACGAGCGGCCCGGCCTCCACTACGGCGGCTACGAGCCCATGGACAGCGGGCACGGCCCGGCCGGCGGACACGGCTCCCCCGCCGGGGGGCAAGGGCACCGAGACGGGGACGGGGGCGGCGGTGGAGGAGGAGGAGGAGGAGGAGGCGGCGGTGGTGGTGGCGGAGGGGGCGGCGGAGGAGGGGGCTTCGACCCGCCGCCCGCCTACCACGAAGTGGTGGACGCCGAGGTGAGCCCCGAGGGAGGGCGAGGGGCTGGGGGGCGGTGGGGAGCCCCCCCGGAGCCCCTCGGGGTGCCCCGGCCTGTGGCCGTGCCCCCCTGTTTGTGTTTCCCTTACCTGCTATTGCATTATTTTCCTTGGCATTCAAGGAATGCGTCGCTGCCCCACAACCCCCCCCCTCCCCTCTAGCCCCGTGCCTTCTTGCATAACCCAATAATCGACTGCACTCCGTACATATATATATTTTTAAACACCATTTCCTCTTTGCCAAGTGCAAATCCTGGGTGTTTTGGTGGTTTTTTTTTTTTTTTGGATAGGCCATGAGTTCGCCCGTGGAAATACGGCGAGTGCAAGTGTTTTTAAAACAAAGGCTGCACCTCGTTAATTATAGCTGTGTTTTAAAAAGACGCCTGAAGCAGGAGGGCTGGCGAATGTCAGCCTCGCATGCTCCTTCCCCTTCCTCCCTGTTCTGCTTTTTTTCCCTCCTCTTCCACGCTTTTCCAGAACTCAGCTCCTCGGCCAGCAAACGCGCTGCTGGCTCTTGCTGTGCTGCCTGGAACGCGCTTGCAGCACTCACCTGTAAAGCCTTCTCCTCCTCCAGGTCTGTTCCTCTTCTCCAAAATTGCCCAGGTGCCTATGGAAAGAGCTAAGCCTGACTCAGGAGCCCAAGGGGTGAGAGCAGAACAGAGCAGCCCCGCTGTGTGGTCCTGGTACCCAGGGGCCACCTTGCATGGTCTGTCTCAGTGGCCAACAGCAGGTGCCTAAGCACATGAATAACAACAGGCTCATGCACCTCAAACAGTGTCCTGGGGACATCCTGAGCCAGAAGGGATATCTTCCTGTGTGTGTATTTACCTATAAAAACATATATGAAGAATACATGCACATATCTACGTGTACGTAGCTACACTTGCACGGATCATCCATATCCAGTCTTGGTGTGTTACCCGAAGTCCCCTCTTGCAGAACAGCGATCCTGTTTGCTGAATTAACTGGTTTAGATCCCTCACTGGTGTATGATGGTGATGTACGTGTGTGGAGTAAGCTGATTTGTGGGGCTGCACGTGTGCTGTGCAGAAGAGGAGTTGCTTGAAATTCCCTGACTGAAGCAACAGGGAACGAGTTTCGTGCCTTTGCTTTGGAGGGCTGTGAGAGAGTTCTGCTGGTGGTGTTCAGAGCTTGTTAGCTGTGAAGAGGGTGGATTTCCGTGTCAGGTATCTCGTGGTTACGGATGGGACTAACTGGGCTGTCAGTGTGACATGTACAGAGAAGCTGTCAGTGTAAGCTTCAGACAAGCATGTTTTTTCCCCTTCTGTTCCTATTACAGATGACACTGACAACTATAAGAGGCTTTTTCTGTTATTTCAGTTTGTTTGTCTGATCAAACTTATACTTCAGTTTCCTTTGCCACCCGTGTTCTTGTTTGCTTTGATTTGTGCTCTTGTTAACCCCCAGGAGGGAAACCAAAATATTTGAATATATGCAAATGACTGCAAGTCCGCAAAATCAGCACGGAAGGATTGAAGTATCTTATTGCATGAACCTTTATATGAATTCAGGCCTCAGTTTAGTAATTGGATCCATTTATGTATGAACATCTGTCAGTTTCTGCACGTGTATGCATTACATTTTTGTCATGCAAGAGTTACCCCTGTAAAAGTCTTAAGATCTGGGATTATTTCCTCTGTTTATTTGCCTAATATCGCAGTGCAGCCTAGCAGCTTTTGACATATTTCATAAAAAGGGGAAAAGAGAAACTGTATGTGATCAGTTCTCATTCTTTTTATTCTTCAGATGTAATGTGGAACTGCATTTAATAAACTGCATTATTATTTAGGTAGTTAATCAGTAGGAAGTTCTACATTCAGAACTCGTGGCCCGTGAAACCCGTTCACAGACACCCCTATTACTCGTTGTAGGCACACACATCGTGTTGAAACCTTGTGAGTAGCACACCCGTACTATCTTGTGGCAACACAATTCAGATGTTATTTCTGTTTATCTTCCTGTCAATATCCTCTCCCCTTCTAACAGCTCTGAGAGCGTGCATTCCTCCCTCTCGTCATAGTAGCAATTTTAATGCTTACTTAATGGGGAGGGATGTTTCTTGGTTTGATTTTCAGATGGTATGTATCAGTAATGTGCATGAACATACACATCAAATAGAGTACAGCCCTACTTTTCCCTTAAATAAATTTTTTTCTGCTCTTGTAATCTTTTTTTTCCACCACTAAGTGAATAAAAGTTAGGGGTAGATTTGTTATTTTAAGCATAACAGGAAGACTTCAGCCGTGCTGCAAGATGTGTGTATACCAGCACTATACTTCATGTGTGTGTTTTTTTTGGCTGAGTGCAATTTACTATGCAGAGAAGGGTAGCTTTATGAATGATCAGACACTTTGCATGTTCTCTAATCAGTAAAGAGCCCGTTATGTTTGCATATGCTTCCTTGGTTCTGTTATATAATGTTAGTCTGTTCTGTTCAGCAAGCACGGTGATCAGAGAAGGGTTTGTGTGTTGGTGCTCTCTGGGCATATCACAGCAACCCGATACGTGTCTTACTAATAAAAATCTTACTAATAAAACCATCTTCCCTTTGGGTAGAATAGTAAAGCCATGGCAAATCCTGTTTCAGTGGTCCAGGCTGCTTCAGGGTCTTCTGGAGGTGTTACAGGAGGCTGAATTTGGAAGACAGCAGCTGTGAACTGGCACAATGTGCACTCTATTTTATGAGACCTGAGATAAGGACGCTCATAAACTCTCTTTAACAAAGGCTGAAACTTCAGTTTCAGCAGGCTCATGTCTTCCACAGAGCACGCAACTGATTCAATTCTGAGTTAATACCTGTGGCCTATGGAGTTGGTGCTGCTGGTGTGACTGTGCTTAATTTGGAAGTAGGAAGGGGGCTTTGAATTTCTTCCTGAAATCTTAGGAAGTTCAGCTTTAGGTTTCCCATTAGCTTGGTCTTTTGCCCTCTGTAGTGCCAAACCACTTTGACAGGCTGAGATCACCTGCTTTTCCAAGAGGTTACTTTGCCTGTTTGACACAACTTTTATGTTTCTGTCTGTTGGCTGAAGTGAATCTGATAAGTACATTTTGGCAAGAATCTGGGATTCTCTTCTGTTTATTCCTTAGGCAACGTACAGATTTTTACACTGTGATCTCTGGAGTGGGATGGAAGGTTATACTCATCTTTCATGTGACTGACAGATAAGCTCTTCTGTGAACTGCTGCTAAGTCCATAAAATTTATGATGAAGCTATAAATGAACGTGATGACAAAGTTTGTCAGTGTCCACAAACTGTCCCGAGAGCCCTCAGTGCTGACGTTCACAAGCTGGGCAGGAGTAGGATGGAGAGGGGCAGGCCAGGCAAATATGAGCAGGGAGCCTAAAATTGTGTTAAGGGTAGGAAGCCACTTACCCTGTTTGTATAACCCTTCCTGAAAAGAAATCTTGACTTGTTTTTAAACAGCTCCTGCGAGTCGTTGCTCTGACCTTTTGGGTAAATTGTGATCTGCGGGTTGTGTTACCTTCCAGCTATTCCTGTCTCCTTCAGCATGTGCTCCTTTGATGTTGTTTTTTTTTTTATTATTATTATTTTATTTTAGTTGAATGGGATCAAAAGCTCACATACACCAGATTTTCCTAGATAAGGTTTAACATAAAAACTTGTCCGAAATTGCTCTTAGAAGTTCTGTTTGATTTCAGGAGGAGGGGCTGTGCGGAAGGAGCATGCCAGCAGCAGTTTCTCACTCACTGGTCACACTGCAGGACTTTGGTGTGCAAACCCTCTGCCTCCTCCTGAGCTTCTAGGGTGTAAAATGAGGATAATGGTTTGTGCTGAGTGGGAATACTGCAGACACTGGGTTTGTGATGGTCTCTGGTCCTTGGATGGAAGGAGCTCTGTTTATTTCAAGGCAAAAAAAAGCTATTTAGGATACACGATGGGCTTTACACTGCAGCTTTATAAATGTGAAGTCGGTCTCCTGTCCTGTAAGTAGAGTTGAGCTTCATAAAAGTGACTGCTGCTGGCGTTCTCATGTGGAAGTTTTACAGTGTGGCTTGTCTAGGAATTGGCCTTGTAAAGCAATTAAGCAATCAAATAAAGCTCTGTGCTGCGTTCTGGCGCTGGGTCCTGGCGGGCTGCCACCACAACGTCAAGTGGAATTAGTACTTCAGCACTCCTGGGTTTCAGCATCTCTGCTCTCAAAAATGACACCCGTGGTCCTGGGGTGGCCAGAACCTGAAAGGAGGAGGGAGGAGCTGCTGCTACATCGGTGCTTTCTTGGGTTTAGAAAGAAAAATGCCTGCTTAGTCAGTGTTTATCCAGCATGATAGTAACAGAGATGCTACAGGAAGGTGCTGAGAATGGGGGTAATACCGAGAAGGGAGGCTCATTAAGAGTAAGCTTTGTTTGAAATACTTTATAAGCCTGTTATCATATAATGTGAAGGAATCTTTGGGTTAAGACCGGCACATCACAGTTACTGGGACATCAGTGATGGTGATGCCCACGGAGGCAGCAGGCAGCTCTGCAGCCGGCTCCTCAGCTGGGCAGGAAGCATCTGATAAAATGTTCTCTGGAGGCATTTGCTGGTCATCTTCCCAGTTTAAAGTGCTATTCTGTGGCAGCTGTTTAATAAGGAAGTGAAACGCGGAGGAAGAAGGAGTATAAAAACAAATTAGCCAGTGTTAGAATTTAATTCCAGCAAATCATTTGGATTGCTTTTGGGTTAAGGCACAGTAGCTCTTTGTATGAAGAGGGCAAAGATGGAAAGGAAGTGCCTGTTCCTTTTGTAAACTCTCGACTCGAAAAAACCACGCGTTCCTGCTGCCATAGGAGAAGCCTTTGGTATGTATGTTTCAGTTATGCTTCGTGGGCCAAATTAAAGCCCTGGTGTACTCAGTGCTTCTTGCTGCTTGCCCTTCCTGCTCGCTGCTGTGCAGCACTTCTCACTTCTGTTCTTCCGATGCCCGGCAGAGCGGTCTTGGTTGGGAGATGCTTAAAGGTTTTGGTCCTAGTTGTTAACCACAGCTTTGCAGTGAATGGTATGCTGCGGGACTTGCACTCAGCCTTGTTGCCAGCTGCTTTTTTGGTACTAGTTTGAGCTCTCCCTTCCAGATCTTGAGCGCTGGTCACAGAAGTGTTGTGCTAAATCCTTTATCTCGTGCTTCTGCAGCACTGCTCTGTTACTGCCTGGTGTTCTGGCAAAGGGGAATAGAAGTAATGACTTAATTTTAGGCACTGAAATGCCAAACACTTGTGATTCACTGTTTTATTGTATTAAAGCACAATGTTTATCTGATACCACACAAAGTTATTTTGAGGTATTTGGAGATGAGCAGTGTTTTTGTGCCTAGGAAAACTCGAGGGCTGGGAGGAATAATGGTACCAACTCAGTGCCTGGATGTTTGTACTTACGCCAAGGGAATAAATTACTTAAATATTTCAGACAATACTGAAACCACGTGTAAGATAAGCGTGTGTTTGCCCTGATTTCTTACGAGTGCCTTTCTTAACAGAGCTTTCCGTGACCTTTCCCTGGCCTACAGCTTGTTATCGAGCTTGGAAAGACGTTGCTGAAAGTGCTCGTAACAAGCCTGATTCCACTGAATGCTGGGGTAGTTGTAATGCGAAAGGTTTCTAGGTTGTTTTGAGTTAAATGGATCTTCTAATTTAAACAGGATTTTTACAGAGCCTTGATTCTCGTTGCTGTAACACTTAGCGCTGAGTTCATCTCGGAACAACGAGGGAAGTACATTGGGGAATATTGCGTGGTAACGTTGCATCACTCTGGAAAACAGGGGTACAGTTCAAGCACTGTTTTTAGAAAATCCTAGTTGGTTTCTAGCTTTACTGATTTCCCCCTCCCAACATCCATTTCACATTGTGTTCTTCTCAATTTTCTATAGCTTTTGGGGTTTGAGAGGCGGGGAGGAAGCTGTGTTTGTTGTAGATGACTTTTTATAATCCTTCATGTGTACTAAGGGGGGCTTAGTCCTACCAGGCACTCCTGACAATGCACTCGTATTACTCTCAGGTGAGGTCAGGTTCCAAAACATTGTGTGAAAACAGTCACTAAATAAATCAGATCTCTTTTGGAAGGGATTTACAGTGAGGTGAGAATCTGAATCAGCTCTGATTAGATGGGCTACATAACACAGGATTTGTTTTCCTTTAGTGGTAGACTAGGATCATTACTTCCTATTAACGTGATTAAGTACTAATATTAATTACTAATATTGACGCTTTGTGTAATGTAATGCATAGCACAAATGTGAGCTTAAGGGCTTAATTCCGCTGTGAAAAGAATAAAAGTGTGATATATCTAACCAACAAGGTTACTTTCTCTTAGCAGAACATAAATAACAAAAACCATTCCTTTCTGTCACTTTACTCAGAAACTTTGAATACAGACACATTTTTATCCATAGAAAAAAATTAAGGGCAAGATACTATAACTGCCTAAGGTGTAAAACAGTTTATTTTCAAAGCACGGTAATTGTCTTAAATAGCTGTTCCTCAATAAAATATGTAGGGATATTTTCCAGATATGCCACTTAAATGGAGTTTAAAGAAGTCCCTGAAGCTCTGGGAGTACCGGTTTATAAAAAAAAACACTTCTGTTCAAATAAGAAAATATAAGTTTAAAAATCACTGTCTACCTCATGCTGGTGCTTTCCAGCCTAAGTGCAAAGCAGTGGCTTTGATTTATTTGGAGACCTTTACGATCGTACTCCAGTGAATCAATTCCAGGCAACAGAATATCCTCCTCCTAACAGTTAATTAAAATGAAGGGGAAAAAATGCCATCCAGGTGCAAAAGTAAAAGCTGCTTTAATCAGCAGTCTGGCAGATAGGACTGTCAAGTCGTGACTTCAGGATTCATAGCTTCTCCCAGAAGTTGATGGACATAATAGATCAGGGAGTAGCGAGCTGTTCTTTCTGTTTTTATGGATATTTGACGTATTGCTTCTGTGTTGCCTCCACCTGAGCGTTTTGTGGTACTTTGCAAAACACCAGTGAATCGTACATCAACCTGCTGGGGCAGAGGGAAGTGTCATTACTGACACTCTGCAGCTGGGGAAAGCTGAAGCACTCACAAATTGATGTCCTCATTATTGGTTAGTATATCTGTGATAAAAGTGAAAGGAGGGCCTAGAATTTTTTGTCTTTTAATTCTGACTTTAAGGATTTTGTTTTTCATTGCTGCTTTTCAGGGCAAATAACTTGATTCTGTTTGTTGACACGTGGTGACAATATACAAATCGCTTTTTTAGCAATACAATGAAACATCAAAATCCTGTTGGCTGCAAAATGCTGAAATCACATGAAAATCACTTACTAAAGAGGCACAAGGGAAGAAAACGGATCTGCTGGTACCTTACAAACTCTGATCCTATTGCTCATTGAAAGAAACACAACTTTCTGGTTCAGTTTCAGGGATTATACTAGATTCAAGAGCACCTAATGGAACTTGGCTCTAGTGACACTGGATTGCGCTGGTAGCCTTCTATCAAAATCAAATTAACAAATTTAATTTGTAACTTGACTGTAATTTCATTGCTAGGAGTGCCAATTAACATCAAAATACCCTCTTAAACTCCGTGTTATTTTATGTAAAGTGACTGGTGTGGTAAGCGTCGGTGGCTTTAGTTAAACGCTGTGTGATGAGTTAATTAGCTGAATGCTATGGGAATACATTTTGAAGCTTTGAACTGTGACCTTTCGGCAATTGAAGTTAATTTATATTTCATTTGCGTGTGTCTTTTGTTCTGTGTTAGTCTGCCTTGGAAGGGTTTATGCTCAAACTTGGGTAACACACTGTTCATCAGGTATTAACAATTTCTTTATTCAGACTTGCAAACAACTCAGGGAGGTGCCAGGCTCCCAGAGTGACAATGTTGAATTGGCACTTGAAACTGTTTAAGTGAGAATATTTGTCTTGGGAATTTGTGTGCATGTATGGGTATAACTGCACTTGTGCACCTTGAAAATAAGCCAAAAATAGCCCCGTGACCCTGCTAAAATGGAGGAGCCTTCAGGGTAGGAAGAGATACAGGCATGGAAGATGATGTTAAAGGTCTGTCGGTAAATGCTTCTTGGTCTTGAGACTGGAGCTGCAGAAGGCAGCATTGTTGCAGAGCGTGTGATGTGCAATGTGATTTTTTTTTTTTATCTCTGAAAACAGATGGCTCCTGAAAATTTTTGAACAATCAGTCTTTGGATGACCAGTTAACTGCCAGGACTAGTCTCACTGCTTTTGTACTGTTCTGCTGTTGGAAAGGATCCCTGTGAATCCTTAACTTGTCAGGTGACAGTTTCTGCATCAAAAAAATACATGGTTCCAGAAATGAGACCCAAAAAGCCTCCTTACAGGAAGCTGACATGGGCTTGTGTGCTGTTTCTTTTCTTGTATAGCATATTTTATTTAAAAGCATATATTTCACCTTCGGAAGGACATTAGTAGGTTCTCTCATGACAGTTTCTGCCCCTGTTACAACATGCTAGCTGTGGTTACCTGTTCAGAGCAGTGATCTGTTGCTCTTTTGACATTGACAAATGCAAATAGGGTCTTTGCTGGGTGTTGGTTAGTGAGACAACATAAAATCATAGAAGAGCTTATGCTGCACCTTGCAACTTTAATAAATCCCTCACTTTAAAGAGCAAATTGATTTAGAAGTTGGATGGGGAGCTGCTTGATTTTTGTGCAGAAAGACACTAATTATGAAAGAGCAGCAATATGTTTTTAGAGAGACTTACTCAGACAAGGTATGTTGTACGAAGTGAGATTCAGTCTGCAGAAATATGCACTGAGCATGGAGATACTCTCCGAGGGCATTAGCTTTGTTAATGGTCTGAAGCGGAGTGCGAGTTTGACTTTTAAACTACCTGGGCATAGATTTGAGCACGCTGCAGGTTTTGTGCTAGCTGTGAAGCTGCTTTAATGTGATACATTCTAAAATTAATCCATAATTAATCTTGACACTTTCTGGGAAGGATTTTAGTAGCAGAAAACTGACGTGTAAGAATGCCTTGTCATCTGTAATTAACAGAACGTGCCAAAGACGTGCTCCTTCAGCACAGACGGCTCCCTTTGTTATTAGGGCAATATTTCCAGTACTGCACCCGCTGTTACTGCTTGTGTAAAAGATCTTTTTGCTATGTTGCTGGTAGACTCAGTACAGCAATAGGCCAGCCGTGTTTTTAGCCCAGCTGTTACGGTCATGTCCTTGTATGTGAGTGCACAGCGAAGAAGAGGTATTACTTCACTCCTCGCGAATTTCCGTAATACTGCAGGCACTGGCCGTGGCCTGTGGGGAGAGAAATAACGAGCAGCTCCCCTGAGATGCAGATGGGGAAACAGAACAACAACACGTGGAGTTTTTCAGCAGCAGTGAAAGGTCTGTGCTGCTGTTAGGCTGCACCTCTTGGTCTCGTAACACCTCACGGATATTTTTATTTAACATGAATACCTTCCTCTAAGGATTGGAGAAACCATAGCTAAGTTAATGTCACCATTTGTTGAGATGCTTTTTTGCTGTGCCACAAGTCTAGGCTGACATGCAGTCTGTTACCTAGTGACTGGATGTGCACGCTACAGTCAGTCTTCCTTTATGAAGCTAATTGTTGTTATCTGTACTGAGCCATAAGGGCTTTATTTATAAATGCACATTTGTTTTCTGCAGTAATTGATCCATGTTCAGTGGTGGGTATCCTCTACGAAAGCTGTAGATGTGTTTGATCACTACAACGGGATATTTCTTGGAGAACTTTTGCTTTTAAATACCTTCAGACTCTTCATTTGGTCCTTTGGACATCTCTTCTCCAAAAGCTCATGTACTTAAACGAGGGGTGAACTGCTAGATCAAACAGTGAACTGAGTATCCAGCCTAAAGGAAGTACAGATTCCTGCAGTGGTAAACTTGGGGCTGAATGTTTAGTAGAGGGTTGGGGAAGGTGCCACCTTGCTTCCCAAATCTGTTTTCTTTCCTGGGTACAATTTGGTGTCACTCCTATAAATGTTACTGCTGCTCTCCAGAACCTGTTATTAGGTACAGCACGTGTACTGTTGTTACCTGCGCCAATTAACTTTATAGGGTGCTCTCTATACAGCTGCTGTTCCGTTGGTGTCACCTTTTTGAGTCATTATGAAAGTGAATATGATGCATTTATGTCTTAATTAACAGGTCTAATCCTGCAATAGCAAGTGCAGGGAGAGCTGGACACACACTTCTCTACATAAATCTCATTCCTTGTGCGCTGCATCCTCCCGAGCTCACTTGTTTCTCTGGGCTTTTTCCTTTCTATTCTCTCCGTTTGCTTTCCTGGTGCTGTATTTTACTCTCAGATGTGTTTCCTGCGTGTCCCTGGCACTCTGAGCACTCTCCTGTTACCACCACACGCTCGTGTTTACCTCGGCCTCTGGCAGCCGCTGCCAGGCCTGCTCTGGGTGTCATCCTCCCTCCCACCTGGACTCGGCCTTCTGGAAGCCAGAGAGCCCATGGGATCTCTGTGACACGTGGGGTAGCCAGTATCAACACGAAGTTTTAATATATAAAAAAAAAAAGAGAGACAGAGATAACTTGTGTAGTATCCTGTTTGGCACTCCTGAGGCAGTTACCTCATCTGGTGCGTAACGAAGAACGGGGGCTAATTCCGAGTGCTGCCTGTGCACAGAAATAGCTGCCCTTAGTGACACAGGCAACAAACCTGAAGAGCTGAGCTACAGCCTTGTGCCTGCTTCTTCCCCGTTTGCCTTCCAGAATGCTTTCCAGTAACTTATTTTGACTTCAGGAGTTGTAGCTTCCTTGCTGAGCAACTATACCTGAGACTTGATATTTTCTTTACGTGATTAGCTACTAAAAAATCCTGATCAACTGGATTAGTCTAGTTTATTTTCGATGTGATTGGGTGAAGGGGTAAAATTGGCCTCCCTTAAAATAAGCTATTTCATCATCTCCAGCAGTTGTTGAACAGAAGATTAATATGCACGCTTCTGTGAAGATCAGGGCTTATAGTCTAAAGTCTCTCAGGGACTAGAAGCACTTAGCACTTGGCTCTAGGATCTGATATGCTAAGGAACAAAATTTGCCACTTAGAGACGATTAGCAATTAGTCATGTAAACATAGCAGTTATCACCTACACGAGATAATAAAGATATGTAATCAATTCAAATCGAAATACTAAATTTTGCTTTGGAAAACAGAAGCAGTCTAAGGGTTGCTGAGAATTTGACATGCTGCTTATAAGCACAGCCATCTCTTCTGAAGCTAGTAAATCCTTTAAAGTGTCAAGGATAGATTTAAAAATTGCTTCACTTGAATTTTTTATTCACAGAAAAATGATGAAAACGGGAATTGCTCTGCAGAAGGCATTGAGTTTCCAACCACCAACTTGTATGAGCTGGAGAGCAGAGTTCTAACAGATCACTGGTCCATACCCTACAAGCGGGAAGAATCTCTAGGCAAGTGCCTAATTGCATCCACCTATCTAGCAAGACTAGGTAAGTGCTATTTTTACACACCTAAAGATAATCTGTTCAGATTTCATAGACATATGGTGCGCAGTTATGCCTTTTGTATTAATTTTGCAGTCGTTAGCACCCAGCAGAGTGATCACATCTCTGTGAAAGTGGATACCAATGAATTATTCTATCTAACACTGTAAAAGGAGTGTTGATCTCTTTTTTTTTTCTAAAGTAATTTGTTTACTTAAGCTTTTTTGGAGGAAAAAATGGAGCACGTGTTTCTTTATGTTCTAATGATTATAGGAATTACTGTTTTTTCAGAGCTGAATTACTGACTCGTTTTTCATTGTGCTGGTAATTTTCCATTTGTAAAAAACAAGCTGTCATCTAAATTCATGCTGCACCAAGCTTGTGTAACTGGTTGTTTTTCCCTAGTGAAGTGCTTATAGTGCATTAGACCTGAATTTGTCTGTTCTGTATTCAGTACTTTGGCTGGGGTTAAGTGTGTTACGGAGATGACATGCCCAGCTCATGGTGTAATGAGAGTACCGGGCAGTTTTTCCAACATGCCTGACAGCAGCCAAAAGTGAGGTTATAATCTGTAGGAAGAATAAGAGTGGTTAGTGATTCTGGTTTGCGTTGTTGATTTTCGACGTGTGTTAAAAGGCTATGTGTAGATCTGCTTTTTTTTTTTTGGGTGGGGGGGTAGGAGGGGAAGGGGATATGAAGCACCAGGAATGGTCTCCACTTAGTATTAAATTTTGAAGAGAGGAATGTGTGTGGTACTACTCACGCTTGAAGAAGTTGCAAAAGATTAAACATTTGGAAACTTCTTATTTCTAAAAAGCAAGTTCTTTTGGCTCACATTCTTTTGTGACTGAAAATAACATAATGCTTAATAATCAATTAATAGTAGCTCTTCTGTTGCTGCTGGTTTTGGTTGGTGTATCCAAAAACTTGCACTGAATTTTCTGAGGTAATCTTAAAACACGTACTTCTTCCTTTCTGTGAAGGTCTTTCTGATTCTGATGAGAATTGCAAGAGGTTTATGGACAGATGCATGCCTGAAGCATTCAAAAAGGTAAGTAGGTACATTACACTAATTTACTGCTTGTCTTTGAGTTGATCATGGTGGAAATAGTGTCTTTTAATCCAGGCTGATACATACTTTAGAAATTGTGGTAACCGGTGAATGTGTTGCTAGATAAAAATCATTCTGAAGTTGCAGTTCTGCAACTCTTGTATGTGTATTTTTTCACCTTTTTTCACTACTCTTCACCTCAGTGCTTAATGCCTAACCTGCCTCTTTGACTGTTCTTCTCTGGGTTATTGTGCATCTTCTCTATGGAGCTCCCCAATCTAAGTTCAGAATGTGTTAAGTTATAATATGCTGGATTTTTTGCAAGTCAGTAATTGAGCCTGATTCTATTGTTTCTTAAAATGGTACAAAAAGTAATGGTATTTAAAATATCAAGCTCTTTAACTGTAAAGACAGCTAATGCGCAGACCTAGCAGAAATTAAATAATACTTGCAGATGGAAGCTTCAGGTCCTCTTTAACCAGCTAGGTTAGACCAGATTTAAAGACCGTGTTTCAGTAGGTGGAAAAGCAGCAATAATAGCTCTCTCTTCATGGTACATGTTCTTTGTTTTCCAACAGCAACTGCTCAAAAAGTGTGAGTCGGTAAATGGTTATTACAGATGAATCAGTGCAGCTCTGCGGAACGTGTACTTTAAGATTTAATAGTCATATGTTCATTCTGCAAACAATTGCATATTGGCTGTTCTTTACAAAGGTTATAATCTTACCAGTGAGTGGAAATGGAAATCAGTTTGCTTTGATACATGCTAGTCTCTGTCACAAACTGATTTAAGGCATTCTTCAGTTAAATTACAAATTTAATTAACTCTTAAGCCATTAATGCAGAAAGAGGATACAAAATAGCACACCAGCCATTGATTATTACACTCTAAGGAAACATTTGCTCTGAGAACAATCTGGGGGGTGGATAAATTTCTCCTGTTTTACATGATTTTGCTCAAACTTCAAAATTTCTTTTTTTTTGGTAGCTGTTGACATCCAGTGCTGTTCACAAATGGGGAACTGAAATCCATGAAGGAATATACAACATGCTTATGCTGCTAGTAGACCTGGTTGCAGAAAGAGTAAAACAAGATCCTATCCCCGTGGGCCTGCTCGGTGTGCTTACAATGGTATTTGTCCCTGATGCAGTTTTTAATAACTATGGTGTTTTGAACTTTGGGATCCGTTTAAGTAATGTAGCGAATGAGGGTATACTAGGGCATTGGTGAATATCCTCAAAATGTAGAAGTCTCCACTAATAACTGTCATGAATTGTCCTGTGTTTTATGTGCAATATTAGGGTATTTAATTTTTAAGCTGCGGCTTCTTTTTATCCTATTTAAGCTGTATATTGTCAAAAATACTTCAACTGCTGTCACGTCAGTATTTATTTTTTGAAAACTGGTACATTGAGTTCATCTATCCCTTTATACGGATAGCTGACTCACATGGATATTCGATATTGTCTACATAGAACTGAAACTTTAGAATCCTTTGTACAGTAAGAACTGAGGGGCAGGAGGCAGGGGTCATTTGTTGAACTTTAGTTTTTGCTAGATCTTTAATTGTCAACTAAAAGAATGTTCAACTGAAAAAGTCAAATATTATCAGGGTAAGTTTTGGGACTGGTGTAAGCCGTGCTGTTAATTTCCATGGTGTTTTTCTTTCCAGGCCTTTAATCCCGACAATGAATATCATTTCAAAAATCGAATGAAGGTGTGCCAGAGAAACTGGGCAGAAGTCTTCGGGGAGGGCAACATGCATGCTGTCTCACCCATATCCACATTTCAGAAGGTGAGCATGGCATGCCCTAAGCTGCTTTGTAGGGTAGATGTTTTGGTTTCAGAAAAGATAGGTTAATAGGTACTTGTAACACAAGAAAGCTTAAAAGTGTGATCAAGAATTACAATAACCAGATCTTCAGTATATGTTGGTCTGTGGAAATGAATTCCCTTTATCCTCTCAGAATGTCCCAGTTCTCTGTTGGAAACTGGATTTAGAAATTGCTGTACTTTCCTGTCTGAACACAACAATTAGATGGGTAATCTGTTGCATCTAAAGACTGACATCTGTTGAGCATGAAATGACCAGGATAACTCAAGGTGTACAGTTCCAGCAGAGAATTCATGCTTTTCTGTCACCCAGGTTTGGGATATCTTCATCAAACACTGGTGAGAAGCCAGTTTTTGAGGTTTGCATTGTCTTGTGGTTGCTCCAGACAGGTGGGTCTAAAAAAGAACCTCGATGTTGTTGATTTTTTTTCTCTTCAGGAAACATGTTTGTGGCTGTAGAAAGAAAATTCTCCATCTGCTGCTTTGGGAAAGGTCCTTTAGTGATGTTCCACAACAGCTAATGTGCTATAAATATATTTGCTTGTGAGTCAGCAGCCACAGTGTGTATTGTTACCACAGCACATGGTCAGTGATGTCAGGTAGAATCCAAAAACGGATACTGCTAATGAGAACCTCCCAGAGCTCCAGCTACACACTTAGCAAAGGAGCTGTTGTAAACACACTGCTGTGATCTGTGAAATAACAGTGCGTGCCTTTAGGGTGTGGGTTAATGCACTGAATGTGTCTGTCCACATCTGTTCCAGAGACAAGTGTTTGTTGCAGCTACTAATTTTTTAATGTTTTAATTTTTCAAGGAACCTCATGGGTGGCTGGTGGATCTGGTAAACAGGGTACGTAAATGCAAACCAAGCAGAAATGGTACTTGTCACTTGAATCCAGTGCTCTCCAAGTAATTTCCTCCTCTCCCCACCCTTGTTTTTCCCTTCTTTCCTCAGAGTGACAACCACAATAAATAGTTTAAAATGTTAATGCTGTCTGCATCTAGGGAAAGAGCCTTGCTAAACACATCCTGTGTTGCTGCCTTTTCCCTTGAGCACCTTTACCATAGCATGATAGCTATCTAGAAGAGATTAAAGTTCATCTTAGGCTTCAGTGATGTTTCTCAGTCAAATGTGCTGGGCCAACCTAAGGGGCTTTATAAGGTCTAGCTTTTGTCACTACATCCATTTTTACCCAGAACGCTTTGTAGCTTGATGTTTAAGCTGGGACCACATGTAACTGCATTGCATTCCCACTGTGTCCCTGAATTCTCATGAAAATGTAAAGCTTATGTTGCATGTGATGTTATGGTGGAGGATACTCGTTGTCCTGTAACTTTGAGTGGAGTATTTTCTGTAACAGCATATTTGAAAGATAAAATACTGTAGGTCGCTAGTATAATATTGATTATTTTATTTCAGTTTGCAGAGTTGGGTGGATTTTCAGCAATTCAGTCCAAACTCAATTCAGAAGATATTGAGCTTGGGGTAAGTTCATTGTTCGTCCCTAGACTCCTCTCTTTCCATTAGTCACTTCATATAGAACCAGTAACATCATTTTTGGCAGTGCTCTTACCTTTACTTTGGTACAAGAGCAATCCTCCCACATAGCCCTGGAGGAATGCTGTCACACCGGAGGTCAGATGAGGCTGTGTGTAAGAGTCCTGACTAAAGAGACCTCTTGAGGCTTCAGAGGAAAGAGGGAAGGGTTAGCATGCTTTTCTGTCTAACGTTCAGCCTTCCAGTTAGACATTGATCAGTCTAGTTTCACTGCATATTCACCAGTAGGTTGCTGGTTTTCTGATTACTTCAGCTTTATCTGCATTTAGCTGGAAGTGAATTAACTTTTGTGCATTATAGAAATCATTTTTTAAGAAAAAATCCTTAGGAAGACAGATACTGTCTAATCTTAAGAAACTTTTCAAAAGCTGTGTCTAAAATCAGTCTTAACAGTTCTAAACTATTTTTTTGGTGGCAAAGCTTAACTTCTTTGTTTTCAGCTTCCTAACTTGACTTCATATCTTTTTTTCAAGCTGTGAAGAACGAGGCCAAGGGAAAACAATGTAATTTAGAATCTTGTCTCCAAGTATAAAATTAGTCTGTTTTCAATGAACTGTCATATTGGGAGAATTGAATTTCTTTTCTTAGAGTATTAATACTTGCTGCTTTATGAAAGGATAAGTTCTTATATAAGCATGGCAGAAGAGTAAGAAAATTCAATTTAAATCCTGATACTCCAGTAGAAATTTTGACTGTTTAATGAGTAATAACTACTTGTTTAGGGAGTCTCGTTCAGCATCACTAAACTTAAGACTTTGATTGCAGCGGGGCATATTCAATTTCATTCATAATTTTTGACCCACTCTTAGTAGAAGCTAGGTTTAATATTCTTCATTGGCAAATGTCTTTACACACTTAATTTCCTGATGACGGATATCGGTTGAAAACCTTGGGTTGAAATGAGCTGGACATGTATGTATATGACACATTTGCAAAAGCTTTCTGCCATTTCTTTGGAAAAGAAATTCACCATATGGCTTTAAACTTAAGTCTTGTCTTCCCACTTCTCATTGCTGTTAAGCAACCAAAATGTGATGCGCCCTTTTTGTGTCTGATTATTTCTCTGGCTGAAACAGGATTAGACAGAAGACTGGACAGAATGATGAGAGGACTGATACTAATGAAAAATGGGAAGGCATTTTTAATTTCAGGCGAAAATATATATTGTATTCTACAGCATACAGTAATGTCTCTTTCCTGAACCATGCATTGTTGCAAAGGAGTTACATTCTAAAATCAGTTTATATGTACTGTTGTTTTTTTCTTTCTTCAGGCAATCTCTGCATTAGTTCAACCATTTGGAGTTTGTGCAGAATATCTGAACTCTTCTGTAGTACAGGTAAAATGTCTATTATGAATTCTTTTCAGCAAATACAAAAGCCTTGAAAAATGTGACTGGTCATTTGCTCAGATTTAGATCTATTTTAATACAGAAATCCTAGGCAGCATAGTGTCAGAAACACAAGTATGTGAGAATCTTTTTTCATCATAGCAACTTGAAAAATAAGAGGACTAAAAATGAGTTTGACTGTTGATGTGAAACTGGTGACTGATTCTAAAAAGCCTCCCAAATTCACCTTGGATGAAGTACAGGAACCATTTTAAGAATCCTGAAGGCAATCAATAGAGGGCTCAGACAACATTCAAATTCTTTTTCCAAGCACAGTGATCTTTAATTGTCTATCAACATTTGCAATGGTGAGAAATTTTGGGACTGCTCTAAGTAAGCTTCATCAGTGTAAAGCATGCAGGGAAAGAATACAGCGTGATGGATAGATTTTTGTTTTTTATTTCTTTTTCTGACAGAGATAGAGCTCATGGTTATGAGAGTTTAGACTGTAAAAAGTGTGATACAAGAAAAAAAAACACACCATGATCTCTGTAAACTTGCAAATGTGCTCTAGGTTTTACATCTACATTCACTAACAAAAAGCACCGGTTTAATAAATAACAAAGCCTTTATTTGAAAAGGATATATTTTAGGAGCTAATGGGGGTCAAAGGGGCATATGCATCTAATAATTGATGCACTTTGAAATGGGTTTGGGGCAGGTTGGGGTCATCTGTAAACCTGTTGTGGTCTCAAGTAGTTTCTTAGTCTAGGTGCTTCTTTTTTCTGGACTTACCTTGCAGGATAGTTTTATATATGTTGCATGTGTTGCTCTATGTTTAAGGTAACTGACTTTCAGTTAAGTATTTCATTTTGCTGCAGCCAGATATGCTGAGTAATGTAATTCATTTCAGGAAACATAAAATGATCTTCATGCCTTTTTCTCTCATTCTTTTTAGCCCATGCTTGACCCAGTCATTCATAAAATGATTAAATATGTACAGAATGTAGAAGAGAAGGACTTGAAAGACAAGGTAATGTTTTATAAATGAAATAATTAAAAACTTTCCGTATGTTGTGGAAATGATGTCTGTGTAGACTAGAACAAAATCTTACTCTCACTTACAAAAATACAGCCTGTTCTGAATTCTGAGTGACTTAGCTCAAAATATTGAAACGCAGCTAGCCTGCATTTACCCAATTTTTCATAAATCCCTTTTACTTTTAATTAGATACTTAATGTTTTCACCCTTTTAAAAATATCTTCCCAGTGTTACTGTCAAATACATTTTTGTTGGTCCCCTTCTGCAGTGTACTGATTGCTCACTTCTCTAATTTTGAAGATGCATTCTGTTAAATTCTTATAACTTCTGTGCATACAACTGTTGCGTTATCTGTTTGCTTCTAAAAATCTTGCAACTGTTGTTTAAAGTGGTGTCCCTGCCCACAAGGGGGGGGGTGGAACTAGATGATCTTTAAGGTCCCTTCCAACCAAAACCATACGACTATCTGAAATTTCCTTGTAACTTGTGATTGCCTCATATTGCACTGAATTTGGCATCCAGCTGTAATAAACTTGAGTACTGACTTTTTACTTACTTTTGTTAATTACATACTGGAAATTATGCATAACAGAGGAGCAATTCAGTGCACCAAGCTGTAGCAGGAGAGTTCACTTAACAAAAGCTTTTGCTGTCTTAAAATTTCCAATGTATAAGTAACACTTTCAGATATCTGTAGCTTAGTGGATCGCTAAACCTACTGTTTGTGTATTATTGAAGTCTGAAACTGAATACTAAAACCAGTACTGCCTCTTATTTGTCTTTTTTTTTTGTTGTTTTTGTTTCGTTTTCAACAGAGACTAGTCAGTATCCCTGAGCTCTTGTCTGGCATCAAACTGCTGTGTATGCGCTTCCAACCTGATTTAGTAACTGCAGTGGATGATTTACGGCTGGACATTCTGTTGCGCATGTTAAAATCTCCTCACTTCAGTGCAAAAATGAATTCCCTCAAAGAAGTAGGTTTGCTACATGTGGGTGTGTTTGTGTGCGCACATGCATGTGCGTGGGTGGGATGGGTTGTTGGTAAGTTGCTAAAGCCACAACCTTAAAAAGGAGGGTGCAACATCTTACAAATTCTGTTGCCTTAGCAAAAGCTCATAAATACCAAAACAAATTCATGTGACAGGAATTGCTTGTAATATTAGTAGCTACTGAAAGGACTGCGGTCTTCCAGTTAGAAAACTACACATAATTTAAACTTCATTTATAAGCAACAGTGTATATCATTCCTTCAGTACTCTGAGATCATGCTCATAATTCTGAGATACTGCTTTTCTCTTTTTCCTGTTGTGAGGAAAAGGGAGAAAAAAAGGGCAGGGAGAGGCAACTTAATCTTCAATTGGTGTTCTCAGGCCAGATGTATCAGATCATTATGCTATGTAGTTGTATTTTTTATTATGGTTGGTGTGTGGGCATTGTAGTAGTGTCTAGGAGCTGAAGTTTATGGAACAGGGCTCTTTCTGCTAGGCTCTTAGATAAAAGTAAGAGAAAACATTTTCTTTTTCCTGGAACTTATGGTTAAGTATAGAGTTGTTCATTCACTTCTTCCTTCCAGAAATTGTTCAACTTCAATGTCTCAAAGAAGACCTTTTTTAGTATGCAGACACTCTTAGGGTGTTTTAGAGTCCTTCTTCTGGGCTTTTTGCTTCTCTACTTAAGGGAAAATTGAAATACTAAGCCTCATTGCACTGTGGTTCTTAATCTTAAACACTGTATCCTTGGTGAAGTTACAAAAGCACAGCTTTTGAAGGCTCTAGCATAAATGTACTTTCTCCACCTTTTCCCTGGAGTGATGAGCCTGTATCGGGTCTGTGTTTGATAAAAATAGGACACTAATTTGAGTATCACAGGCAGAAGCCTGAGATAACCCGCTTCTGGTGTATCTGTAGCAACATGCAGCCCAGGCAAGCTTTTCTGTGTCAGATCGGGAACAAGAATCTGCTGCATCAGACCGATTCCTAGGAGGTGGGTTAGGAATTTACCGTTAAACAGTTTATTTAAAAAACAAAAATAATTGAAAGAAAAATTCTCCTGTGCTCAAAATATTTCAGGATTCACACTTAAGCTTTGTAGAAAGCATTTTGAATAGATTTCATTATAAGCACTTATAATGCATGTGCATCATTAGAATCTCCCATTTTGAAATTTTTAGGTAACCAAATTAATAGAAGACAGCACTGTGTCCAAGTCAGTGAAGAATGCAATAGATACAGACCGCTTACTAAACTGGCTAGTAGAAAATTCTGTCCTGTCAATTGCTCTAGAAGGTAAGTGCTTTCACAAAGATCTTCAGCATGTGCTTTGAATGTCTTAAACTTAAAAATTTGGTCCGTCCTTTTTTAATACATTTGAGTGAAGCATTACTAACAAAGGAGTTCAAGGATTTTGTCATTGTCAAAACAGAGTGAGGATACCCAGCAGATTTCTGCTACTGTCATCTAGTTCTCTGACATTTGTGCAGATGTCTTCCACTGTACCTGAGGTTTGTACTCACGTACCTACATGTTGTTTTTTTTAAACCTGTAGAAGAGCAGGAAAAGAGTTCTTTTTTCCAAGCAGTAAGGCCATGTAGGAGTAGATTGCTATCAGATGTATGAAGTAAAACAAGAATAGAAGGAAGCTTGTTCTTTTTCCTTCTTTAGACTGGATTTTTTGTAGCAGTAGATTGAGAATTTTAGGATAAAGATAACTTTATTCCTGTCCCCTTTAATGTAATTTGTTTATTTATTCTTATGCATTTAACATGTTTAATGGTTTAAATAAATTAATTCAATTGTTGTTCTTTATTTCATAGGTAATATAGACCAAGCGCAGTACTGTGACCGTATAAAGGGAATTATTGAACTGCTAGGCAGTAAATTATCTTTAGATGAGCTTACCAAGATTTGGAGAATACAGGTAAGCAATCAAGATTAGACAGATGCTTTTAGGCTGCCTTGAAAAAATAAGTACTTTTTATTACCAAGTTCTTTAGCTGGTGGAATGTTAGCTGTTCATTTGTCTGTTTTATATTTGCTTGGTTCCTTCCATGAGAGACATAAGAGGTTGTCAATGTGCTTGAACACTGGTATAAATCAGTATATTAAAGAATCAGTGAAACAAGACTTAACGTTTTCAAGCCTCGGGCTGTCTACTCTAAGTCTTACAGGCTTGACCTTCCTCCCTTTTTGCAAGGAAGCTATTTTTTGCAGGGCCATGGCAGACCAGGTTGGACCACTGTTCTTTCCTGCTTTTGAGTTGCTTCTAATGACCTCTGTGCCAACAGAACAAGGAGCAGAGTCAGTTATTCCTAGCTTGTGTTTCTAACATGTCCAAAGCTGTTACATTTCTCATTAATAGAAATAGTAGAATAATGCTTACACTGAAGACTTTTCACTACCTCACTTGGGATTAAAACCTACCTTCTTGTGTTTTCCTTCTTCTTTCCAGTCAGGACAATCCTCCACTGTGATTGAAAACATACATACCATTATTGCTGCAGCTGCTGTGAAGTTTAGTTCTGACCAGCTTAATCACTTATTTGTTCTAATTCAAAAGGTAAGCTTTAACATAAATTTATGTTCCTTAGTAGGAGAAGTACTTAAAAATGTACTGAAAAAGGCAAGTGCCTTGCATACATTTATATCTTAGATATATAAATGTAAAGTAAAATGTGTGTGTATATTAAAAAAAAAAAATGGCTGTAGAACAACACTTGTAATACTGATTTTTTTTTGTTAACCCAAAAACATAATTGCCACTATACTACTAATTGACTTAGATTTTAATGTCATGTATTCAGTGCAAAAGCACTTAAGTGAGATTTTAATATATCTGATCTCTTATAGCTTGTATTTGAAAAAAGATTGGGCAAATTGTTACTGTGGTTGCTAGTAACAAAAATGAAGAAATACACGTGGTGGAAACATACTTGTTCTGTGTTTTGATTTTCCTGCAGTAAAACACAATTGTAAATTATATTTTTGTGTCCACTTGAGACTTAACAGACTGGCAGTGTGTGCTGCTGTTATACTGAACGTTTCTTTTCTGTACAGAGCTGGGAAACAGAGAGTGATAGAGTGCGACAGAAGCTCTTGAGCCTGATAGGGCGCATTGGTCGAGAAGCACGGGTGGAAACAACCACTGGAAAGGCATGTGAATGTGATTTATTTTTTTTTCTTTATTAAACATGCGGTTTGTAGTCTTTGCACTTTCCAGGTCCTGATCGGTTTTGGATTTGTTCCTGTAGGTTCTGGAGGTCCTTTGGGAGCTGGCTCATCTTCCAACGTTACCATGTAGTCTCATTCAGCAGGCCTTGGAGGAACACCTGACAATCCTCAGTGATGCCTACGCAGTGAAAGAAGCAATCAAAAGAAGTTACATCATTAAATGCATAGAGGATATTAAAAGGGTTGGTTTATTATTTTGTCTTTTCCAAAATGAAACATTACTTAGCCTTCATGTTGGCCTTTTCTTTCAAGACGTGCAAATTATGTGTCCCATCTGTAAGTTCTTACCTTGGGGAGTCCATGAGAGGGGTAGGCTTTGTGTGAGCCAGTTTGACCCCGAGACTTGTAGTAAGTCTCTTGCCTTTGTTTTAAACAAATTTTCAGCACAAGGAATGATCAGTTTATGGGAAACTACCAGGATGGGCCCAAGGTTAGAATTTGCAAATGGAACCACTATAAAGGTATGTCAGTATTTTAACTGTCCCGTTCACGTGAAAGCTTAAATTAGTTTTCTTTGAGTTAAGCATGTGTTTCTGGCATGTCCGCTAAGTCTCAATGCAAATCAATATTTAAATCATAGGAATTTTGTATTTCAATTTAAAAAAAAATATCTTCTTGTCTAACATGGAAGTAGTCATTCTTGGGCCTGCCTGTGCTAAGATGTGTTTGGCAGCAGCAGACACATGCATGGCTTAGTAGACTGTACCTACTCTATGCTGCACTGTTCATATAGCAGGCAGTTTTCTGAGATTTGCAAGAATTCTATCTTCTGTTGTTTGGTTGGTTTTTTTTTTTTTGAACTGGAAATATGCCCATAAAACAAAAGGCTTGTACCTTTTTCATAAATTTCTTTCATATTAAATTAGGTTTTGTCTGTCATGCAGCATCTATAGAGGATGTTAGTTCTTTAGGAAGCATAGTATGTTTCTTGATATTGATCACTTTTCTTTTTTTGCTTTTTTGTTTGTGAATACAGATTTACAAGTTTGGGTTCTGAATGTCTGCAAAATTTTGCAGTCTTTTCTGATCTTATGCTTTCCTGTTCTTGCATTCTTTTTAATTGCATTCTGCCAAGGGCCTTAACAAAGGTGCTGCAGTGGGGAACGCTAACGGAAAGCTGTAACTATAGGCTGGAAAAAATGGGGAAAGCATACAATATGCTTTTAAAAATACATCATTTGCTTATTTCCCTGTGTTAGGGGAAATGAAGTAAATTAGGAGGGAATGTAATATTAAGACAACATTCTCAGCTACATGAGGGAGTCTTCAGTAGAATGCTATTATGGGCAGGTTACTTTAGTGTCTCTAAGTGAGCAGGTGGTATTGGTTATTGTCGGTATTTAAACCAGACATCACTTATCTGAACAAAAAAACTTCAGTACTGGTTTGTGTGATCAAACTTTACAGAACATGAAGCCTCCCAGAAAAGTGATGAGCAGTTCTAACAATGAGGTAGGATCCTTTGTAGGATCTCTTTCAAAATGCAGCTTAAATAGCCTTTGCTTCCTATCAGAGGGCTCCTTGCAGCACCAAATCAGAAATTTCTTCTCATCTCTTAACCCTCAGTAGTACTTCAGATTTTTTTTCTTCTGTTATTCTCACCTTAACAATAAGTAACCTCATTTGACTGTATTTGCCCTTTAAAGCCCTAACTGGCCCGCTTTATCTCCTGTAATTGAGGAAGGTGGTGGTTGTTATCCCTCTGCTGCAGCTGAGATTTTGTGTACTAAATTTGCATGTTCTCTAGCAAGGAGGTGGTACTTTGGGCTTAATAATCACAGCCAAATGTTTCAAAGGACATCTTGAAGAAGGTAAAGGGGCACCTTTGATGTTTGGAAGGGAACCAGGCACAAGTCACTGAACCCTTCTGAGCTAGTAACTGTTGTTTTGAAACAGGGGTATTAATGGAAATCATTACCCTTTAAGAGTCTATGAGGAGAATTAGTACATTGCTGAGCACGTACGCATGTGTAATTCTTTTTTACCTTTCTCACTACTAGTCATCCCAGCACAACAATCCTCAGTTTGTGTGGGTGGTGCCAGCATTACGTCAGCTTCATGAAATCACGCGTTCATTTATTAAGCAAACTTACCAAAAACAAGACAAGGTAAGAATATGTGCTGAGATTTTGACTCCCTTGTTATATCTGTATGGCTCTGCTTCTCTAGAGTTTAGAAAAGAGAGGGGGGAAAAGAAAAAAAAAACAATAAGTACAGCTTCGTTATGTAGCATAAAGTAAATCTACAAGTAGAGAGGCTGTGTTGTGTGCTGCCCATTGTTGTGTGTGTGCATATGTTTATAAATAAGATCTGTTTGCTGTGTCAGGACTGTTTTATTTTGTTCTCAGCTTTTTGTAAAATAATTAACAAGTATGTCTCTATTAAGAAACTACCATTGCTAATGTTTAGAGCAGTTAATTTGTAGTTGTATTAACATTGACAGTTGGAAAACAGATTGAAATACCAGCAAATCATGTGTGCTATTCTATGGCTAAGCGGAGGTGTGGGACTTTGTTTGCAATCTGCAGCACACATATTTCAGCACATGCTGAAAATGGTATTGCCAGAGGGCTTGGGATATTTGGAAGGGGTACAGCTGACTCTGGTGAGAGGGGATCATTATCCTTCCCGTAAAAAACACTTTTCTGTAAAAGAGCAGACTGTTGAATGCATGTCTGTTTATATATATTTTTTAAAAACCTCTTTTATTAATGTTTGTTTGTTTTATCAAGAGCATTATTCAAGATCTAAAGAAAAACTTTGAAATAGTGAAGTTGGTGACAGGAAGCTTAATATCATGCCACCGTTTGGCTGCATCTGTGGCAGGTCCTGGAGGGCTTGTTGGAGGAACGTTAGTGGATGGCCGATACACTTACCGGGAGGTATTGAACCTGCATTTCTTACTACCTTAGGGGGTTGAAAACATGGTCATTGATAAACTACATCATGTCTCATAAAACTAGTTGATTTTTCATTTTGGGAATTCACTGGAATATGTTCTGTCTGGCAAATAATTGCACTAGTTTTTATTCATAATTCTGACACCTATCTGTTGGGAATTATTACAGCTTCGTTATATTATGTAACAAGGGTGATGGAACATCACACTCGACAAATTTCTTCTCAGAGTCTTCTCTGATTTGTTGAGAACATGATCTCCTTATTCCAGGAGCTCCTGTCTCCAAGCTTGTGCAGCCTTTGGCTTATATGCAAGCTTCGGTTTGAAGCCATCATAGAAAGATAATCAAAAAGCAGTAATTTTAAGAACTGTGTGAAATAGAAACTAAGTGCATTTCATAGAGTTTCTAGTCCTCAGGCTTTGCAAACTGTACTCATATTCAATCACTAAGTTTGTCAAAACTAAAAAAAAAATAAAAAAAAAATGTTCAGAGTTCTTGTTATGGAAAGAAAAATCTTAAAACTGTGTTTGTTTCCTTTTTCAGTATTTGGAAGCACATCTAAAATTTTTGGCATTTTTTCTGCAAGAAGCCACTCTTTATTTGGGCTGGAATCGTGCCAGGGAGATCTGGGAATGCCTTGTAACTGGCCAGGATGTTTGTGAGTTAGATCGAGAGGTAAGAAATGCTCGAGTTGTTGTCTGTGGTTGCAGAGTGAATCTTACATGTGCTATTCATGAACCTTTATTTGTTGAGGTACATGTTACTTAAGTAGTAAACATTAAGTAATAAGGATGCTTACTGTGTAAGCTAATGAAGCCACTTATGTTTGCTTATGACTAGGATGCTCTTAATATTAAACTTAACTAGAAGTGAAATGTTGGTGAGGAGATTAGTTGCAGGTTTATGGATGCTAGCTAGAAAATAGCTGCCTGAAAGCTTGCAGAGTCATAAAAGAGATGTTCAGTGATATTTGGGTGCGAGATGACTATCAAGATTAAGTACCTCAATGCTGCAGTACAGCTGGTATAATAAGTAAAGTTACTGTGAGATTTTGAATTTCTTGCTGCAGATCAAGCTTTTGTGTGATAAGTTACACAGTTATGTAAGGTAGTATAGGTAGTATCTGACGTAGTTTTATACAGCAACGACAATTTAAATAATTGTAATGACAATAGGATAAAAACATACCTGCTTTTCACTCACAGATGTGCTTTGAGTGGTTTACCAAAGGACAACATGATCTAGAGAGTGATGTACAGCAACAGCTCTTCAAAGAGAAAATTCTTAAACTGGAGTCGTATGAAATTACTATGAATGGTATGAAAATTACGTTGGTCAACATGGTTTTTAAATAAATATAATCATTTTGCTTTCTAAGTCTTCAAATTAAACGTCAAACAGCTCTGTAAATAAAGGGGTCTTCTGCTGTCATTCTGAGTTTTAATAGTTATAGAAGAAAAAGGTCACTCTTGCATTTGATATCTCCTTTAAAAAAGGATAAAAACTTGTCCTGACCTAAATAAAATGCTTGCATCACTTTTCACTTTCAGGTTTTAGTTTATTTAAGACTTTCTTTGAAAATGTGAACCTGTGTGACCATCGACTAAAGAGGCAAGGGACTCAGTTGGTGAGTGTTCTGTCAAGTTCATTCTTGTGTACTACTTGTGGTATCTTGAGGAAGGGAGGAGGTTAGACGAGGATTCTGTATCAGCTGTTTGATATGGTCATGTTTGTGTTAGTATGCAGATTGTCCTTCTAGCATTAATGTTGTTAAATTCTGAAGCTAAAATGCTGAAATAACTACAGGAGCATCACAGAATTGAAGGGTTTGGAAGGGACCTTGAAAGATCATTGGGTCTAACTCCCCCCCCCCCGCCAAAGCAGGTTCCTTAGAGCAGGCTGCCCAGGTAGGCGTCCAGACAGGCCTTCAATATAAAATTCAGCCATTGATAACAAGAAGCTGGTATGTAGCTTCTAAAATTCTGCACAGGTCTAGTAACAATCATGAATTCTAGTGTGAATTTCTCTTGCTTTTCCTTGGCAGGAAAATGTGTGTTTTTCTATTCCTTTACAGAGGACTTAGGCTTATCGTAGTCAAGTTCTTTTTTAACTTTGTGATCCTTGTCTGGCTTTAAGTTAATGGTTTTATGTTAAGTATTTTCCGTAGGCATTCTAGATCTCTATCACAGAGTTAATTTACTTCAAATGCATATTTTTTTTGCTAAGTATTCTAGTAGGTTTTATGATGTTTTATTATTTATTTACCTAATGTGGTTTGTTACCACATTGACCTCTGTGAAACAAATTCCATTCCCGATTACATTTCTCAGTGGTTTTGAACTGTAAAATTCTTCACATGGCTTGACTGGAAGTGCTCTTTGGAACTTCACCTGTAAACAAGTGTTTTGTTTCTAGTATGAATATGTAAGTTTGTAGCTACTGGTGTCACTTTGCAATGTGGCAAAACTTGGCAATGTGTTGGAAAAGAAAATTGTTAAAATTTAATTAAAAGTACTTTCCCAGCAGATGAAAAACTGTTTTGTTCTCATTTGAACTCTTTCTTTCTTAAGAAATCCAGTCACGTTTTACTGCTGTTCTTTTTTGCATAGAGTGTAGAAAAACTGGAATTAATAGGAATGGATTTCATTTGGAAGATTGCAATGGAATCACCTGATGAAGAAATAGCAAACGAAGCTATTCAATTGATAATAAATTACAGCTATATTAACCTAACTCCTAGATTGAAAAAGGTAAACATATTTGTATATGAAAATGCTTTGAAATTCAGAGCAATTTGACACTCTGCATGTTAAAATCTATAGTTTGTTGGGTTCTTTCAGTTTATAAGTAATTCCTATGTTTTTGTATTAAGTTCTAAATCATTTGCCTGTTGTATCTGCAGGATTCGGTATCACTGCACAAGAAATTCATTGCTGATTGCTACACACGATTGGAGGTAATAAAACAAATTTTACTTGTACCTATGTCCTCTTTCATTTTTTTTATC
This sequence comes from Aythya marila, assembly GCF_965140915.1. NCBI lineage: Eukaryota > Metazoa > Chordata > Aves > Anseriformes > Anatidae > Aythya > Aythya marila. The sequence goes on along the minus strand of NC_139049.1, from coordinate 27,668,314 downwards.
TTAGGGTTACAATAATTGACTATGGTAATTCTATTTAAAGAAAAAAATAATTCCACAGGTATTTCTTGTCCTTGTAGCTCTCTGGCACATACTAATGGTCTATTTAAACAACCACTTACGCTCCGCTTTATATTCTAGGCGGCCAGTTCAGCACTCGGCGGTCCAACATTAACACACGCTGTTACAAGAGCTACAAAAATGCTTACAGCAACTGCTATGCCTACAGTAGCAACATCAGTTCAATCTCCCTACAGGTAAGCTTGTCTTCAAAAAGGCAAATATGGCCGTATATATTTGCTCCCAGCAACTTCCTGACTGATTTTGAGTGATGATCAAAATTGCTGAGTTACTGTGTTGGCCAGCAATATTCTGTTCAGTGTTCATTTCTCATTATTGGTAGTTGTGTATTCTGTCACAATGTAATTTGAATTCCAAAAATATTTTAACAAAACCTGTGTTTTTTTTAAAAAAAAAAAAAAAAAAAAAAAGTATTTAAAAATTAACATAAATAGACTGAAAGCCTGAGTGCTGAAGTTCTCAAAATTGCCGTCCTGCTCGTGTTGTTTCTGGGGCAACGTGTTTTGTATTTGGGAGAGAAAATGATGTTTTTATCCTTCCCCTTAATTTATGCATGCTTAAATGTGTATAGCTTGAATATGTGAGCACAGAGGTGACCTCTGGAAACATGAAGCTTCTGAAGTTCAGTATGTCTCAAGCAGCGTAATGCAAGATTCAATTATAACAAACTACGAAAATAGGTCAAGAATTATTCCCAGTGTTAAGGAGCTGCATTTGAAAACAGTTCATGATTGCTATACGTGGGCATTGAAAACTAATCTCCGAGACAAGTAACTTATTTTGCATGTTTATCCCTAGGTCAACTAAACTTGTAATAATTGAGAGACTGCTGCTATTGGCAGAGCGTTATGTGATAACAATAGAGGTAAGATAATTTCTTCCTAGGCAAGAATGCAACTTCCAATATTATTAAAAACAGTGGAAGTAATTTAAACCTATGTAACTGTAGTAAATTTGTTACATGTCATCATAAAAATGTATTTGTTCTCAAGAATGGTATTTACCATTGTCTTTCTCTTCTGGCAGGACCTTTACTCTGTCCCCCGAACTATTCTACCTCATGGTGCCTCTTTTCATGGACATATTTTAACTCTTAATGTTACATATGAATCTACCAAAGATACCTTCACCATAGAGGTATGTGTGTACAGGTTGTGTGTTTCATGCCATGTTGATCTTTTAGCTACTTGGTTCTTTTTGATACTTGGTCTTAAAAGAGGCAGCTGTTTTTAAGGACTCAGCCTGCGAAATCTATCTAAAAATGCTAAATGTGTGTATAAGCCTACAGTAATGGATGTGTCTGTAGCATAAATGGCTTACATCACTGTAAGGTGGAAAAGTTGTTTCCTTGCTGTTAGTGATAGAGCATTTCTAGTGCTGTCCTACCCCAGTAGTCTCTTTTATACCTTAATACCTTTACTATCCTATGCAGGAGAACTTCCTTGAAAGCTCTCAGGATTGAGTTCTTGAGCAGGCATACTAAACAAATCTCATTTAATTTTACAGGCTCATAGCAATGAAACTGTAGGGAGCGTCAGGTGGAAGATAGCAAAGATGTTGAATTCTCCTGTGGATAATATACAGATATTTGCCAATGACAGCCTGGTATGTTAACTAGAATTCTCATTATGTATAAAAATCAAATCTGTCTTTCAGATATCAATTAAATGATAGATATTTTCTTGCAGCTAACAGTAAATAAAGATCAGAAACTACTCCACCAATTGGGCTTCTCTGATGAACAAGTCCTTACAGTAAAAACATCAGGAAGCGGGACGCCGTCAGGGAGCTCAGCAGATTCCTCAACCACTTCCAGTAACAGCAGTGGTGTATTTAGTTCATCCTATGCAATGGAACAGGTACAACGTAGTAGCCTGAAAACTGCCCTTGCTTTTGAAGGGGATGAGATAAAAAGGGGGTAGTAGGGCAGTACACAGCTTGGGTGGTGGAAAAGATACAGGAAGTTGGGACATAAGCTTTTTACATCAGCTTTTTACGCTTAGGTACCAAGCAGGCTACATTAATCTTTACAGAGTCTTTTGTTAAATCCTGGAACAAGCGACTCTTGACTTAATTTTGAGGTTACATACCTGGCTGGAGCAGAGATTTCCAGATTTTCACCATTAATAAAGCTGCAGTATGAAAATAACCTAGAAAGTATCAACTAACATATTCAGACTACTCCTAGTCTGCGTTGTATGTGAACATTAAATAATCGTTGGTGTCAAAATTTGCTTATTAAAAGGGAAATGGGGTAATAGTGAAATTCAGATGGTCTCAATCTGGAAGGTAGATGGGATTTCACCGAGCCATGTTGACGTCTGGGTCAGTTGCTTCAATGAAGAGCTCTACTAAATTACTTAGAACAGAGAGGGGAGGACAAAAATAACACCTTCGTATTTTTGCTTAATTCTCAGGAGAAATCCCTCCCTGGAGTAGTCATGGCTCTCGTGTGTAATGTGTTTGATATGCTTTACCAGCTTGCCAATCTAGAGGAGCCAAGGTAAGCAAGCTAAATGGTTATCAAATATGGAAGAAATGCTCATGTTGGAAAGCTCAAATAGCTACTTATTTTATAGTGTATTAAGTATTCACCTGGCCACAGTGTGGCTGAGCCCTCTTTTGCCTAAGTAATTTCTGATAACTTTTCAGAATAACGCTGCGGGTGAGAAAACTTCTGCTTTTAATTCCTACTGACCCAGCTATTCAAGAGGCACTTGATCAGCTTGATTCCCTGGGAAGGAAGGTATGGATTAAACAATACCAAATGCTGGTGAGCTAAACAAAAAGGGTTTTACTAGCAGATTTCTTAAGTTACCTGTAAAATGACGATCTTTGGGTTTGAAGCTACTGCAAAACAATGCTCATCTTAAGGGTTAATGACATATTTCTGAGCATTTGGAGATGAAAGGGTTATTATAGGGATTATATCCGATAATATGATGATGCCAATTATAACAAACTGCAGTAGTCTAAAAATGTTTTTTTTTCTGTGACTTTTTCCTCCTAGAAAACTCTGCTCTCAGAATCAAGTTCTCAGTCTTCAAAATCCCCCTCCTTGTCTTCAAAACACCAACATCAGCCCAGTGCTAGTTCAATATTAGAAAGTCTTTTCAGATCATTTGCTCCAGGCATGTCCACCTTTAGAGTTCTCTACAATTTAGAGGTAAGAAAACAAATTTTCTTCTTTCATACTTGTGTTTCTGAGTCTCAAGGTTTAAGTAGATCAAATTTTCTTGGGCAGGAGGCCTCAAAATCACCATGATGTTATGGAAAACACACATGTCGAGTCATAGCCTGTTTTCCTGTATACAATAAATTCCCCGTAACAGAAAGGGTAAAAAAGTTCCACATTAGAGACTTTATTGTGAAGCCACGCCTCTCTTGTGATTGCAAGGTGGAAGGAGTATTTTGATTTATGTGGAGAGAAGCAGAGAGATGTTGAAATCCTTACTGTTCAGGTACAATTTCTGCCTGAATCTCCCAATACTTAACGAATTTTTTATCACATAAAAATGTTGGTCCTTTTAAAAATGAAGGGGAGTAGTTGTTTAGTTTGTTTCTACTCAAATCCTTTTGAAAGGTTGATTATTTTAAGGGAGAATAATACTAGAGATTCAGAGGGAGCTGGCAAAAAGAATGCTAATTTTCCTTCTACATAAGTCTACCATATTCTGTCTGTAGAGGCTAAGGAGGAATATTTCTTGAAGCATTCAGCTGTGAAGAATTTTCACTATCCAAATGCGCAGGGCTTTTACCCAGGAGCTTCTGGCCTGTTTTAACTGTGCATGCAAAGTGAGTGGAATGCATACAATTTTTTTAACCCTCAGTATTCTCCTGCGTAAGTTCTTTATCCAGAAGTCTAATACACTGGGTTGGACACTATAAAAAGATTCTTTCCAAGCGCTCAGTGCATGGATTTTAAAGAGAATGAAAGGGTTCAGTTGGTGGTGTTCTTACATCACATTAATCTGCACGCTCTAGGAAACTGGGCAGTGTCTAGTTCTGCTCACAGATCCCACCGTTAATAAGGACGTGTTACAAATACAGTCTGAATAGTAAGAAGTTGCAGGACCATTGCTAGCAGCTTCAAAAACAGTGGACAAAGTTACTGTTCTGTCCTCAGTGTGTGCCAAGATTGCTGTAGGAGTTTCGTTATAGTTGCCTTCCTTTGGACTTCTGCAGTCTTAACATTCAGTCTTGATCATCCTACACTCTGACATCCCATTGCACTGGTAGGGTTCCTCCTTTTTCTGTCAAGCTGGAATGAAATATATTTGTCTCTAAAATGTGTTGACAAGTTCTACAACTGGAAGCAAATGGCTTAACATATCACAGCAAGGATATTTTGTTGAACTGGCAGGTTATCTTACAGTGTGACAAGATGGCTATCTACTTCTGTGCCAGAGAAAATAATGAAAGCAAGCAATACTTTGCTTGCTTTTCTGGCAAGGAATAAATAGTAGTAAATTGGATTAGATATGTAGATTTTGAGTGGACTTGCTCCTCAAATCCAGTCAAGCCAGTTGGAAGATGAGTATTGTCAGAAAAAGATGGCATGGTGTTTTATTCCCCCAGCTGGTAACATGTTCAAACACTAGGAAACCAGTCCAGAGCATTGGGATAACTGCTTCCTGAAGAATGTGTGCAGCAAATTTTAGAGGTGTGAAAGAAATTAAAATTATCTGTCTTAGAGGTTCAGGATTATATCATGCAGTGTTGTAATAAGGTTTCATACCTGGAACTCTGTAAACCATACTTATGCTATGTGAGCATGGAAACCACATATTTTGTTTTTCCATGTGCAGCATTGTTGGCTGTATCTACTGAAGGGACTTTACAAGAAAGCAAGCAACTTTTATATTTTTCTATTTATTTTGTTTTTTTAAAAAGTGAAATGAATTATAAATGTACCAACAGAGACTGCAGAATTCTACGTCCGTATTTCCGTGTGTAATTGGATTCTGTGAAGTTCAGTGCTGACTTAAAACAAGAGGGATGATGCAGAGGTGAAGTTCACAAGGGCTGTAGAATTATCTGGACTATCCTTTAAAAAAAAAAAAAAAAAAAAAGAAAATTATATTTAATACAATTATTTCAGAAGACATGAGTTAATACGTAAGCCATCTCTAGGGTGTTTTATTGGCTGCTGTCAACTGAAAATCTCAAAAGGAGAAGGATTTGTGCTATTAAGGAGTTCCTTCTGAGCCTGAAGACACTTTTCACAGACTAGAGTATGTACTTTATTCTCTTAATAAATAAACAGCAGTGAAGATAAAAATGCCCTTTGATACAGGATAAATATCTGTAGTAGTCTTTGCTGTCCTGGATATTTTTAGTATGATTTCTCTTTACAGACTAGAGCTTAATAGAGCTGTATTGTTAATTCCATTAGTAGTGGATTTTTTCCTACTATAGTTTTGACCTTCAGCAGCAAGGAAATACTAAGATTTATGTGTGAATACTTTATTTTAGGTACTGAGCTCCAAGCTGATGCCAACTGCAGATGATGAAATGGCAAGAAACTGTGCCAAGTCTTTCTGTGAAAATTTCCTCAGAGCAGGAGGTTTGAGGTTAGATTTCAAAATCTTGACTCTATTTGTAACACTTAATTTAGCTAGCTGTTCTGTGGTTCTGCTTTCCATGCTGTAGCACACTTGTACAGTTTTGAGCTGCTTTTTTTAGAGGAAAAGTCCATTCAAAGCTATCCTTTTATTTGCAAGTGTCTGGAAAGATACCATAGCTACCATGGTAATGTAACGGTGTATATCATATTAACACCAAAATAAAGATAGCCACAGATAAGCCTATGAAGTGTAGCTTACACAGAGGTAGTTAAATAATGGAGATTTCAATAGCTAGCGTTCCAGTTCAAATTTGTAAGTGGCTACATTACACGTGCTATGTCCTGCATATACACCAGCAGACAGTTTCTAGCAGTCAAAGCATGGATTGTGTGTTGGGAACCAAATGAAATTTGACCGTCTCTGAAATCCAGACCCTTCAGATAAGGTACAGTCATTTGGAGGACTTGGCAACACTGCTTATAATTGTGTCGAAATTGTCAAGTATGTGTTGCTCTTAAATTTCTGTACCCCGTAGATCCTGAAGCATTTACCAGCAGGAACGGAAATCTCCAATCTATAAATGCAGGAGGGGAAAATAGGGATGTTAGTCTCCAAAGCTGCCAGTTTGGCAGTTTTAACTGGCATTCAGTTGAGTGAATAAGAGGAGGGAAAGATGGAGATAAATTAATTGGACCTCTTTCCTAAGTAAAATGCTTTCAAACAGAGCCTGTATTATTGATTTGTTTTTAAGTTTGGTGGTGAATGTGATGCAGAGAGATTCCATCCCTTCAGAAGTAGACTATGAAACCAGACAGGGAGTCTATTCCATCTGCCTGCAACTTGCAAGGTAAGTAATTGCTTCTCATTAGATTGAGTGCTGCTCTCTTGGCTTTTGGAGTGTCCCTTGTAATATTTGTTTGAAATAGAACTCAAAGTATCAGTTATTCACTTGCTGTGAAGATTCAAAAATAAGCTTGACATTTCTGCTCTGTGAATGTAGGTTCTTGCTTGTTGGCCAGACAATGCCTACCTTACTGGATGAGGATTTCATTAAGGATGGGGTAGAAGCATTGTCCTCGCGCCCCTTCCGTAACGTCAGCCGGCAAGGAAGTAGGCAGATGTCCATTTGTGGAACACCTGAGAAGTCATCCTACCGACAGCTCTCTGTGTCTGATAGATCCTCCATTAGGGTAGAAGAAATCATACCAGCAGCAAGAGTTGCCATACAAGTAAGGAAGTGTTTGATAATTTATGGTGATGTAGCAGTGTGATCTCTGGTGGCAGCTGTATAACTCCTGTATTTTCAGTCAAAAGTCTACTTTCTATATGAGTTTTTGCCCAGGCTTCATTTAAAAGCCTCTGGAAATCCATGTTATCAGTCTCTCTTCCCTACCTTTATCTGGTTTTTAACATCTAACTTAAGGTATCCTTAAGCCTGGTTAGAGAAGGGAGAAGAACAAATCCAAATGTGAATTTGATGTGATCCAGAAGATGCATTCCTCTTATCCCTATCATTAACAAAGGCTGTTGACCATCACAGAATTAATGCTGTTTCTTATTTCTTCAGACTATGGAGGTGAACGATTTCACTTCTACAGTGGCTTGCTTCATGCGACTTTCTTGGGCAGCTGCTGCAGGACGACTGGACCTCGTAGGAAGTAGTCAGCCAATAAAAGAAAGCAACACTTTATTTCCTGCAGGGATTCGAAACAGACTTAGCAGCTCAGGTAGGTTACTGTGCCTAACATCTTTTAAAACATCTTTATTGAAGGAAGCATTTGGAAGCCATCTTTAGGGATGGAAGTATTTAGTTTATTCTTAATTTAACACATGTGAAGTGTGAAGGTGAATTACATAAATCTAAGAAAAATGTTGCATGTTCGTGTGGCTTTTAGAGAAGACTTAAGTTGTAGATAACCGACCAGAGGCTGAAGATACATGAAAAATGTAATGGGTTATAGCATTTGTTCATTTCTTAATACAGGAAGTAATTGCAGTTCAGGAAGTGAAGGAGAGCCAACAGCACTGCATGCTGGTATCTGTGTGAGACAGCAGTCCGTATCTACCAAAGATGCTCTGATTGCTGGAGAAGCCCTGTCTCTGTTAGTAACCTGCCTTCAGCTACGCAGTCAGCAACTAGGTATGAAATAGAATTGGATTACTCAGTGTTTGGAGTATAAGTAAGGAGGGTGAAGTCTTATGAAGATGGTTTAAAAAATAATCATGAGAAACTCTGAAATTTCTAAGTTACCTTCTCAGCTCAAGTGACAAACTCACAATTTGATTTTAAAAATGCATTTTTTATACCCAGGACTGAACAGTAGGTGGCATGAAACAAGGCATGTGGTGCTGTGCCTTAGTGAAATGCACTGGGAAAGCTAACTTACTGCTAGTATATAAATATTTGTACTGGCTCTGAAGGACATAGTTCTGCACGTGCTGCTGTTTGCACAGCTAATGTTTAGTACTTGAACCTTTTGTGTACAAGAAATGTAAATGGTGGTGGTGGAAGGAGAAGGAAAATGCTGTTATGAGGTAGTGCTTGTCTCTGATGGAAGGAGATGGAGAAACATGCAAATACCCATTCCTGCTTTTTGGTATTGACAACAGGGTATGTCTTATAAGTCCTATATGGTATTTTAATATAAGACTGTAACAGTGATTTTAAATGATTATTCTAGAAAAGATAACCTCATATTCTTCTGTTCTAGGATCTTTTTACAATTTGCCTTGTGTTGCTGATTTTATCATTGACATACTGCTTGGATCACCAAGTGCTGAGGTAAGAGTTTTTCTCTGAAAACTTCTTTAATGTTTCAGTGAAATGTGTATACTTTATTCATTTCATGTCATCTCATGATAAAATTGTTCTTTACAAGTATTCCAACACTGTTTGTATAAATAACCTTTGGGTAATGGCTAGTAATTCCAGTACTTAGTGCTGTGTTGATAACAAATGCTGAAGTATTGCATTCCTTAGGCTTGTATAATCCACGAGGCAGAGCTGTGCTTTGAATAGTCAGAAAATACTCTCATTTTGGTGAGACAGATTATATAATACTAGTACTTTCACCTTCTCAACAAGGGGAAGTTACAAGGAACTATTGTCTGAAAAGTTTTGGGTAAGATCTAATGGACTCTTCTGGACTTCTTGAAAGAATCTTCCAAATGTCAGAACCCTCCTAAAATTTATTTTTTTTCTGATTTGAGATTATTCTAGATATTAAAAAATCTAGAGATTTTTTTCAAGCCGCACTTACTTCATTTCATGGCATTCCTCCTATTTTGTATGAAGTTGTTTTATCTTTTCACCCCTTACCTGAATTGATAGTCTGTGTTTAATAAAGCATCCAGAGCTGTTAGCAGAGGAATGAAAGTGGTTTGCTAAATCCCTATAAATAGAGAAGGCCTGGCTGGTGGGTGTGGAGCTCATGCTCTAGTTTCCACGAGATTTTCAGTGTCTGGGTTTTGTCAGGTTTCTAACCAAACAGAAGTTTATTTTTGGCAACCGTTGAGTAAGGTCTAGTGCTTGACAATGATACTTTTTCAGATTCGTCGTGTTGCCTGTGACCAGTTGTACACCCTTAGTCAGACTGACACGTCAACTCACCCAGATGTACAAAAGCCAAACCAGTTTCTCCTGAGTGTTATTCTCAGTGCCCAGCTGCCTCTTTGGTCACCAACCAGCATCATGAGAGGAATTAACCAGAGGTAAGGCAAATGTGTGTTTACTGGGGAAGGAAACCTATTGTGTTTTTTTTTTTAAATTAGTAGTGCTTTGGAAGCTCTGAGGTATAGGTGATTAGGACTTTGTTTCTGCAATTCTGTGGAAAGTAGACATGTCTGTTGTGCCCCAGAAAGTTCAGGAATTATGTAAGTTGGAGGGAAATCTGAATTTCTAATGTACAGCTCTTCCTCTGCGAATTCATACAGTTTGTTTTATTTAACTTCCCAGAGGCTGTAGTTGCTAAATAGGCATTCTCTTTCTAGGATGTTCTTGCAGTAGTCGAAATGACTTGTTTGCTAACCATTGCACCTGCTAAGACTGTGTCAGTTCTGTTGACATGTCCCTGACTGGCCAAAGACTATTCAATATACTAGTCTAGAAGAATCTGAGTAAAGGAGTAACTGACAACCTAAAATATGTTGTTGACGTTACCATTTGGTATTTAACTTATGAGGTGAGGGAAGAAAGCAATGTTAAATGTTACTCAAAAAAAATAATCAGAAGCAATCATTTTAAAACTGAAGCACATGCATAAAAAGCATACCAAGAAAGCTACAATACTTGAATTAGATGGACGGAGAATGTGGGCCTTAAAGGTAATAGCTTAAATTAAAATTAGAAACTTTTTCCCAAAATAAACTCTTCTATTTGTATCTTTTAGACTTTTGTCCCAGTGTACAGAATACTTTGACCTGAGATGTCAATTATTAGATGATCTGACATGTAAGTACGTTTAGATTATGGCCCAGACATACATGCTACTCTGATTGCAACTTCTAAATGTCTTCCTTCTGTAGACTAGATGCAGAATGTAGACTTTATGGGGATTAACTCAATGTGACTTGACAGTGTGCTGGCCATTCTGTGCTGTTAATGCCTGATGTGGGCAATTCTTGGTGTTTGGTAACTGCAAGGCAACTAATCATTTTGGTAACTGAAATGAGTTCCTTTGCAGAAGATGCTCTTTTTACATATTGTGGGATAAACTAGACAATCTGTTAGGCCTTCAGTTGGAAGTACAGAGATGAAAAATTACAGTAAGATAATCAAGAGCCTTAAGTAGTGTATGTATGTCAGTTTCCTCCATGAGGAGGTGTGAAATACCTACCTGTATACTCAGCTTGCAGAGTAAATCTCTGCAGCACCTTCCCCATAAGAATACATATATATAAGAATACATATATATAAGCATACTACCACTCCACACTGCCTGTACCCTCTCAGAATTCAGTTTGACCTACTTCTAGAAATTTTTCCAAGTATCATTCCCTTTCCTGGAAAATTCTCTAATTGATTGTTTTCTCTTTGGTAACATAACAGCACATGAGTGGAAGTCCAGTTCAAAAGCTGTCTACTCTTGTTTGAGACCTTGTTTGAGATTCTTTGTATTTAAATTCTACACTTATATGTACGTACGGAACTGATAATTTCTTTTTTTTTGTGGGGGTTCCCTTTTGATCTTGTAGCATCAGAAATGGAACAGCTAAAGATAAGCCCAGCTGCCATGTTAGAAGATGAGATCACCTGGCTAGACAATTTTGAACCCAACCGCACAGCTGAGTGTGAGACCAGTGAAGCTGATAACATCTTGTTAGCAGGACACTTAAGGCTCATCAAGACTCTCCTTTCACTTTGTGGAGCAGAGAAGGAAATGGTTGGTAAGTATTCCTTTTCATTCTAAAGTGGCTGGACCAGCATGAATTCTGCACAGTGTTTAAAAATTACCTAGAAAATGTTTTGAAGATATAAGTAGAAGATATAATAATATATCATTAGGAGTGACAGAGCTGAAAGGAATAGCATTGGCAGTTCAGCATGTAATGTATTTAACAGTAGATGTGGATTACTGTGTTACAGGTTCATCTTTGATTAAGCCATTGTTGGATGACTTCCTCTTCAGAGCATCCAGGATTATTCTGAACAGCCATTCTCCAGCAGGCAGCGCTGCAATCAGTCAACAAGACTTTCATCCAAAGTAAAAAGCAATTTTTTTTTTTGTTTTTCTTGGGTTTGTCCAAGTACTCATGAATGCAAATGCCACATTGGGGCTATAGATGCATTGAGTTCATACCAATGTTGGAGCTTTCTTCAGAGCATACCTTCCCAATTTGTTTCCGACATAAGTGTCCAAATAGTGTTTTTAGGAGTTTATATGTTCTTGGCATCTTGAATAGGCTTTTTAAGTTTCATATAAGTAGCTGGCATTTTTATTAACTTGATGCATTGATTGCATATGACGTGCTACACCATGATGTATTGTTCTATTGCTGTTCACCTCAAGCATTCTCTCTTGTTTCTTTAAATAAAGACTTTTCTTTGGCCTTCAGAAGAAAAGGGTAGTGTGCTAGATCCATTGAAGAGTTGTTTTCTACTGATTTAGCACACTGTAGGTCTAAGGTCTTCCTAGCAAGGAAGTTATCTGGTCTAGCTCTTACAAAGCTCATTTCATTGTACATCAGTCATTTTGTCTCCACCAGTGTTACAGTAATAGAATCTGATTGTTAGTTCTCAGAGGTGGAACAAACCGTCTTCTTTTCTGGGTACCTTGCTTCCTTGCTACTGAATGTTAAGCACAGACATCTCCATATCAGGAGGAAAGGCTTATTTAAAAGAGTATTTCTGGGGCTGCTCATCCTCTGCTTTCCTTCCCATCTGCCTCCCCAAGAAAGAAAAAAAAAAACACTGCAGTCTCTGAGGAGATTTTTAGCATTTAAACTAGTCCTTTTGAACAATTGTCGCTTGTTCTGAGTAATATGGCTTTCTAGAATTAGAAATAATTGAGTAATCTTTAAAAATAGATCTTAACTGTGGTTTGCTTCTTATAGGTGCAGTACAGCAGATAGCCGATTAGCTGCCTATGAAGTGTTGGTAATGCTGGCTGATAGCTCACCTTCCAATCTTCAGCTTATTACAAAAGAGCTGCTTTCTATGCATCACCAGTGTGACCCTGCACTTACAAAGGAGTTTGACGTAAGCAAGAAGCCTTTTTTTAATTTGCATTAGCATGATAGCATTAGTACTGTCTGATCTATTGAGCTGCTTCATTCAAGAAATTTCCATGGTCTTCAATTTAAAATTACAAAAAGCAGACAAGTAGATGAAGATCCAGTTGACCTTTCTGAGAAGCAAATACTCTTATGAGTCTTTGTCAATTATTTGCATAAGAGAGAAGTGTTGCTTAATTATCACTAATTTCATTTAGATATATTTTAGGCTGCTTTTTCAGTTTTATGCTGAATATTAACTGTATAGATGAGCAAATACAGCTCTTGTGATATTTCAGAACTGATTTTCCTGGTTTTCCATAAAATAGTACATAACAGTTCATTATAAAGGTGATTATAAAAGAGATAATGTTGGAGTCTCACATGTTCCATAATTTATTGAGACAAAAAATGTTTCTCGTTCTAGTATCTTCCCCCAGTGGATAGTCGCTCCATTTCAGGATTTGTGGGACTAAAGAATGGTGGTGCTACTTGTTACATGAATGCCGTCTTCCAGCAGCTATATATGCAACCTGGGCTCCCAGAGGTAATTGGTTCAGTGTCCTGTAAAGTCCTCTTTTCAGAATTAACTGTCACCTGAGCTGTGAGTTCATTTCACACCATTTGTAACATGAATTGTTTTTTCTTAAAAAAAAGTGTTTATATACATAATTTCTATGTATAAATATACAGAGTGCATATACATAGCACATATACACTAAAAATATAGATACACAAATGATTACTTTTAACTTATCATGCTGTGTCATGAAAACCTAAAGTATTAGTTCTTGGCAAAGTTAGTAAAGCTATTTGTTTCCTCCCAGGCCCTGCTTTCCATTGATGATGATACAGACAATCCAGATGACAATGTGTTCTATCAAGTTCAGTCTCTTTTCGGTCACTTGATGGAAAGCAAGCTACAGTATTATGTACCTGAGAACTTTTGGAAGGTATTACTTTTTTGTTCAGAATATATACTTTCCTACTTAACAATGAGCCTTTTTTTTTTGTTTTACCTTTTTCTCATTGCAGAATTTCTAGGGATAAAGTTTTACCTCAAAGTCAAAATGTGTAGAAATAATGCTTATTGGTGAAGTTTTTTTTTGATATTTATGTGAAACTACTACCTCTTTATATTTATACTTGATACAGATCTTCAAGATGTGGAATAAGGAACTTTATGTTCGAGAGCAACAGGATGCTTATGAGTTCTTTACCAGTCTTATAGATCAGATGGATGAGTATCTCAAGGTAAAAACCTCAGGTTTCTTTCCTTGTTTACATGCTTCTCTTGGTAGTCAGTCTACCATTTTCTGTCAATCATTCTTTTTTTCTTTGGAAAAGAAGGCAGAGAACCACTTAACTATTTTGTGATTTAAGTAACATTCAGAGGCTTAAACTTCATACTGTATGCTTGGTCTTTCACTCTGCAAATATATATATAACTGATGTCTAGTTCTATATCTCCAACAGAAAATAGGAAGAGACCAAATATTTAAGAATACTTTTCAAGGCATCTTTTCTGATCAGAAGATCTGCAAGGACTGTCCTCACAGGTAACGTTAATTTCAGTGCATTAGATAACTTGTTATGTGCTGCCATAACTATTACAATATGTAGGTCAAAATAGCACAAAATGTAATATACCTTTGACTGTAAGCATCGTAGCTGTTGATAGCTACAGGGCAAACGTGATATTTTATATGCATGTCTTGTTAATGTACTTTGGATACATGATAATGTACTTCTCCTCTGTCAATGTCTTTACCATTTTTCTTCTTTATTTTAGGTATGAGCGTGAGGAAGCCTTCATGGCTCTCAACTTAGGTGTGACTTCATGTCAAAGTTTGGAAATATCACTGGATCAGTTTGTTAGAGGAGAAGTTCTGGAAGGAAGTAATGCATACTACTGTGAAAAATGCAAAGAAAAGGTATTGTTTTAATGTATGTAAGAGTATTCAGCTGTAGCTTAATGTTTTCTTAAGCATTGCATGGTTATATGAAGCCATATTTAAATACAACTTAGTCTAATTATAAAGTTAAATCCAAAGCCAACGTAGATAGTTTTCTTCATTCCTTGTTACTCATATTGTGGACTAAATGTTTAGAGGGATGGCAGGGATGGTACAGTGTTCTGTAACATACCAGCCCACTGCACAAACATAACTGCAGTAGTACCCTGTCTGTAGGCATTACAGTCATCCTGTGGTCATCCTACCTCCAGTAGCTGTATTGTTTATCAGTTTGGGATGGTTGGAATCAGGCATCTATAGAAGAATGTTAGAGCTTGCTTGAGTTATATAGATAGAGGTGATGCTCTTTTTGTCTTTTTAAGAGAACTACAGTGAAGCGTACATGCATTAAGGTCTTACCGAGCCTTTTGGTGATTCACCTGATGAGATTTGGCTTTGACTGGGAGAGCGGTCGTTCCATTAAATATGATGAACAAATAAGGGTAAGGAAACTATTGGTTATGCTCCCTATTCCCACCATTCCTTCCACTTAGTGGAGTGTGGTGCACTCACCCTTCCTATTGATACTCCCTTCTTTCCTCCACATTTCAATGCTGGACTCTTGAATGTGTGGAACACTTACAATATGATCATGGTATAGAAAATAAATACTTCTACAAACTTTGCTTGCCTTCAGCATTCTCAGAGTACTTTCAGAAAGCAAAAGCCTCTGCAAAGGCATCTTATTTAATTTCTGTGTCATAAGGATGGAAAGTTCTACTACCATACTTTCCTTTAGCACTTCCAATATGGGAGTATTAATACAATTCTTAAAAAATTACGTTAAGCAAGTGCATGACAAGATCTGAGTTTAATCTAAAATCTCTTCACAGTTTCCCTGGATGCTGAACATGGAGCCTTACACTGTGTCAGGGATGGCTCGTCAGGATTCGTCCTCAGAAGTGGGGGACAATGGTAGAAATGCAGATCAAGGAAGCGGAGGCTCCCCAAGGAAGAAAGTTGCACCTACAGAGAACTATGAGCTTGTTGGTGTGATTGTTCACAGTGGCCAGGCACATGCAGGGCATTACTACTCTTTTATAAAGGACAGGAGGTAATGTCCAAGAAGACTCGCATAATGGCTTTGAGAGCAGTCTAAAGACTACTTGTTTTGGGAAGGTATAGTGAGCCATTCGGAGCTCTTTTGGAAGCACTGGTCTGTCTTAACACCTAGCAGAATTGTCCACATTATCAAAATATCAGGAATTCTTATTTGCCTTGTATTGCTGCAATGAGGACTTCCTGTGACACTTACTTGTGGGTGATGTGCTTCTGTTGTTTTTAATCAATTTTTTTGGAATCAAATTTTGTCATTGAGTTAAGCTTTCTATTTCTTGTCAAAACAAATGTGAGTTCAAGGTTCTTATTGCTAGGATATTTGGGGTGGTTTGTTTTTTTTTTGCTAGACAATCAAATAATATTGCTTCTGTTCTATTTCTGTTTGTTTTTTTGATTACAGAGGATGTGGAAAAGGAAAGTGGTATAAATTCAATGACACTGTTGTTGAAGAATTTGAGTTAACTGATGAAACCTTGGAATATGAATGTTTTGGTGGAGAGTACAGACCTAAAGTCTATGATCAATGTAAGCAGAAGTGAAGATGAATTTACAGTAGCTTTATTTTTCTTATTAGTTCTCAATAGAGCTAAGTACATTATATCTCTTTAGAGTAACATGATCTAATAATCCTTCCCAAGCATTTTTTTCTGAAGTATTCTGATTTACTGTAGGACATAACAAGTTATGTCCTTATAAGTTCTGCTATGGCCTAAAATATTGAACCATATTCATTGTTGTTCAGCTATTTGTGAACTGAATAGCAGAGGAGATTCAGAAGTAAAATGGCACGTTATTAAAAATGGTTTAAAGAAAACACAAAACAGGCCTTATTTTAGGCTAGTCAAAGTGTCCGTAGAACATGGTGTGGGATCATATAGTTAAACTTCACAATACTTTAAGGAATTAATTCCAAACATATTTCCAACATCATTCATTTACTTTGTAATTCTGATACCTATCTTTTTTAAAATACATGTGCTCTTTGTGTGTGCACTTTTCTATTCACTAACATAGACTGATGTTTTGATCTGAGAAATGACTTCGTACTGCACAGTCTGTATTGCTTGCACACCCAATTTCCCTCCCCTGTCAGAATGAAAAGAGTGCTAAGCCTTCAAAGGCCTTCATTGAATGCCTTTTCTCTCATCAGCTAACCCTTACCCTGATGTACGTCGGCGGTACTGGAATGCCTATATGCTGTTTTACCAGAGAGTGTCTGATCAGAACTCTCCGGTCTTACCAAAGAAAAGTCGAGTGAGTGTTGTGCGTCAGGAAGCTGAGGACCTCTCCTTGTAAGTTTCTTTTGTGCCTGTAAAGGCTTCTCCTATATTGATGTCTAGACCCTATTTCCAGAACTAAGGAATGAATAATTCTTGTTCAGCACAGGAGTGTACTGATCCCTCTGTTTTTTCTTTAAGATGCTTAATTGAATAGTCCTTTATTGGTTTTATAAGTTCCTCTTCCTTACTCCTGCCACTGTTGGAATAAGAAATTCAAGCTGACTGACAGCCTCATAAATTACTTAGACTGTCATATGAATTTGCTTTAAGATGATACTGGCTCTATTGGTATTTTAAAACTTCAACTGCAGATTTGTCGTAGAATTTCATTGTTGACCTTGAGCTTCTATATGTTTTAGATCTGCTCCATCTTCACCAGAAATTTCACCCCAGTCATCACCTCGACCTCATAGGCCCAACAGTGATCGCCTATCCATCTTAACCAAGCTGGTTCGGAAAGGAGAAAAAAAGGGACTTTTTGTAGAGAAAATGCCTGTACGGATATATCAGGTAGAGAACTCTGCAAGTTGCAAATAAATGCTATTCATACAAAACTTAAGCTCATAGGAAGAAGACAATTTTGAAGGTAGCCTTGAAGTAATTCAGTTATTGAAAACCAAGATAGAAAGTAACTCTAGATTCTAATATAAAGTTCTTAACAAGCTGTTCAGTGATATATTATTGTACATTTTGCTGTCCCTTCTCACAAAACTGACCCATCATTCCTTGCTTTGAACAAACTGTAGGCAAAATAGTCAAACATGAGATGCAGCAGCAGTCAGCATGCAGACAGGGAGAGATGAGAGAGAGAAGATGCTTCATTTGAAGTACTTTTGAAGAAGAATGGAGAATTCGCAAATCAGTTATCCTCTAGATCTCAAGTTTCACAACAATGTAAAAGGGAGGAAAACTAAGAGAAACCACAGCCAGCTAATTGTCTGTTAGCTTATGTAATCCTGCGTGTGTTCTCAAATGGCAGAACAAAGATATTGAAGGCAGCACTGCAAGTCAGAGCTGATAACAGAGTTGTGATGGCACTAACAGAGCAGTGAGAGGATGGTAGACTCAGTATTCATTCTCCCTCATAAGAGGAAGGTCTGTGTCTGCAGGCCTGCAGGTGTGGTGGGGGTGCAATCTTGCATATATTTGGCCTTCTGTGCACACACCACCCTGCTGTTCTGTGTATGTGCAGGAGTGCCAACGTTACACAGAGTAAACTGCCAGCTGTATATGGCCCTCCACCTGTACCAGGGCACTGGTACTCACTTTGGCATTCCGGTATCTGGGGTTGTGTTACTACAATAAACATAACTTGGCTCAAATTTATTGAGAGTCTGTCAGCAAAATCTTATTGGATAAAGGAGGTCTTGGCATGTTAGTACATCACCGGCATACCATGGTATGTGTAAATTTGCTAAGCAAGGCTTTCAGATTTGAACGATTTCTTTTGGTATCTTTTTAAAAGCAAGCAAAAAATGGAATTCAGCAGCAGCTTCTTCCTTTTCCATAATGGTCCAGTGATTAAGTCTGTCGGTTAACCTGTGTTTTGCAACATCCTTTGAAGAAAATCACTGGTTTTACACAAATCTCTAAGTTTCCCATATGGTTTTGCCCTCCACCAAAACAGTGATTCAGAGTATTAACAGAACAGGTCTGATACTGGTTTTTAAACATACACGTTTATGGGTAAGACGAAGCGTTAGAGAAATCTTCTGTGACAGTGTTTTAATTTCTTTTTTGCATTCTTTTACTTCAAAAAATATTTCTACAGATGGTGAGAGATGAAAACCTGAAATTTATGAAGAATAGAGATGTATACAGTAGTGACTACTTCAGTTTTGTTCTATCATTAGCTTCACTGAATGCTGTAAGTAACTAAATTTTAATCTTGGAATACTTGGGAACTATTGGGTAGACAGGGCCACAGAAGAGCCATGACAAGAAAACTACAAGAGAAATACTTGATGTGACTCTGCTTTTCCAGCTGAGCAGTTCTTTGACACCTGTAATTCTTCACATTGATAGCATCTGTCTCAAAGCTGACTCCAGCCTCTTTTTACAGAAGTGTGAAAATGCCATCGTGTAAATGCATAATAAAATTTATGAAATAATACTTTTTAAATTGATGCAAACTAAGCTCTAGAGGCACAGAAATTCCCCTCTGTATCGAATATCCAAAAACCAGCGTTAGTCACCTTAAAGGTGGTAGCCCTTCATTCATTTCAGTTTTGTCTACTAGAGCTTTTCTGAATGTAGTTAGTGATTAATAAACCAACCAGCATTTATTAAATTTATGGAATCTACAGACTTAGTGGGCCTTACAGTAAGTTTGTTCGCGTTCTAGCGTATTTGTTAGACTAGCATAGTGTACTTGAATAGAATATGTTCATATATTTAGGAGACAGCATAAGTGCTGCAGGCATAGTTCTGCTCTGGAGTAAATTTGATGTTTCTTTCAGACTAAGGTAAAACATCCTTATTATCCATGCATGGCAAAGGTGAGCTTACAGCTGGCAGTCCAATTCCTCTTCCAAACTTATCTCAGAACCAAGAAGAAACTCAGGTAAGACCTGACTGGGGGAAAGCCACTTCTGGCTTATCAGAAAGAAAGACATGATATGAAACATAGCTTAGGTACTGGAGGTGGTTTTCTCTTTCATTACTATCCCTGTTTTTTCCTGTTTTTAAAGGGCTGATACAGAAGAGTGGATTGCAACCATAGATGCACTGCTCTCCAAAAGCATTGATGCATGTCAGTGGTTAGTGGAATATTTCGTTGGGCCAGAGGGACGGGAGCTTGTAAAGTAAGTACTGGTAATTCTGGCTTTTGTGTGGTGTTTTGTGTCTTGTGTATGGATGAAGCTTCATAATAACGTGATCTGGCCTACACTGGTGTATTGCCAAGGAGTTGAGTGTGCACGTTCTGTAAATAGGCACTCTAAATTATCACTGAGGTTTTTACTTCTAGTATTTTCCTCTGTCCAGCTTTTTCAGTAGTTCTGAAAATCTAATAAAATGGTGCAGTGTATGCGAAGGGTGCAGGTGTTTAATTCAGAGGAGTGCCTTGAAGTGTGTTTGTCTAGTCACTCCTGCAAATAGAGGGAAAGAAGAATGTAGTGAATTGGGGTAAGATAAGTTAAATACGTATCTGATGTATCACAGGTAAACTACAACATATTTTTCTCACCATCAAGATCAGCTAAGTGTGTTCAAAACTTCTATGACAAACTCCTGGAAAACTGGTTAAAAAAAAAAAAAAAGAGGGATGCATCAATCTAAATAAAAGTTTATCTCTGAAGTTTCACTGAAAGACAGTATCATATGGTAGCTCGTAGTTTTAGCTTTTTTGTTCTTTGAAAGTAAATATATGATGGTATTGTAGGTTTTAGTTGTGACAAACAGGAACATAGGAATGTAAATTAAAGCTTATCCACAGAAGTATGATCCAAGAGTATTTGAACTGCTATCCTTTTCAAAATGATAAATACCACACTTAACCCTAGCAGTTGTGTGTACCAGTTGATTCCAGTTCTTTTTGCAGCTTCACCTTTTATCTTCCAGAACTTTCCTCCTGGAATGCAGCGTAAGAGAGGTGCGAGTTGCTGTAGCCACTGTTCTTGAAAAAACCCTTGACAGTGCCTTGCTTTATCAAGAGAAGGTTAGTGACACCTCCTCACCAGGGATGCTGTTGATTGTCTCGACCTCAACTCTTGCTTCTGCTTGCAGGCAATGCTATGTGATTTTGCAAATGACAAAGTGGGAAACTCACATCCTTTACAGGCTTGTAGCTCTTTCTTTCTTGAATAAATTAATTCTTTGTCCCTACCCTGTGAGGTAATATGCTGCTGTAATTCTTAGAATTTAAGTTTGAAGGTGTAAATACTTCTACCTCACTTCAGCTTGTTTCATAAACTGACATCACAGTCTTTTTTGAAAGTTTGGAAACTGTTTTTGTGAAATTTATTCTTTTTCTGTAACTGAGAGATCCTAGAAATCAGCTTTAATTTTGAACTTATTTTTTAATTCTCCTTCCTCGCTCAGTCAGAAGCCCATAGCAGTAGTAATTGGGCTAACTTGTTCCAAGGAGACATTTGAACTTTGGTTATTGTTCAGAGGTTTAATTTTCTATTAGAAAATCTTGGAAACTAAGTTTGGGAAGTGCAGCCTTGTTCTATTTAGCTCATTTTAGTGTTGTAGGAAAACCCAGCAGGAAATATGTGAAAAGGGCTCGTTTGTGTTAAAAAAAATAAAATAAATTCTTAAGATCCATCTGTTTCCCTTGGGTGACCTGACCAAATCATTTGTATATAGAGAACTCAAGAAACATGCTAGAAGACAGAAAGCATCACTGACTGAGCTCTCAGTGGGGACTTTCAAGTGTCCAAGTCTTGTTCAGTTTGAAGTAATTTTCATGCAACAGATTTTAGGCACTGCTGTTGTATTGGCTGCCGTAATGTTTTTCTTATTTAGAGCTTTAAGGAAAGATAGCTATAAAGTCCTCCAAGCTGAGCAGAATAGTAGGGAGATGAACCCTTGCAGTATAGCTTGAGAGCTTTTGGGTACTTCCTCTCGGCTGTTAGTTTCTATCTGTCAACTAAGATGTAATAATATCCTAATGCCTTTAGTGTGCTTTGATGTAAAGTAAACATTAAAATTGCTTTCTGCATAAGTGAATATGGTGGTATGTTAGCCTGAGATATTGAGTTATGATTTACTTCTAATCTGGTTCATTTTATTTTACTATAATGACAGGAACATTTGAACATCAGTTACCACTTGACTGATGAGTAATTTGAATTGCTTTAAGAATATTGCAAACTTATATAACCACTGTGTTCCACTTCTCGAAGCAAGTTACCTACATGCTAATGCTTTCCTTACTTTCCTGTTTAAATATGCACATTAACTCAGTTAAAAATTGTAAGGTTGCAGTCCTGTGTTAACTATTCATATTAATCACAGAGAGCGTATTTGACAATTTTCTTAGTCAAACCCAAAATTTAAAATGTAGGAATTCTTGTATTTTAAGCAGGAGACAAGCATTTAAATTCAAGTTAATTGCTTTCACAGTTAAAAAGTCTACATCAGTTACTGGAGGTGCTACTTGCTCTGCTGGATAAAGATGTTCCTGAAAACTGCAAAAACTGTGCTCAGTACTTTTTGCTATTCAACAATTTTGTACAGAAGGTAAGCAACTGCTTATGTTTCTCATGTTACTTTAATTTTAAAGACCTGTAGTAAAACAGCTAGTCATCCGTCTTCATAGAAGGTTTCAACAGCACAGTGGAATTCCTCCAGAAGAGTATTTGATTTTCGTTTCAGGGTTGCTTTTTTCTTTTCTTAATAAGTGGCTTTGAACACTGATTTAGGATAAAATCATCCAAAAATATACAAGTGTATACTTCTTGAAGATGTTGTTTCCAGAGTCTGAATGTTCGGGATTTGTTTCTTGATTTTTTTTTTTGGTTGGGTGGTCTTTGTTTCCTCTAAAACATATTAATGGTTTGGGATATTTTTTGTCACATAGCAAGTAGAATGAATGACTGAACTGTGCTGTTCACCCCAGTATGAGTTCTCTCTATCCCCCTATTCTTTTTTCTTTTATATTACAGTTATTTTACATGTAGCAATTCTGGTCTAGTTTATATAACATGCTGTATATAATGAAACAGCTTTTTAAAGGAAGGTGCAGTGTTTAGCACTGCTTTTCTTTTGTGCCTTACAGCACTAATTCTTTACCTAGATAGGAATATAACTTTTTATTATTGTTTAAACAGCAGGGCATAAGGGCTAGCAGTCTTCTTCTCGGACACTCTGCTTTGAGGCACATGATCAACTTTCTACTTGGTCCTAATCGTCAGAGCAATCAGGTAAAGCTAATGTAGTCAGTCATTCGGGGTTTAAGATGCTTACATTATGGGCAAATAGTCTTCATGTGATAAAATAGACTATTCCCTGGATTATTCTGCGAACTTAATGAAGTCTTAAAGTTTGTGTGTGCATAGTAGTTAATGTGGAGAAATGTCTGTATGGACAGAAGTGAGTGTCATTCTTGGGATAATAAAATTTCCAATGCATTCGAAGTCTTGAAACATAGAGGTGGGCTGTTAAGAAAATTGCTTTGTTTTGACTTAACAGGAGTTGACTAAATCAATCAATTGAAACTTAATTAAATGAAACTTAATTAAATCTCTCCTTTGGCTAAACCAGAACCGCAGATGGAGTTCAGCACAAGCACGTGAGTTTGGATATCTTCACAATACTGTGGCACTGCTTGTTTTACACTCTGACGTCTCCTCACAAAGAAATGTTGGTAAGAATTGCATTTTTGCCTTCTGTGACATTTCGTTTTGGTTACTTTAATTGGGAGTAACTTAGGCATCACTTAGGCATCAGGAGAGATGCGATCGCTTCAAATTTAAGGCACTGGTTAGCAGGTACATTTGATTTCTCTTTATTTTTCTGAACAAGTACTGAGAGGCTGTAGCAAACAGCACTTACAGGCATTGGGTTAGAAAAAAAATCTTGAGAGAAACATTATTATGCTCTTCACTCAAACACACACAGCCCCATTTGCCTAAAAGGTCTTTCTTCATGTGGATGGATCAATTTGTTGTCTGGGAAAGACCTGCAGCCTACCAGGCTGTACTTTGCCTGCATTTGTCTTTTGCTAGTCTTAAGGGGAATATTTGGACCAAGCTACTGAATAATAAGCAGTAGAATGCTCTCCTAGATATTTCTTACAAGAGACGGAGATATCTAAATAAGCATAATAAAGAAATGAGTTCAGATCTTCAGTGCACTGAAGGAAACATCTGAAGTTCTCTTTTTGGAAAGAATAATTTGATGTCTGTCAAAGAATAAAAGTTTCTGGAGTTGGGGGCAGTCAAAAAATGTAAAGTAAGAGAAGAATGATAAACGTTCTGAATGTGCAACAGTGGGAGTGAAATTAAAACTTAAAGTCCTGATGGTAAATATGAACATCCTGCTTTTTGCTTTTTTTGTGGTTCATCTCCCTATCGTGTCACTAATGTAAATGGCACGTCAGTACAAAAGCTTATTTGGAGTGTTACCATACAGGCTAGTTGAAGTGACCATCATTAGAGGTGATAGGATGCCAGATGAGCAGCAGTGTCTTCAAGGTGTGTAGAACAATCTGATTTATTACTGGATTGTTTTTCTATTTGCTGTTACAGCTCCTGGTCTCTTTAAGCAGCGGCCACCTCTAAGCATAACTACTTCAGGTCCACTTCTGACGCTCCATGGGGAAGTGGAAGCCTTGTTATTCCTATCTGAAGGAAAACCTTACTTAATGGAGGTACCTGTTCTGAGTTCTACCCTGCTTGAACCTAAAGGCTTGTCTGACATTAGTTCTTTGAAGTATCTGTACATGAAAAACACAATGTTAAAAAGCAGCCAGCTGGGAGTATGAGGGCTTTATTTTGAGCCTAAACAAGAAGGCACCTTTGGTTTCTTCTTGACAACTTATTCTAGTAAATCTCTACGCTTTAAGGTCTAGTTATGAGTGTTTACAGAGTTGGCGAAGAACGTATTTTACCAGTATCCATGCAGTCAGTTACCATATGTCAGTTGGAGGTGTTGACTTGAATCACTGTGACTTAATGGGTCATGCTTGACTCAGACCCTTAGAGGCGGGCAGCAGGAGCTGAGTGGAGTGCTGTGAGTGAAGAGGTTCAGCCCACTGGGCTGTGCAGGTGCTGGGAAGAAAAGAAAAAGCAACCATTTCTGGAAAAACCTAACATTCCATTATAAACATAATCCATCTGTTGAAAATAATTGCATGGCTGTGTCTGAAATTGTTTATCTTTTTGTTAGGTGATGTATGCGTTACGAGAGCTAACCGGATCCCTGTCAGTTGTCATTGAGATGGTGGTGTACTGCTGCTTTTGTAATGAGCGCTTCTCCTTCACTGTGCTACATTTCATCAAGGTAGGGATGATCAAGATAGTTTCTTCTAGGCTTTGGTCATACTGTGTCTTAGGTGTTAAAATGGTGCTAGGATCTGCAGATGAACAGTACAGATCACTGGATTTGAGAGATGTTTTTTAGTTGTGGTTGTTTAACTTCTGTTTAAAATGACTATTTTTTTCAGAGAGTCTGGTAATTGTATCATCCACACATTTTACTATCTAAGTAGCTTTATATTTCTTATTTGCAGACTCAGCTGGAAACTGCTCCACCTCATGAATTGAAAAACATATTCCAGTTACTCCATGAGATACTGGTAGGTGAATGGTGAAGGCTTGTACATTTAAGTACAGGACTAAATTTTTATTGATGTATGATGGAAAAAACAACAGGACTGCATTGATAATTTTAACATCCAGGTATCTTTGATCCTTCAGTTTGAGTTCTTATAACTCTTTAAATTGCTCTCTTGATATTCCGGTGTTATGTGAAACTTCGTAAGTCTCCTGTTTTTCATGTTGAGGTGATTAAAAGCACTTCCTAGTATAGATTCTCAGGTATCAAGCATAAGTTACTTCTATTGACCTTTTTCTTTCATGGCAGGTTATTGAAGACCCCTTACAAGTAGAACGCATCAAATTTGCTTTTGAAACGGAAAATGGATTAATAGGCAAGTAAGCCAGTGTGTGAATGTTACCGTCTCTCCTACTGACCCTTATGTTGATAATTCATACTGGTTTGTTACTGGTCATTAAAAGTGCTGCATCTCCATTTGACTTTACTGAAGCGAAGGTACCAAAGCATTTAAAATTGATTAAAAAAAAAAAAAAAAAAAAGGTCCCAGAATGATGAGAGCTTATTTCATGTGAATCAGAAGAGGCTTTGTGCTAACAAATGTAGATTAGCCACATGATGCTTAAAGAGCACATGTAATCAACAAGTGCAGCTTGGGTATCTCTTCCATAGCTGTCTGGATGAGGAGCTGCTTCAGACTGTGGCTTTTACCTGAATTTATTTTGGATTCTGGTTTAGTGAGAGACAATACCTAGCTTTTTTTTTTTCTCTTACGCTTCAGTGTTGTTCTGTTTACTAATTTCCATGTATGACTGATAGAAGAGAAGGTAACATGCAGTAGAGTCAGGGATTAATTGGTTATCTTTTTTCTAAGTGGTCCCACTTGAAGCAGTCCTATTCTGTAACTTGGGCAATATGCGACCTTTTGTTCTTTTCCTACAGAGAAGAGATGCAATTATTCAATTAGATTTTTATGTTGAAGGCTTATTGTGTTTTGGTATTAAATCATACATATTTTACAAGAACTGCTGTGAGTTTTGGGAGTGAATGTTGTAGTTTTACCTTGGAGTCTCCTAGCAACAGCACTGAACAGCTTCCAGTTTCACTGCACGCAGCCCGTGACCTATCAGTCACATTGACTCGTCTTACTCCAAGGAAAGAAACCAGCAAATAGTTTTCTGTGGCCCTCAAGGGTGTTAGTGCTTAATTTGCAGTATGCCAGTACGGAGGTGTTAATTATCTGCTGTGTTTTGAGAGTAAAACATAGCAATTTGCAGTTCCCTAGCAATTGTTTGCCGCCTTTAGAGGTTTCACTGCAGTATGCTTTGATGTGGAGTGATATGGACAGAGCAACTTCTGAGTGGGAAATCTGCTTGTGGCAGCTCCATGGAAATCTGCTGCTCAGCCAAAGAATTTTTTTACATCAGAATTCATTGTATAGAAAAATTCCTGACTAGGAACTCTGTTGTTTTGCCTGGATCTCCCATAGAAAAGTCTCATGACTGAATCTTGCTACGCTTGTTTGTGTGAAGAAGCATTCACACACACATTCTTCTAGCGTAGCAAGTTCTGATCCAGGAGAAAGCTGGTGGTCTGGTCTGTTTATAGTGGTTTTGAATGGTTTGTTTTTTGTTTTTTCAACTTCAGATACATGTAACCATAGCAATTATCTAACATAGACTGGATTATAGGGGAGGAAAACTGCATTAGGACAGGGCTATTTAAAATTCAGGTACCATGTTTGAAAGAATTACTGCGTTTTCACTTTGATCTATTTTTAATCCAATAGAGTTCCAGAAATAGTCAAAACTGCCAGCAATACAGTAGTGTGTTTAACACATACTCATGCTAACATCTGTAGAAATAACTTTCCCCACCTAAGCTAAAATGTTAGCTTCATCTTCATTGTTTTCAGCCTGGTTGGTACATAGAAATCTGATTTTTGTTTTTTTTTTTTTTAACCCACTTGTTTCTCCTTACAGCCTTGATGCACCACAGCAACCATGTGGACAGCAGTCGGTGTTATCAGTGTGTCAAGTTCCTCGTTACTTTGGCTCAGAAGTGAGTAATAAGGGTTTCGTAGTTTTGCTTTTATCCCTACCTTAGACTACTCTGTGACTATTTAGGCTGCTGCTTTTTCTACTTTTGATCAGCTTTAGCTTTTGTTACTGTGATGAAAGTGGTGCTCAAAGGTCTTGACATTGCGTGCCTCGGTCTGAAGTGAAATCTGTACCAAGTAGTATCTGAAATAGATTTCTTATATAAAACCAATAATTGCTGTTTTTGAAGGCAGTGGTCAGCTGCATTCCATGGAGTAGATGCTTAGTACTAAGACCAAGACTAATATAAGAAAATTGTCCCAGCTTTCTTGAAATACTGTGACTGTTGAATTCTGTTTGGTTGGAACTTGGCACATGTCCTGCTAAAGCATAGTTCTGCAATAAGTGTATCTGTATAGTAGACTACTTTGAGTAAACTTTACTAAACATTATTGTTCTTGCTAGTCTGGTTAATAACAGAGCTATTTAGCTTGTCAGCCTTTGCAATGATAACAGTGCATGCAGAAGACAGCAGCATAAAGAAAGAAGCTTTTAGATTATTCTTGCTTTTAACTTTGCCAGAATACCTTGTCCAGTAATAACAAATATAATTCCCATGTCCTAGGTGCCCTACTGCAAAAGATTATTTCAAGGAGAATTCCCACCACTGGAGCTGGGCTGTGCAGTGGCTACAGAAAAAGGTAGTTTGTCTGTAACTTCACAGAAAAACTGACACCTTACTCACAATGAGAATTATGAAACCTCCATTTTTCTACTGCTCCTTGAGATGAGGCTTAAGACAAAAATACAAGCTACTTTATTTTTAACAAGGATGGTTTGAATGAAGTTAAATCTGGTGCATTCAAGAACTTTAAGCCATCAAGTGTTTCAGTAAATATAACCAAATGTGAATGGTCATGTTGATTACCTTTCTTTTGCATGTGGGAAAACTTTGTGTCAGTGTATTGATGTTAGGTTTCACTTCTTTTTGCTTATGTGTTGATGCAAGGAAACACACTTTGCAAGGTGAATTTCTTAGGAATTACCACAGCTTTACACAAAACACAGCTGTTGACACATAGCTTTTTCTTCCCACATACTTATTTTTTGGTTCTTCCCTCTAAACTTAACGTAGGCTGTCCAATACATCCCTTAATAAATATCCAAGGAACTCATACTGTGTTTTTGTGGCTTTCTTGGCTTTTTATACAGATGTCTGAACATTACTGGGCTCCACAGAGTAACGTATCCAATGAAACATCAACTGCAAAAACCTTCCAGCGCACTATTTCAGCACAGGTACGTGTGTCAGTCCTGGGAGATGGTGTTAAACTTGTCTTTTTTTTCTTGTCTCATTTTTCAGTTAGTGGCTTTGTGGGAACTTTACTATATTCCAGTGCACTTAAGGCCATTCTTCCCTGACAAGCCTGGATCCCGTGTTTTTATCTGTAAAAACTAACCTTTAAAGGCTATTAGTCAATACCATACAATTACCTGTGGTGAATCAGCTATCTTGCTACAGCAGCTATATTGTTTTAGAATCAACTTCTAAAACAAAGAAGTGATTGTGAAATGAAGGTATCAGCGGGGCTTCTGACACTGAATCCTGAACTGTTTCCAAATCAGGACACGCTGGCCTATGCCACAGCCTTGCTGAATGAGAAAGATCAGTCTGGAAGCAGTAACGGGTCAGAAAGTAGTCCAGCTAATGAGAATGGAGACAGACATCTACAGCAGGTAACTATAAAATAAGGGCATGTTTAACTGGTGCCTTCTGTTAGACAACTTGTTCCTGGGGTTTGGGTCAGGACCATCACTGAATGTAGACGCAATAATTGTGTGCCTTACAAAAAATAACGTACCGTATCTTTCTCCCCCACCCCTTGTGTGTATTGGAAGGGTTCGGAGTCTCCTATGATGATTGGTGAGTCTAAAAGTGACCTTGATGATGTTGACCCGTAAAGGATACCAATGAACGCGAGAGCAGATCAACTCAAACATTTAATGCCTGGTACCTATTGAAACTGGAGTCCCATTGCTTAAGCCATTAGAAAAGTCTGGAAGAGAAATGGCTTTACAGGATCGGTGGCAACGCTGGAGGAGGAGGCTGTTTCCCTGAAAGCTAAAAGCATTTTTAGCCACGAAGGCTTCAGATTGATAAACGCTCTAGAAAACTGCATCTTCACCTGCAGTAGCTTATGACAGTCCAGACACCGAAAACAGTTTGTCAAGAAGATTTTATCAAATACACAAACGCTAGTGGTTGAATTTTTATGTGAACATTAAATGAGTGAATGTAAAACTGTTGCTTTTCTGTGATGCTGCAAAAAAAAAATTCTTTTGGTTTTTATACAGAGAAAAACCAGACTGCCCTTATGTATGGAGGGCAAATTTTTAATCTTTCTGATAATATTGAATAGGAATATTCAAATTTCTGTAAAGATGTGTGATGACTTACATTTCATTGTAAAATATTAGTTAAAGAATCGGTTTACATAAGGACTTCTGTATTTAATATGTCTCCTTGCTCATTTATAAAGCTCTTTATTAGAAGGATCAGTAAGATCGCTCTGTGAGGAGAGTGACTCCTTACAGAAAGGTTTGGTCAGTGAGCTCTGGAATGGGTTGTCTCTTTGGTATCCTTCCTAAAACCACAGACAACTGGGAAGGGCAATAAAAGAAAAGCTTTGTTCTCTAGGTATGCAAGTTAAAGGATGTTGGTGGATTTAACAAAAAAAAAAAGTTAATGAGTAGTTTAAAAGAAAAGCACTTTAAAATGGAATTCTGTTGCAGTTTTACTCATTAAATTTTTTACCTTTTGGAGACATATTGAATCAAATGTAGTCTCAATCATGTGATCTGCAATCACTTGCTTATGCTTTGAAATTACTGAGAAAGTTGGTATTGGTTGTATATGATGAATAATTCCTTGCGTGAGGTGGGGACACTGTTGTGCAGATTTTATAGCAATTTTAACATGGGGAAAGAATGATTTGGCTTTGTTTGCATCTTCACTTGACCAGGCAACATTTAAAATATCACAGCTCTTATGATTTGCTCATAAACAACTGGAAACCAGTTGGGATAACTTGAGCACAGCTTTGTTTTCCACGTCAAATTTAGTTCAGTGACTTCTGGTTCTGGATGCTAGCTTCTTTTGTGCCAACTAACTTCATATTTTGTACATTTTACGTTTGTCACATTTTCTGCACTGCTTTTTGCCTTTATTTATAGATTCTGCCTTACTTTAAAAATTATCTAAACAAACATGCACAGAAATGGGGGGCATCTTAAGGAGTGCCTGGGTACCTCCAGAATAGACAAATTTGCCAAGTTAAAGGCACAACCAGCCAAAAAGTGCCTTTTTTTTCTTTCTACATGCTGCTGCTGAACCAAGAGGCAGCAGCCAGCTTTTCACTGTTGTGCACTAATATTGAAATTAACCAGTCATTTCACTGTTGGAAGTAAACATCCGATATGATTTCAGCTGTACAGCTTTATAACTTATTGCGGGTTAAGAGAACTGTTGTCATAAATTGCGAAGAAGCAAGGGTGGCATTGTAGTGAACCTCTCACTTTCTTTTCCAAACAATGTCTTCATAGACACATGGCAGAGTTAGCATTTTATAAATGTTTCTGATAATGTGCTGGGACATTTTAAATGTGATGTTTTAAATTAATTTTGAATGAGTCATTTCTTACAGATACCCCTTCTTCCTTCCCCCACCCCCTAACACTTTGTAATGGGTCATGAAACATCACGAGTAGTCAGTACACAGCGGTGATGGTGATGGAAGAAGCTGGTACCGTTCCTATGGGTTGGCACCACTTGTCACTTCAGGTTCCTGTTATTTCCTATGGAAACAACATCCTCGATTACTGCAGGCCCAGAGAAGCATTGCTAGGAGAACAACACCATCAGGATGGCTCATCACCACTGTATACTTGAAACCAATACAAACTTTTTCATGGTTCTGCTCATGCTTGTACAAAGTCGATGGTTATAATTTGCAATAAGATGATACTTGGTCAATTATTTTGGTTTCCAGCTGCTGTCATTTGAACCTGCTGAAGATTATTTTTTGGAAAATAGAGTTCAACAAAACTAGTTTTTGTGTAAATTGTGATGCATTTCTATGTTGTAATTTTTACTGCCAATCTTTTTGGATGAAAATGTTTTTATACAGCTTACACAATGTTCAGTGAGGAGCAGCCGCAGCCTGCCTGTGAGCAGTCGGGGGAGATACTGTCTGATTAATACATAGACATTTGGCACTGGAAAAATTAGGCAGTCTTGATGAACAGTCTTGGGATTCCTGGTCAATGGAATAAAGTTATTCCTTTCACAGAAAACTAGTGTAATCTTTAGACCGCACGTACACTACAGCATTGTCTTGTTGATCCTCTTATCTCCCAACTTCTTAAGCTGCTCCTCCAGATAAGGAGCTCTGAGGGGTTACCCTGCTTACCGGTTTGGCACCTGCCCAGAGGAAAGCAAAGCAGCTGCGTGGTCTCCAGAGCTGTACTGATGCATGGCTTTATGGCATGTTCTGGTGCGCTGTCAGATTTGTACCGTGTGTGATTTCTTCTCCTGACCTTCTTAGCAGAAAGACTTACCCTGGCTGTGCTTGCAGTCAGGGATTAGACCGGCTTTTGTGTCTTTTGTGTGTCAGATAGCAAGATTAGCGGGAGATCTGGGCTCGCAGTAGTATTGCCTTGTCTGTTGGCAAAGCTGCTATCCCCTGGTCACCTTTCTCCTTCCCTTTCTGAGCAGAACTAGAGGCTGCAGCCCCAGCCCTGCCCTCTTGCCAGCTGCCTTTGTCCTCCAGTCTGAGCACAAGGGCTTGTAGTGGAAGCAAAACCTCCCCTGGCAGTGCCTGTCCTGGGAGCAGGGGCTGGGGCTTGCAAACAACATGTGCTGCTGCTGATGGGACTGCCCACAGCTGTCCCTAGGAGAGCATCAGGGCAGCAAGCAGCACAAATTCTGGGGGGAAGTCGTGGCTGCTGGTAACTGCAGTGAGGTGCATCCGTGCTCTGAAGCGCCCTTTCCTAGCACCTTCCTTTGTGGTTCATTGCTTCCCCCTCCATAAAAGTGTTTTCTGGCCTCGTGTGAGCAGTGAAGTGGAAAGGCTGCCTGGTTATCCCTCCGCAGGAGCTCAGCATCCTTCAGCTTCACTTTGCTTTTTTAGAGCTTGATCTCCAGAACAAATAAGAACAATCTTTCTGCTTACCCACACACGCTCTCCTAAGCGAGAGCTAATCTTGTTCGATACTGCTTCCCTTCGCTGGCTTTATGTGAGCAGACTTGACCTGAGCCGTGAAAGCTGCATCTGGCATATGGCTGTGTGAGCATCCTCACCCCCTGCAGGGAGCAGGACCTGCCCTCCTGGGGAAACCAGCGGCAGCGAAGGAGCTGGTGTGTGTTTTGAAGCACCTTGTACCTCTGATCTGAGTAGTGTTGGCTCTGACAGAGCTCCTCCGAGGCTAACAGCCCTCTCTTTTTGTCACCCTGTGTGTGAAAGTGAGGTTAAAGCTGATAAAATTACGGGATGTAATTCTGGATGTGTGTTACGTAATTGCATGTTTACACAAGGGCTGGGCTTTCGCCATCTTTAGGTGAGGAGTTAGAAGGTGTTTAAGCCTTTCAGAGTGCTACTTCCCGCCCGGCCTCTGCCTTCCCTGGCCCATTAAAGCTGGAGTAATGGCTCCTCTCTGTGAGAGGCCTCGTAATGGGGGAAAACACACCCAAAACTTGGCAGGTTAACCTGCTGCTTGTGCTCACCAGCTCTGGTTTTTCATCTTTCCTCAGGTAACACCACACAAATTAGGTATTGGGGTAACAGGAGGCTGCTAATCACCCCAAGCACAATGCTGCTTTGGTGGCTCCTGGCACCTCTGCCACTGCTGCCCCTTTCTGAGCACCTACCCTTCACCTTCCCACCGGGGCTCCGAGCCTCACCCAGGGAAGCCCGGTGTTTATACCAGCAGCAGAAAGCTCAAGGGCACGTTCCCCGAAGTTGTTTCCATAACTGGAGCCTCTTGTCCCACCACTGTTTTGAAAACAAACTTGTGCAGTTCCTGCATCTGCACAGGACAGCACCAACCAGCCCCTGGGCGCTGCAGCTCGGGCTAGCCAGGGGCAAGGCAAGGGTGCCCATGCCATCTGTGCTGGCCTCGGAGGTTGCTGGCCATCCTTTAGAGGATGATCAAGCCCCAGGTGCTGTCTCACTAACGAAGCAGAGCTCTTTTGGGGGAGTAGTGCAGGTCTCCAGGCACCCATGTCCCTCAGGACGGGTGCCAGCTCCCCTGTCCTGGTGGGCAGCTGGGGCAGCCCGCGTCCCACTGCCCCAGGGGGATGTACGTGAAGGCAGAGCACAGACTGTATCTACCAAGCACCGATCTCTGAGCTTTATTGTTAAAAGATATTTTATAAATGTTTGTTTATAACACTCTGAATAAATATATAAGGTACAAAGGTAAAAACTGAAGTACTGTGAAGGATTTTCTTCTTTCATTTTTCTTTTTTTAAAAAAATAAAAAATACAGCCAGTTCTGTATGACTTGGGAAGCCCTGAAAGGGAAACCATTAAAGCAACACATAGCACCAGCAGGTCATCAACTCTGATTTCAACATCAACAAAAAGCCACACTAACAAAGCAGTAGCTGATTCTGTAGCAATGCAGATTAAAATCTAATTAAACAGACTTTTAAAACTAGAACTCTTACACTTGGCTAAAAAGTAAAGAGGTCTCCCAAATACCTGAGTACACAGTTTTAAAACCACCCTGAATGGCTGGACGATGATTCATCGGGTGCAAAGCTGTGTTAGATGAAACCTAAGGAGCAACCAGCCAGGAGAGAAAGGAGCACTCCTCACTTTTTTTATATATATATATAAAGGTGGGGATTTTCTCATATGCTTTGTGACAACACAAACAGCCTCAGGACAGCTTATACAGTTGGTATAGGTATAGGAATGTGGTAGAAATGTGGTAGGGAAAGGGCAGCAGGGCTTTGGATGTGTGGTGGCTGCTTGGAGAGCTGCCCCGTGGCTCATACCGGGGGGCTCGGCCAGGCCCCAACCACCACACAGTTGTGCTCCTGTGGTGATGCTTTCTCACATGCCCTGCACAAGCAGGAGCTCATCCTGTCACCAAACCAGTGGCAGGCTGGCACCTGCACGTGGCTACACGTCGCAGCATGGCACAGCCACCCCGGTGTGGGCTCGGCCTGTCCCTACTGCCGGCTCCGGCAGCAAATGGCGACGGCCGCAGCCGCCTGGCTGCCAGCGGCGCTCACTGCCACGCAGCTGTCATCCACGGCGTAGGACCCCAAGGTGCCGGGGCCCTGGGAGTAGGCACTGCAGCCCGTCAGCGTCCAGCCGTCGTCACAGGACACCGTCACCTAGGCAGGGAAGGATGTCACCCTCCACGGGTCACCAAAGGGGGGGCGTCTGCCTGTCCCCGATGGTCCCTGGGGCCGGTGTGATGCCCTCCCTACCTTCTCGGCAGAGCCCTGGGGTGCGTGCTCCTTCACCCGGCACTCCAGCGTGGCAGCAGGGCAGCAGGACGCGTGTGCCATCACTCCTGTTCCCCCGGCACAGTGGCCAGGCCCAGTCCCTGGCCCCGGCATGGGTCTGCCGCCATCACCCAGGGTGGCAGAGGGGGAGTGGAAGCTGCAGCCTGTTAAATGGCAGAGGGGACGTCAGAGGGGATGTCCCCGCTGAGCCCAATGCCCACAGCCCCAAGGGTCTGTGAGCTGTGTTTTTGGGCCTTACCGGTCAGCACGTGGTCCTGCGGGGAGCAGCCAGCCCCCTCGGCCACCTGCGAGCTGGCGTTGATCCGGCACTCGGCCTTGGGCCACGTGCAGCACCTGGCGATGGCGTAGACACCTTGGCCCCAAAAAGCGTTGTGGGCCACGCACTGCTTCCTCCCCTCCTTGTCCTGCGGCCAGGAGAGCGCATAGCATCACCAGGGGGGCACCCCACGGGCAGCATTTTTGGGGTGCCAGGCACCTCGCCTCACCTCCATGTGCTCGCCGAGCCGCCGGCTGCTGTGGGAGAAGCTGGAGCAGCTGAGCATCTCCTCGTCCCCGGCGCAGCGAGCCACGGCCGTGGCGTGCCGGGTGAGCCCCGAGCGTGCCGACCACACCGAGCGGCAGTACAGCTGCTCGTCTGCAATGGGGCAGGCACCGTCAGCCCTTAGTGGCACCTGGAGCCCCGTGGCAGAGCTTTAGGGACACCTCGGGGTCTTTACCTGCACCCAGCCGGTTGGGCAGCCCCGCCACACTGTTGGGCGTCTGGAGCCGCTGCTCCTCGGGGAACCAGGCCGGGTTGATGGCGTTCTTGGTGGCGAAGTGCAGGAGGCGCTGCCGGAGCTCGGCGAGGCTCAGGCCGGGCTCGGCGCTGAGCAGCATGGCTGCGATGCCTGGAGGGTTGTGTGGGCATCAGCACGGCGCTGCTGAACAACAGGGGCCAGGGCTGGGGCCCCCACGGATGCCCACCCCTGATGGGCGCCCAGCTGGGACCCAGAGAGGGGACAACAGGACCACGGGAGGTGCCATGCGAGAAGAACTTGCTGCAGCCCACCATCTACACACACAGGGCATTGGAAGTCCTTGCAGGCCCCAAATGAGCCAAACATGCCCAAAATAGCAAAAAAATGCCCTCACCCCAAGCACCCCAGGCCCCCAGCGCCCCACTCGCCTGCCACGTGCGCGGCCGCCTGCGACGTGCCGCTCTGCGCCGTGAAGCACGTGCTGCAGTCGCTGGAGGCACCGATGATGTCGTCCCCCGGGGCGAACAGGTCCACACAGCGCCCGAAATTGGTGCCCAGGGTGCCGATGGAGGCGGGCTGGTCCTCGCTGTTGGTCGCCCCGACCGCGATGACCTGTGGATTGGGGGGGTGGCAGAGGGGGATGCGGGCTGGCAGCACATCCCCACGTGTCCCCATGCCTCAGGGAACCCACCCAGCCCCTACCTCTGGCTCAGATGCTGGCGAGTACAGGCAGGCATCGTCCTTGTAGTTACCGGCAGCCGCGACCATCACCACCCCCATCTGCACCAGCCGGCGGCAGCCAGCGTTCAGTGCACGGCTGTAGGCCCCGGCGAAGGGCAGCAGCACCACTGGCGGCGTGTAGGGCTGAGCCTCCAGCGTCGTCTTGATGAACTCCAGGCCTGGGGGACGGGATGAAGGACGGGACGATGGCAGGACAGGCCCTCGGGGAGTGATCCCCTGTCCCGGCTGGGGCACTCACCGATGAGGGTGCCGCTGACGGTGCCCTTCCCCTGGCAGTTCAGCACGCGCAGGCTGTGGATGTTGGCGCCCGTGGCCACGCCGGCATCACGCCCGCTCAGCACCCCGGCCATGTGGGTCCCGTGGCTGTCACATTTGCTGGCCTGGTGCAGGCAATCCATAGCATCAGAGCGGGTTTGTAACACCCCAGCGCCCTCCCCTTGTGCTTTGCTTTGTCCCCATGGCAATGAGAGGCTGCAGCACCAGCCCCTACGGGCTCACCTGCCTGTGGAAGCGGGTGCCGTCCTCCTCGGGGACGTTCTCAAAGTCAGTCACAAGCACCCTGCCCTCAATCTCCCGGTGGGTGCTCTGCACGCTGGTGTCCAGCAGGTAAATCTCCACCTGGTCACCTTTATCTGCCAGGAACGGGGTCAGGGGAAAACGCAACAACCACCACTGTCAGCCTGGGCCTTCTGGGATGCTCCCAAAATTGGGACGGGAGCAGACAGCTCAGCATCCTTCCTCAGAGCCCCGAGGTCCTGCCCAGCGCCCCAACACTTACTGGGAGGGCTGTAGGCACCCGAGCTGGGCTGCGGTGGCACGATCCTGCCCAGGTTCCAGGGGATGCTCTGCGCAAAGACGTAGGCGTCCTCCTCCACGTACTCCACGTGCGGCAGCTTCAGGGCCTGCGGGGGGGCACAGCACCTCCCTCACCACCCGGCTCATGCCTCAAAGGCTTCACAAAGGTGGCAACAGCCCGCAGGTCCTTTCAGAAACCCTCCAGGGCTGGGGACAGACACCCAGCAGATGGGTGTCCCAGCGTACCATGTCCAGGACGTCGCTGCTCATCTTCACCAGGAAGGCGGGCAGGAGGTGGAAGACGTGCAGCAGCTCGGTCAGGTAGCCGTGCCGGGCCGCCCACACCTGCAGCCTCCGAGCCGTGCCCTGCACCTCGGCCTCGCCGCTGCCCTCCCGCAGCACCACCACGTAGCGCCCGGGCAGCCGCCACGACGCCTGCGGGGACGCGAGCGCTCAGGATGATGGTGAAGGAGACAGGGGACACACACATAACCACCACCCCGACCACCCCGCTCCTCACCTTGGTGGCACGATGGAAGGCGGCGTGCCCTGGGGCAGCCCCGACGGCCGCCACCACCTCATCGTCAGCCCCGAGGGCCAGCACCAGCTCCTCCGCCAGCTCCTCCACCGCCGCCACATTCACCGCCGCCGCCAGCAGCAGCAGCACCAGTGGTGGCACCAGCACCATGGCCCCGATGTCCCTGATGTCCCCGAGGGCTCCGACCCAGCCAGGAACCTCAGCACTGGGCAGCCCGGAGCCCCCTCAGCACCGTTGGGTGCGGGGTCGCTGCCGGTGCGACGGGGCGGGCGCGGGGAGGATCACGCCACCGCCAGCCCCATCGGGCCACCGGGGCGAGTTAACCAGTAACGGGGCCACAGCCCGCGGAGGGCAGCGACACGGCGGCGCTGAGCCGGTAAATCCATCAGGCTCAGCCCTTTTTAGCAGAGAAATCCCCCCCTCCACATCCCCCCGCTGCAGCGAGCCGAGCGCTGAGGCCGGAGGGCTGCGCGGGGAAGGGGCCGGGAGCTTTTCTGTGCCTCTCTCTCGCCAGCGGAGGTCGGAGGTGGATTTCTGAGAAAGCTGCTAATCCTGTTTAGGCGTTTTTTTTACAGAGCCGTCACAGCAGCATGCACATATATATATATATATTTATTTATTTTAGAGTGTAATATGGATATGTGTGCGTAAGATGTGTAATGTATGTGCGTGTGTGGGCAGTATTAATGTGTGTGTGTCCTTGGGCACAGCCCTTCCCCGCCCCCTGCATCATCAGTTTCTGAGAGATGGGGTTTTGTTTAAAAAAGATCACTTAGAAACAGGCAAAAAAGAAAGTTGCAGGGTCCGATTTTGGTTCTCAGAAGGGTGTAAAATGAACCCCAGAGCACCCCTCTCCGGGGACAGGCTGTGAGGAGCTGTAGGAACGCCGTGCACCAGCCGGGAATCGAACCCGGGTCGCAAGAATGGGAATCTTGCATGATACCACTACACCACTGGTGCTGCGGGGCTGAGCCTGCCACGAGGTGCACAGCTGCAGCACCAGGGGGTAAAAAAAAGGTTTGTGTAATGGAGAAAAGGTCTCTGTGCTGTGATGGACAGGGTTAACTGCGTGTGGTGCAGGCAGGGGATGCGTACGGGGAAACTGAGGCACGTGCCATGCGGCCATGGGAGCAGACCCCAATGAGCAGTGCTGCCACCCAGCCGGGGTGTCCCCGTCCCCTCTGTCCCCTCCGTGCCCTCCCCACGTCCCCACCACGCTCCGTGCAGGAGCATAATGCCATGCAGGAATGTCCCTGTGCCTCGCAATGTTTAACCACAGCGCCCACAGGGTTTGTTGGTGGGTGCAGGGACCCAGATCCCCCCACACTTTTGGGGCAGGGGCTTTAAAGGTGAAGTTTTCCAGGGGTGAGCCCTGAGACACGAGGTGGGGAAAAGCCCTAAACTGAACCCGAGCCACCCCACAGAGCCAGGAGAGATGGGCAGGAGCGGGGCATGTATAAACACCCGGGCAATGAACACGTCCTCGTGGCCGGCCGCTCGTGCTCCTGCCGGCAATATTTAGCAAACAGCAGCCTCTCCACTCCCACCCCAGACACGATCCTGCCCTTTTTCACCTTGCTGCTGCCTGGCGTCAGAGTGGCAAAGGGCAGCGGCACGCCGGGGTGGGGTCTGGGGTCCTGCTGGCCCCGTGCAGGGGGGACAGGGACACCCCATTGCCCCCCTCCGGCTCCCACACAGCCAGGAGAGAATTTTTAGGGTACAAACGGGAGTGCTGCCGGCTGTCAGAGTCTCAGAATATGGCTTTAATTTGGGGGGAGGGTTTGATAAATGGGGAAAAGGCTCTGCCGCTGCCCACCTACCCGCTGCGCCTGCTTCAAGCGGCAAAGCCAGGTTCCTCTCCCCTTCCCAAACACACTCCTCAGCCCGGATCCTGCCCAGGCTGGCATTCACACCTCCCCATGCCCACCCCGCAGCCCCCCCCAAACAGCTGGGTGGGTGCTGGGGCTCCTCCACACCACCAGCACTGCATTTTTGGGGTCAGCTCCAGCCCCTCTCCTCGGTGCTGCGCCCCCTCCACGCGACACCTCCGTGCCAAGCAGCCGTCCCCCCCCCAGGACATCAGTTCTCGGGCTCAAAAAGGCGATCGCTGTCCTCAGGCAGAGCGTCCAGCCCTTCCCTCAGCCCATAGTAGAGGTCGTCCTCCTGCCCCGTGGCTTTTTTTGGGGAGCCAGGGGTCCGGCCCCGTGGCACGGGGCTGCCGGGCACGGAGCTCTCCAGCGACGCCGTGTCCAGGTCCTCCAGGAGGGACGCCAGCGGCGCGGTCCCCAGGGGTGTCCAGGGTGGGCTGCGGGGACAAAGCAGGCTGCCAGCAGTGGTTACACCAATTTTTGGGTTCCTCCACCCCAAGCTGGCCCCGCGGGGTTGGTCTCAGCATCACTCAGCCAGCCCCGTTTCCTCCTGATTTCACCGTGGTGAATAATTTGGCACTGAGCTCCCCCTCCCAGCACGTCTGCACCCCCATGCACTGGTTTTACTGGTGCGTGTGGGCACCCCGCACCCCACCCCAAGCCCCCCACCGCCGCCACGTACCAGCTGCTGGTCTCTGGATGGGGTTGTGGCTCCTGGGGGGGGTCCTGGCTGCCCCCCAGCTCCCGGTGCACCTCTGCTTTCGCTTGCAGGGCCGGCTGGGAGCAGCTGCGGGGCCGGGGCTGCGCCGACGCCTGCCTCTGGACCTGCTCGTAGGAGGGCAGGCTCTTCTCGTAGGCACTGCTGTAGGGAGCCTGCGGGCTGGGGGTGAAGGAGGAGAGGTTTTAGGGCAGGATCCGGCCCCACAAAGCCGGGGCACGATGGGGCTGCTCCCCGTGCTGTGGCTGACACCGGCCGAGAGCATCCTCGGGGCAGGATGACCGTGGGGATCCGGCTGGAAGCGTTGCACCAGCAGCTCTGGGAAGGTCCAGCCTGGCCTCACATGTGGGTCCTGCCCCCCCTTTCACCCCTTCCCCTGCTGGATTTTTGGGTTTGTGCCCCAAAACCTGTGTTTTACCCCTGTCCTGACCCTGCCTTTGCTGCCGGCAGCACACGGGCAGCCCTGTGCCCAGCTGGAAACCCTCACCAAAAGCAACGCCGGGACGTACCAGAGCTTCCCCGGGCTGTCCTTCTCTGTCGGCACCGTGGGTTTGTCAGCCAGGAACCACTCGGCCTCGGGGTGCACGGGGACGAACGTTACCTGGAGGGGAAAAAGGCAGAGCCCGGGGGCTGCACAGGGCGCAGGGGCTCTGCGGGGATGGGGCCAGCGGCACCCCGGTGCCGGGGATCCCCACGGGGGTCCTGGGAGCCCCCCAGCCCCTGATGTAGAACAGCTCTGCACCTCCCAGAGCAGCAAAAACGCTTGGAAAAAAACCTTTTGTGCCAGCTCTGTGTCCCCGGGGAGGGACGCGTGGCTGCCCCGCCGTGCTGGCTGTGCCCTCTGCCAAGGACACTCCGCAGGTTGGGGGGGGATACCCAGCTATTCCCAGGCTACCAAACCCCGACGCCCCTCACTGCAAGTGCTGGGGCTGCTGAAAAGCTCCCCCTAAGCACCCGGAGCCCCCTGAGCTTTTCTCCCCCCACCCCGTGACAAATCGCAGCACCCCACAGCATCCCCGGCCCTCGCGCCCTACCCGCGGGTAGCACTGGCACATGCTCCAGGTGATGCCCACGGCGACGAGCAGCACGCCCACGGCGCAGAAGGTGATGTAGATCTGGGGCTTCTCCACGCTCATGATGAACATGCCCGTCATCACCAGGAAGAAGCCCAGCATGATGAACCCGTAGCGAAACGTCTTCTCCTCGGCCATGGGCGGCAGCGGGGCGGGGGGCCGGGGAGCCCTGGCTCGCCCCGGCCGCGCTGAGCAGGGCTGTGGGGCAGGGCGAGGAGCGATTTCTTCCTCCTCCAGAGGCTGCCAGGGGCTGAGGAGCCGCCGCACATGGGGCTGGTCCTGCCCAGGGCTGAGCCAGCCAGTTTTTAATGGGTTTGTAATGAATGCAAACACCGGCCCGCCGGTCACACTCCAGCGAAGCTGCCCGGCACGTGCCCGGATAACCTTCCCTGGGGGCACACGGCCGCGGGGAGGGGACAGCGTGGCAGGGACGGGGACCTGGCTCAACCACCGCGGGCACTTGCACAGCCCAGGGTAAATAACGGGGCTGCTCAAAGGGCTCAACCCCTGCGGGCTCAGCTGTGGGGTGTCCTCAGCCCCAAAGGGCTGTGTTACGTTATATGTGTGTGTGTGTGTGCACGTATTGGTGCTGGGCACAGATGGAAAGCTGCTTGTTGAGGGCAGGGCAGCCCTGGATGTCTGGTTTTATTTTATTTTATTTTATTTTATTTTATTTTATTTTATTTTATTTTATTTTATTTTATTTTATTTTATTTTATTTTATTTTATTTTAATTTTTTATAGGGTGCTGGCTGAAAGAGCAAATGCACACGGATGCCCTGAGCGCACGCACGAGCCA
This sequence comes from Aythya marila, assembly GCF_965140915.1. Lineage (NCBI taxonomy): Eukaryota > Metazoa > Chordata > Aves > Anseriformes > Anatidae > Aythya > Aythya marila. The sequence continues at coordinate 27,626,533 of NC_139049.1, read as the reverse complement.
CTGAGCATCTCTAAGCAGGATGAAGCGAGGTGGAAGAGACAGAGATACGGGTGGAAGGGCACCAAGAAGGCTGAGGGGCAGCGTGGGCACGGGATGTGTGCTTCTCCCCCAGCAGCATCGCTCCACGGGGACGTGGCTGGCTGATGGGGACGTGCACAGGAAAACGAGGAGGGGAAAGAAGCAGAGGGGAGGCAGCAGGCGCTGCACACTCCACCTCCCGCTGCCCCTGGTCTCCCTGAAGCAGCCCAGACCTCAGCTCCTGGCCCTCCTTCAGTCCCAGCAGGCTGCTGGCTGCATTTTCCCCAGCCAGCCCCTTTATTCTTCGCTGCACTTTTTATTGCACAGCTCTTGCTTCGAAAGGCCTGGATCGGTGCTGGTGGGCACCTGAGCGACGCACGGCACCGCGCCATGCACCACCTCGGAGCCACCGCCACCCTTTGGTGTCACACGACGCCAAACTAAGAGCTCCCCAGGGGGTTTATTAAAAATACAAAGCCTTCCCAGCATGCTGCTACCCGAACAGGACCCGCAGCCCCCGGCGATCAGGACAGCCCCCGCGCCTCCACCCAGAGTCCGTCCCCGCGCTCCATCAGGCGCCGCGGCCGCTGATGTTCTCGTAGCTGGGCGGCGGCGTCGCCCGCGGCTCCCCGGGGTGCTGGGCCTCCAGCCAGGAGGGGCTGGGGCGGAACAGGGCGCTGTCGGAGGAGCTGCGGCGGCGGCCACCGCCCTGCCAGCGCTCGTCCTCCTGCAGGTAGTGGTACAGCGGCGCCGCCCGCTCCTCCTTCCTCGCCGCCGGCTGCAGCAGGGCCGGGGCGCCGTGGGCAGGTCTGCAGCTCAGGGCTTCTTCGTAGGTGGGGATGGCGCTGGAGTCCCAGGAGCTGGGAGGGGAGGAGAAGACACCCGGCAGTGCACACCGTTAGCAGGAGCAGCCCTGCGCCCACCGGTTGGAGCGTCCTGGCTCCCTGTCACCTGGAGCATCCTCCAGCCCCATCAGACGAGCCCTGAGCACGGGGCTGTGCGTGCTTGGAGACAAGCGGAGACCGTGCCAGGTGCTGCCTGGCAGCAGGAGGACAAGGAGCCATGTGGGAGGAACCATCGGTGAGACCTTGCAACGAGGCAGCGTCACCCCGTTCCCACTGAGCTCTCACCCAAGAAGAGGAGATGCAGCCAGGCAAGCTGCCACCTCCGGCACCGGGGCTACAGCTACACGTCAGGCTGGCTGTGAGGCAGCGAGGGGCTGGCTTTCAGCCCCCATTCCACACCCACAGGCAGAAGAGCATCCCCACCACCTTCCTAACCCCTCCTGCAACCCCAAAAGCACCCCCAAAAAGCCCAGAGGCTGCCTGGAGCCGGGCAGCACCTTGCCAGTTGAGTGCGGTCCCACCCCACCCCATGCCCTCCGGAGCCCTCCGTGCACCAGCCCCGCTGCTGCCGCTTCCAGCTGAGCAAACACGGCGTGTGTACAGGGAAAACCTCCCCAAAACCTTTGCCCTGCGCAGCACTGGCAGTTTGGAGGGGGCTGATTCTCCCCGTGCGGGATGCCAGGGCATGCACCATGGCATTTTCCACTGGCTCTGGCTGTCACAGCGCCAGCGGTGCCGGGGCGATGCCACCCCACCGGCACAGGAATCAAACTGGGAACAAACTGGTGCAAAGCCCGACAAGGAACCCGGAGCAGCTCCCACCTCACCCCTGGGGTCTGGTGGGCACCGAAAGCCCCCGAGAAGCAGGATTGCTGCCTCCCGCCCCGACAGGACAATTGTGGCTTTACATTTTTACACTTTCTTTCAGCCTTTTTTGTTTCCCGATTCATCCCAGATGCACGGGGGGGGGGACCCGCGGCACCCACCTGCAGTGCCACTTCTCCAGGGGCTCGGCGGTGAAGTACTGCAGGTCCCGGGGGAAGTGGTACTGGTAGCGCCGGGACACCACCCTGGCGTTGGCCTTGACGGACCAGAGCAGCCCGAAGAGCAGGAGGATGCCGCCGATGCCGCAGCAGAAGAAGCTGACGGAGCGCAGCAGGGCGTTGGAGGAGCTGGGCACCGCCTGAGCCTCGCGGGGAGGCAGGAGGCGAGCCCCGGTGCCGGCTGAGGAGCCCACCTCGCCGTCGCTCCACCAGGCGAAGCACAGCGTCCCCGTCACCAGCAGCACGGCCCCGGTGATGGTGACGCCGTAGCGCAGCGAGGCGGCTGCCATCCTTCGGGTTTCAGCGCGGCAGGGAGGGGAGAAGAGCGAGGCAGCGCATGAGGCGCCGCGTCCTGAAACACAAGGAAGGGCTGGAGAGGGGCAAGGCAGGGTGGGGTGTCCTCCTCAGCTGCTCGCCACCCGCCAGCAGGAGGGGTTTTTCCACCATCTCCCGCTGGGATCTCTCGTGCAGAGGGAAGACAGCCGCCCCCTTGGACCTAAAAACCTTGCCCATAAAAATGTTTTGCAGGAATGACCCGGCGCTCCCATCCCGGCAGATGAAAATCGCAGCCGGGGGAGCTCAGGGGGCAGCCCTGGGGACACGCATAGTTCTTGTCTTTGGGGTATTTTTTTTCCAGACTTCCTCGCAGCCTCGGAAAAACGCCAGCTGGGTCTCGGATCAAAGCAAGGCTTAGGAGAAGGGTTAGGGGAGGGACATCAATTTCAGATGTCACCGCTCCAGAATTATCAGCATGGGTTTTCTTGTCTCAGGCTGGACACAAACCAGCCCTGCGGTGCCAGGAGGTGCCCAGCATCGCTGCTTGAAGCCCCCAGCCCCAGAGACCTCAGGGAAGGTGGCCAAGGGCCACCCCTGGGAGCCAAGGAGCGAGGGACCCCGAGGAGCGACCCCATGGAGCCCCCAGCAGCTGCTCCCCTCTGCCACCCGGCATGGGGCACAGCTGGGAGCAGGAACCAGTCCCCGTCTGCGTTAAAAGCCAGGAATCTGCTGGGCACAAGCTCAGCCCTCGCAGAGGGCACGACCTGCCGCTGACGTGGGTGCTCCTGCTATGCCAGGCAGCGGGGCCGAGGCCACAAAGCACTGAGAAAAAGAAGCTCTGGCTGACCCCCGTTATCAGATGGGCTCGCTCCACGGAAAGCCGAATTAGTTGGTAGTGAAAGAAACCCCGTCTGATCCGATCTACCGCTAATGAAGGACTCCGAGGAGAAAGGGGGAGCTTGGAAAGTCACAGGAGGACTGCACGGGGCAGGGGGCACAAGGACACTCCTGACCTGTGGGTGCCTTTGAGAGCTCTGCGTTTTCCTGGAGATTTTTCACCCAACGTCATTTGGAAAAAAATAAGAATAAAAAGCCCCAGAACCCCCCCAGTGAAGCTCCTGATCCAACTGCGTGGAAATTAAAGGTCCCTGCGAGCCAGAAGCCTGGACTGGAGCATCACCAAGTGCTGAAGTGCCCCGGTCAGCACCCTCTTGGGGTCGGTGCGGGGAGCTTTGGGGGATGCTGCAGCTCCTCACCCAGGTACGGGGAATTTTCTTTTTCTGGCCCCCGCACTGCGCACATCTGGGAGCGAGGGGGAGGCAGAAGGAGGAGGGAGAGCCTCTGGAAGGTGGCAGAGTGACAGCTGGAGAACAAAGCCTTCTCTCCTGACACAAGCAGCGCGGGGAGCAGCGCCGAAAGCTCCCCCAGCCCACCCGGCACGTGCTCCCACGCGGGGGCAGCTCCCCCGTGCTGCCATCGCCAACGTCCCCTTGCCAAAATTTTTCCTGGACCCCATGGGGTTGGCACGGCTCTCCCAGGCATCATCCAAAGCCCTTTGAATAACACGTGAGGTTTTTTATTCTAAAGGAAGAGGCCAGAGGAGCGTGGGTGGGTGCAAGGTGTGCGCCGGGGCAGGAGGCAGCACCCGGCACATCGGGTCTCCTGCTGCACATCTCCTGCCCAGGCTCCCAGGAGGGGCTGCCCCTCCGAAAACAGCCAAGTGCCTCCTTCCAAGCCCACGTCCCCACCTCCCAAGCTGCGTTTTGCTCTGCCCCATCTCCTTGACCCGCTCCTCAACAGGCTTTCCTGGGAAAAAAATAAATAAATAAATAAATAAAAAAGGTCTGCACGTTGAGCTCCCAGGCAGATAGGAAGGTTAATAGTTTGCATAGTTCCAGGGAGATGCTGAGAATAGCAGCCCCCATATAAAGTTATGCAGATGGTGATTCACAGGGGCTACTGAGCATTACTCAGAAAAACACTCTTCTCCGGAGACGCAAGAAATGAGAAGAGTTTTTGAATCCCTCCCAGCGCCCGCAAGCAGAAATCCAGCTCCTGGGTGCCCTTCCACCTGCAGCCACACGTGGACGGGACAGGAGGAGCACCACCGGGACACGCCGAGGCACGGGCGTGTAATTAGGGCTCCTTTCTGCCTCTCTCAGACTTTGCTGTGCTGCTGCTGGCATTAGGTAGGGGCTGGACTGCCCCAAAGCGTTGCGCTGAATAAGTTTTTGAGAGCATCTGCGTGGTCCTGGTGCTATCCCACGGGCAGTGCAGGTGGGATGGGGTGGGGTGGGATGGGGTGGGATGGGATGGGATGGGATGGGATGGGGATGGGGATGGGAAGAGATGGGATGGGACATGGGGATGGGATGGGATGGGATGGGATGGGATGGGATGGGATGGGACGGGACGGGACGGGACGGGATGCCCTGACCCTACCCGCAGCCCCCCAGAGCACCGCACGCCTCCATCTCCCGGTGTCCCGAGCCCTCCCCGCCCCGCAGCACGGGAACTGCGGGTCCCCCGCTGCTGCCCCCCGCTGTCCCCCCCGGTCCCCCCGGACTCACCCCGCTGCCGCCAGCCCCGCTCCGGCCGCCCGGCGGCTCCCGCGGAGCTCGGCCCCGGGGCGGGGCGGGGGGCGGGCGGGGCGCGGGCGGGACCCCCCCCGGGATGCTCCCGGCCCGGGGAAGGGAGGGGTGAAAGGAGGGAGGGGTGGGAATGGGAAGGGGAAAGGGGGGAAGGAAGGGGGAAAGGGGAAAAAGAAAGAGAAAGAAAAAAAAGGAAAAAATGAAGGAAAAAAGGAGAAAGGGAAAAAAAAAGGAAAATAGGAAAAAAGAAAGGAAAAAAGGAAAACAGGAAAGGCACTCCCCTCCTCCCGAAAAAAATAAAATTTAAAAAAAAAAAAGGAAAGGAAAGGAAAGGAAAGGAAAGGAAAGGAAAGGAAAGGAAAGGAAAGGAAAGGAAAGGAAAGGAAAGGAAAGGAAAGGAAAGGAAAGGAAAGGAAAGGAAAGGAAAGGAAAGGAAAGGAAAGGAAAGGAAAAAGAAAAGAAAAGAAAAGAAAAGAAAAGAAAAGAAAAGAAAAGAAAAGAAAAGAAAAGAAAAGAAAAGAAAAGAAAAGAAAAGAAAAGAAAAGAAAAGAAAAGAAAAGAAAAGAAAAGAAAAGAAAAGAAAAGAAAAGAAAAGAAAAGGCAAAAAAAAAGGAAGAAAAAAGGAAAAGAAAAAAAAAAAACAAAGGAAGCAAAAGCAAAAAAAAAAAAAGGTGAAAAGGGAAAAGGAAAAGAAGAAAAAAAAAGGAAAATCAAATGCACAAAAGAAAGAGGAGCAAGGGAAAAGAAAACAGAAAAATGTAAAGCAAAAGAAAAAAAAAGAAAAAAGAAAGAAAGAGGAACAAATTAAAAGGAAAAAAAAAGGGGGGGGAATGGAAAAGGAAAAGAAATAAAAGAGGAGAAAAAGGGAAAGGAAAAAAGGAAAACAAAAAAAAAAAGAAAAGAAAAAAAGAAAAGCAAAGAAAAAAAAAAGGAAAAGGTAAAGGAAAAAAGGAAAAGGAAAAAAGGAAATGGAAAAGATGAAACATCTGCCCAAATGCAGAGTATTGTGGTTTTTATGGCAGACACCTGAGGGGCCAATGTCAAGGTCTGCTGGGGGGTGTCAGGGGTTGAGGGCAGGTAATGCTGGGGCTGTGGGTGTGCTGGCCTCGGTGGGTGTTGGGTGGGTTCGCACAGTGCTGCGTGTGTCTGAGACAGCGCGGTGAGCACAGACACCAGTGGTCCCTGGGGTGCAGGAGTCGGGGAACCTGGAGGAGAGCTTCAGGCAGCGGAGAGGAGTATTATATATCACTCATATAATAATACTTACCAGCATTGCTTTTCCCCTATACACAAAACACAGCACATACCAGTACCTATGAAAAAAATCAACTCTATCCCAGCCAAAACCAGTACGGTGGGACACCCACACTGTGGCACAGGGGGATCCCCACCGCTTGGTGACCCCTTCAGTTCTCATCTCCCTGTCAGACGCCAATACTTCCCCTCTCCCCTGTTCCAGCGGGATCTTTTTGCCCTGCAGCAATCGTGGGTATATCTGGATTTTAAACAAGCTGAGTGTGCTCTGATCTAAGGTGCAGGATGAGCTGTATGACTGGCAGCTGGCTTTGTGCATGCTTCCTAATCACCCAGGTGGAGGCAAATTTCATTAACGGCTGTCACACCGCTCCCTGCTATTGCCGTGTGCCCTCACAGATTCATTGTGCTGCTCCAGAGCTACAGCTGCACCTCACTGGCAGATGAAGACATTTCTATGGATACATCTGCACCGGGCTGCTGTTCCTGCACTGCCTGCAGCCCCTCATCTTGCTGGTTCAAAACAGCTCCAGGTCTATCTGCATGGGCTGTAGGGGCTGTTGCAAAGCCCCGTCACATAATTCACATCTGCTGGTAGCCACTCTGGCTGGTTGAACATGTGTGGGTACATGGCTCTTTTTGCTTGCAGACAGAATAGTTTTTTAAAAGGGGCCAGAGAAACAGTGGTATGAGGAGGGCAGGACAGAGCTCAGCCCCAGAGGACACCTGGATTCCTCTGCCACAGGCACCTGTATCAGCGCCTGCCGTCCGTGAGCAACGCAGGCGCCGTGAATCACCAGCTCCCATATCAAAGCACAATGACACATGTTCTTCTGCTTGTCACCTGCTCGGTATTATTTTTAACTGAGATTTGGTTAACAGGTTTCTGAAGCACTCCCAGGCAGCGGTTGTACAGGGCTCTGCATGCACGGGACTGCAGGGAGACATGGTAAGAGAGGCCGCTCCGTGCCAAAGCACTGCTCCTCCAGCCCCACAACCAACTGGGATCTTCCTTCGTTCCCTGAGTAGGGCAGACACAAACCCAAATCAGACAATTTGCAACAGGCTAGAGGCCAGACATGCTGAGGGTGCCCGTGACACAAGTGGCAGAGAGCTGGCACCTCTTGGATGGCCTTGGCCCCTCAACATCTTCCCTCTCCTTCCTGCTGGTGCTCGAGGTGCTGAAGCACAGCTGGGTAAGGGCACAAAGGGATTCTCCATAATAAAGGCAGAATCTCTGGGCAATATATGAAAAACATCCCATGCACGGTGAGAACACGGTGGAGAAAACAAGAAGATATAAAAGACAGCTTCAGCCCCTGCAAGAACAGGAACAAAGAGGAACAGAGAAAGCGAGATTGTTCCTGTAATTGCCTCCCCCAGGTAAGGCTGCCGTGCCCGATCCTCGTGCTGCTGCAGCAGCGCGGCTCTCCCTCCCGCTGCTCAGGGAGAGTGCTGCTGCTTGATCCACCACATCTTGCTCACATGTAAAACGGTGTATTTCACTGTACAGTCAGGCTAAATAAGCCAGAATTTTCAATATATTTCAATTATCAGCCCCATAAGCTGGGGTGAGGCTGCCAGGCCCTCGTACCAGGCCAGGAGCGTCCACACCGTGGGACAGGCCGCAGGCCTCCACCCGTGCCATGCACCCAAACACCTTCTGCCCATGTGGGGAGGGAGGTCTGGGCTCTCTACATGCAATAATTCCTCAACATAACATCGCCTTCTCATAGAGAGGACACTAAAAGCTGCTGCCGAGGCCTCAGGGGATGCATGAGGTGCCCATAGGCGGCCCGGCAGAGCGGGGTGCAGCCTGCCGAGCTGCTGTGCCCTACAGCTTGCAGATGGGAAGGCGTTCCTACACCCAGCACGCGTACAGCAAGGGAGAGACCTCCTGCTGTTTATCTCTGCCTTAATTTGCATCTTCTTAAAATGCCTAATTATATGTGTTTGTTGATATACTGGCTCAGGCGCTCCCGCTTAATCCAGTAAGTAAATCTTAGCACGGAAAATATTTGTCCTACTTCTTGAAATCACGCAATTTTCACCTGTGACCTTAGGTTTATTTGGGGTTCAACCTGCAACTGTCCATAGCTCTCTCTTTGGTGGTTTCTGAAGTGGTTTCTGCCCTGGCAATGTCCATCATCTAGCAAGGCTCTGGCCCCCAAACCTGTGTGTTTGGAGCCTGTAATGCACTAACAGGACTGCAATGGTCCTAACCAGAAGTTTGCAAAGCTGCACCACACTGAGGAACATGGCTGTGGTGAGACGTCCTGGAAAAGGAAGGGTACTGATAATCTCATCCACAGAAGGATTTATGGATGAGCAATGATCTGAAATTCCTTCCATTCTTCATTCAGAACTTGAATTAGCACAGCAGCACCAGGACAGTGTGCGGCCCTCTGCTGGTGCTGTTGTAGGTAAGTGGGCATGTCAAAGCTGTGGGATTCCTGTAAGGGAAATTTCCATTTTGCAAACATGGTGAGATGGTAAGAGCTTCCTAGGAGCATATATTTCCACAAAGAAATGGTGGAAAAATCTACAAACCTACAAAGGATTTTAGATTTGCCTAAAAAGGGGTAGAGGGAGGAAATCATTGAATCCTGATGTTCCTGATAAATTCTTAGTCAGGTGAAGCTTTTCTTGAACTGCTGGAATTTTTCCCATAGGGAGGCCCCACACACTCTGCACATTTCAGGTCTGAGCTCCTTTTTCTGGGAAGAGGCACAGCAGTTAGGCTAACACACGTGCGACCCATCACCCAGCGTGCTTTACATGCTGCAGAAGTTGCAGCTCTGATGGAGTATCAGCTGATATTTGGCTCATGGTGAAAAAAAAAAAACAAAAAAAAAAAAAAACAAAAAAAAAAACACCAATTTGCAGTCCTGGAAACCCCACAGCCATGCCTGAGGCTGGCCATGAGCACGGCTATTTCACCTGAGCAGAGAAGGCATCAAAGGTCTGCACTGGCTGCTAAATCACGGCAAGTATTATCTTTGTGTCACGTGGTGAATATATGAGGCTGAAGCTTCTCTGCTTCCTTGATTAAAATGCTAATGTTCAACATAGCAGCAAACACATACAACCAAAGACAAAACTGGCTAACTTTGCTTTCAGCGGAGCTCCAGCAAATGCAGCACTACACGAGGGATGAGCTCCAGCTACACGGACATTCCCAAGAGCCCCGTGAAGTCTGAATGTCTCCCAGCACTCAGCCATTACAGCAGACTCCAGGGAGCCAGTAATAGGCTTTTTCTTTTATTTTTTCTTTTATTTTTCTTTCTTTTTTTTTTTTTTTCTTTTTCAGCACAGAAATGCAAAAGAGAAGCTTAAAAGCAGCATTAATTACAATTTTTTAGGAAATCTATAGAACAGCCATCTAGCTCTTCTGGCTGCCACAGTGTGTGAAGACCTCAACACCCACTAAAACCAGTCCCAGATGCTCCACAGCTGCTCTCCTTGCCCAGTGCCTCCTGCACTACCTCACCTTCTGGCCTGGTGTCGAGCTGCCTACAAGCACTGCTGGCGCTGGTGTGATGAGCTGTGTGGTTGCAGAGGGAATATCACGCCACCAGTGAATGCTGAAAAACTCGTGTTGTAGCCATGGTGGCCTGAGGAGATAAGCAAGGTATGGCTGAAAGGAGAGGGAACACCTTTTATCAGTGTGAGGGATATATGCTTAGATAAAAACAGGTCTGCAGGTCTGACTATTTGTGTCAGTGCCTGGTAGTCTGAGGACTACAAGGAGCAAGACCTTTGGGAAAGGTGCTATGTTTCTTCCACAAGTGTAGGCAGTAGATGCTTTGTTTGGCTCTCTTTTCTTCATGTTGCATGGTCTCCGTTGCAAACAGCAAAGATCACCCTCTTCCATCCAGCAGCACTGGTGCTGCTCCAGCTGTACTGCTGTGCCCATGAGCTTGTCTGCTGCCTTCAGAGCCTGCCCACAGCCTTGTCTGTTGACCTAGTAAAACCTAAGCTTTCTCCCTGAACACCTTGCCTCGCTTTTTACCTGGAGCATTTACATCTTCTTACCTACCCGTGTTTCTAGGTAACTGCAGAAAAAATTTAAAGCCCACAAAAATGATATCTTAGGAAGTAAAGGGCTGCAACTTCTCCATAATGGCATTAAATGTGTCAGAGCCAGACTGAGCAAGGGAAGGTCCCCCCAGAAAGTGGCATCCCTGAGCTGGAGATGTGCCATCCCCATCAGGGGCTTCCCTGCTCCATCTCCGTATGAAGCCTTCCAGGACTTTGAGAGTTAACCTCCCTCCCCAAAACATACCCTGTCCTTTCCTTAGCTAGTCTGGCTGCTCATCTTTTTGAAAGAGTGTAGTTTCACTTCCCTGGAGGTGTAAATACCGCTGTGCCAGGAAACTGTCAGCTCTCTCTGGACAGAAGGCTCTCCTCCTCCGGTGATTCACTGTGCCACCCCCAGCACAACACGCCTCAAGCCAGCCCTGTCATTGGCATTAGTCTGGATGTGGACAAACACCTCAATGCAATGAAGTTCAGAGCTTACTACAGGCTCTTGGTTGGTATTAGAGATAATGGTAATTAATCGCTCAGGGAGGACAATGGTTTATTGCTGGCTGATCAGCTTTTCTTAAGGGTTTTGTAAAAATAAATGGGCCTCGCTGTGGATGGAGAGGGCAGAAAGAGACAGAGAACGGCTGCATGAGTCCACAGCTAGACTTGAGAAGTGAGTCCAGGCTTTAACACAGGCTGGAGACAGCCCTCTTCCTAAAATCTCCTGCTTCCTCCTGCTCAGCTTCACAGCCCTGGGAGCTGCTTCACAACGTGGGCTGTGACAAAAGCACATCTGCAATCAAAAGAAGATGAGCAACTGAGAGGGAAGTGAAATGGCTTAACAGATACCAGTAATCAGCTTCTGACCTGGCTCTATCCTGAGTTCTCTAATGAAAAAAGGGCTTTTGTGGCCCATCAGCACAATGCTGAACTATACTAAATCTGCCTCCATTTATCCTTGATAAGACTAATACAGTTCCTTATTATTGGAACAATGGTATATTCTTGTCACCCTTAATTACTAACTTATCTGTCTATGATGGCTTCGCTTATAAAAAGGATATGCGAGGTAACTATAATAGCTATACAATCCTTATATAGCCAACATTTTCAACTGTTGGTTTCAGCTTCCTTTTCCATCTTTTGCTTTCCATAAAACATTTCCATTTTTCTTTCGCCTAGGTAAGTAAACCCGAAGGTCTAGATCCTACACTGAGCTGCAGTTTGATGTTTTTGGAGCGCGGCCTGGAGTTTTAGCACTTTACATCATCTGGGAGTGGGCCCATAAAATGTTGAAATAAATGAAAGCAGACAGGTGACTGAGTGACAGCACCAGACGGGGAGAACAGCAACAGCCAAGGCAGCAAAAGTCTTCGCTTTATTTGGAGGAAAAGGGCCCACAAGTACATCCAACACTAGGAGGCTAAACACACGTGCTGGGAGCTGAGAACAGGAGAAAAATTTGGCCTTAACAGTAAAATATCTTGCAGTGTTTTCCTCTGAAAGCCTTCATCGTCACATTAGCCCTGAATGCTTTCTGCACGTTCCCACAGTGCTTGCCCCTGCGGGCAGGAGGAGGCTGGAGGCCAGCGGTGGAAGAGGTTCCCCCAAACCTGCCCCCTACCAGCTGTGGTCCTCAGCTGCCTTCACGGAAAATTCACCTTGGGCATCTTGGAGGCCACGGGCACTCGTGTCTGATGTATCATGAGCTTCTCCAGCCACTTCTCCTGCTCACCCTCAGGCACCCGCGTGCCCAGTGGGCCACAAAGCCAGCTGGAGGTTCACCAGCACTGCCCGACAGCCACCTCTCCTCCACCGCTCACACCCAAGGAGCGTGGTGGCCCCTCGGGTGTGTCTTGCAGTTCCAGAGCTGGACCCCCAGCTCCTTCAGCAACCCCCACCACCACACAGCCACCTTGTCACAGCCCTTTCGGTTTTGAGGCTGAGGACACCGGCCCTGGTGACAACAAAGGCAGGGCTGAATTCCTTTCCCAGCCCAGCTCTCTGTTTTGCTAAGTGATTCTTTTTATAAATCCCAGGCAGAGTATCTTTTCACAGGCAGTTGTAAAGCTGGATTTAATGCGTGTTAGAGACAATACGCGAGAGCTCTCGCAAGTTCTGTGGCACATTTTTTCGGCTGCTCTGTGAACGCGTTGACCAGTAGCTGACCTTGCTTCCTACCACAGCACATGGCCGCTGAAGGCTGGGCCCCATCCCACCATTTGCTCATGTCCCAGATTTCTCACCCTACATCTGATTCCTCCCAGGATGACTGGGCCCTCAGAGGACAAGGGGAATGCAAGGAAGGAGCAATGTCAACCTGAGGTCTAGGTGTACAGAGCAGGCCAGGCTACAGCCACCTGAAGACCCTACCCCAATTCTTCCATCGCCATCACAGGTGTCAGACAAGATCTTCCACATTACATTCAACCCACCTACACCTCAAACAGCCTAATCACCCTGAAGGTCTAAGCCTTCACACGGGATTTCACTTTCCCTGAGATGTACTCAGCAGTTTATAAAGCAACTACAATCCCATTGTCCCTTTTTGATGGGCTTTCCAACAGCCACCAAAGTTGCTGCCCTCATCCTCCTCGAGTCATCAAGCATCTCTTCTCCCTCACCTGAAATATGAGTGAAATGTAAGATAAACCACGTTCTTCCCATCGACCCTCTAAAGAGAAGGTTTTCTAAGGTGCAGCACGTAGGTTTGATGAATCAAACATCAGTAGAAAATGGGTCCTTATGTCTCCTTTTGTCTTGAAATCTCCTGTGCCCTACTGGGCCTCCCAAATGCACATCCAGGTGGAGTAAGTTCACGTGGAGCCACTCCAGTTCCTAAATCCCTGCTCTTTAGAAAGGATGGACCAGCTGTTTCCCATTTCCACCTACTCTGTCTAAAGGGTTTAGTGCTCTTTGCCCTGGAAACTGCCCCCAGCCCTGTGTGTGGCTGTCAGGTGTAAGGTGGGGTTCATGCCTCCCATCCCAGACAGCCCTGAGAAAGGCACATTCCCCTCACACAGAGCACTGCCCAGACCAGGCTGACTTTCAATTTTGCTTTAAAAAAGTTCCATAAAGTGACTTTGTTCTTTCAGAAGTCATGCAGCACTGCGAGTCATCCCTCTGGAATATTCTGGCATTTGTTCTGATACCATCAGTCTATAAAACAGCTGATAATTTTCTCCTGTATTTTTTTTTCCTGAAAGCCCTGAGGCTGAAATTTGGCATTTTTCTTCATTTATGGGATGAGAGAAAGCTGCTCAGGACTCGTTCAGCCCATAGCCCAAAGAGCACATGTCAGCCTGCTGGTGTCACACAGCAAGCCCCACTGCAGCTACAACCTCCGACAGACTTTTTATTCAAGGCGACTGCAAATACTTTGGTTTTCTCAGTAGAGGGAGCTTCTCACATACCAGTTTGAGCACCGCAGCAGTCGAGCCCTTTGAAACCATGTCCCATTTCTGACTGTACAACCCTGTGCCAAACAAGCATGCAGGAAACGTGGTGGTAGGTGATTAGGGAAATGTACTCCTAGCCCCTAATAACCACGGGCTAGTTTATTTATTGAATTAAGGCTTGCAGCCTTTCCAAAATTCCCGTTCAGTTTTCATAGGCATTGCTGTTAAAATGCCCATCCTTTCGATGTACCACCCAGCAGCAGCTCCGTGGCAGCCAGTACCAGGGCTAAGTGAGATCGCATGAAAAAAGGGCTTTCTCACTGTTTTCAATGCCTTTCTCTGCTTCCACTGAATGCCTCTTGATACTTTTCTTACGGAGACAGAAGTTATCAGCCTACTTTCTTCCACAGCTCCAATGCTCTGCACACTATTATCACGTCCCTTTAGCTGTCTCCTTAGAAAAATAGCTGCATCTTTTAATTCTTTGTCCAAAAGCCTTTGCATAGTCATCGCTAAGCCCTGCTTTTGTAGTGAACAAAGTCCTGCCGGAGCAATCTGTGATGAGCTCTCACCAAGGAGAGGGGTGACCCCGCGCAGCCGGTGAGAAGCCCCTGCTCTGCTCCCTGCACTCCGCCCTCACAAGTGGCTGAACTCCATCAGAGAGCTGATCCGGGCAGGAAAAGATGAATTTAAAAAACAGTTTAACTCTTCAGTCAGATGGGTTCTCCAACCTGTTGTACAGAGTGACAGCAGAAGCATTTGTACTGCACAGCATGCCCAGAACAGCGTGAGTGGGCGGCAGGGATGGCAGGCGAGGGAGGGCGAGGAGGAAGGGAAGAGGGCTGCTTTTTTAAGAAGCAGCAACAGCTTAAGCACACATGAAATGGTAATCGAAGAGAATTGGGGTTTTAATCTTACAGAAGATACCGGGGGAATCTCAGCTTTTCAGACCATATTTGTAGATGGTGTTTTGCTAAGCCGACATCGGTTGTTGGATGATGTTTTGCTCGCGCCTAAAATAGCTAAAACTGAAAAATATCAGCCTTAAAAAAATCTCCCTCCCCTTCCCTCCCGATTCCTGCATCTTCTGTGCTTGGCATCGGTATGTACATAGGCAATTTCACTGTGATCTTAACAATGATTCATTTCTCTATTCCAAAGCACGTTTTCGCACTGCAGTCTTCAAGCTCACCTGCTCCCTTCCCGCTGCCTAGGGCCTTACAAAAACAAGAGCAGAGCACAGAAAACGTTATAAACGCTTTTAATGGATCTTCATTAAAAAAAAAAAAATTGAAAGTAGTATTTACACCAAAGGTATAAATATCTCCTTATGAATAAATGATGCTGTTACCCAATAAGCCCTGCACTTGACCACTCTCAGATCAAGCACAATTATTTAGCTCCTTCACGGAGGTTAAAATAACCTCTCCTACAGCACGGGAAACTTCTTTGTCATGCATAATTCCAGCCAGCAGGGAAATGGGTAAACAAAAGGAGATAACATCAATTCAGGTACAAGAAGGAAAAGCACCAGCGTAGTACAGCCTGGCCACGAATGCAATCAACGCAATTTGCGAATAAAGTCAGGCTGGAAAATCGGGAGACCACCTCAAAACGTCGGAGCAGTGAAGCCGCAGATGAGTTTTTTGATAAAAGCAGGGGGAAAAAAGAACGAGCAAGGCCCAGAACGGCGGCTCCCAGTTTTCTGAAGGAGACACAAGGTGTGGCTGCTGAGCTTTGAACCCTGCTGCTCTTGTCACCCGACGGACCTGTGCCCTGTCCCCTGATGACACCAGCCCCTGACCCAGGGGGGTCCCAGACCCTCAGACCCCATGGGTGCCCCCACCTGGAGCCCCCACCCCAGCCTCACCCCTCTGGGGGTGCCCCTGCCCCAGGTCCTGTCCCCGTGAGGGTGCCCCCAGCCTGCCCCCTCCCCACTCCTGATCTCCCAAGGGTGCCCCCACTTGGGTGCCCCCACTGCGTCCCCCACCCCATCCCTGTGCCCCCAGGGTGCCCCCACCCCAGGACCCCCATCCCCAACCCCAACCCCATCCTCATCCTCATCCCCATCCCCATCCCTGTCCCCGTCCCTGTGCCCGTCCCTGTCCCTGTCCCTGTCCCTGTCCCCCCAGGGTGCCCCCACCCAAGGGTGCCCCCTCCCCTCCCCCTCCCCTGGGGTGCCCCCTCCCCAAGCCCCGCCCCCCTCCCCTTAGCCCCGCCCCCAGCCCCGCCCCTCCCCACTCCCCCCCCCCGCCCCTCCCCCGGGGTGTTCCCGGTCCCGCCTCTCCGCGCGCCGACCACCTCCCGCCCCCTCCCAACCAATCACCGCCCCCCGCGCCTGGTCCGATCTCCCCGCAGCGCCCTCATTGGCCGCTCCCCTCCCCTCTCCTCAGGGCGACGGCCAATGGCGGCGCGGGGCGGGCGCGCGCGGAGTGGGGGGGGTGGGCGGCAGCGTCGCCGGGTCCTAGCGCCGGGGTGCGGCGGGAACCGGGAACCGGAGGGAGCGGGGTAGGACGGGGGGGGGGGGGGCGCGATCGCGATCTCGATCACGATCACGATCGCGACCGGTGCTGAGGCAAAGGCTGAGGAGAGGGGGGCGGCCGGCGCCATGTCGGCGCTGTGGTCGCTGTGCGCCGGGCTGCTGCTGCTGCTGCTGTGGGTGCGGCACCGCGGGCTGGAGGCCGTGCTGGTGCACCACCGCTGGGTCTTCGTCTGCCTCTTCCTGCTGCCGCTCTCCATCCTCTTCGACGTCTACTACCAGCTGCGCGCCTGGGCCGTCAGGCGCCTGCACAGCGCCCCGAGGCTGCACGCACAGCGGGTCCGGCACATCCAGGACCAGGTGGGCCCCTCACGGCACCGGGGGGGGGCGAAAAAAGGGGTGTGAGGGGCCTCCGAGGGGCTCCGGGGGGGGTTTGTGGCTCGGATTTGGGGTCTCGAGGTTAAATCCTAAAGGTATTGGGGTCCTGAGGCTAAATCCTAAAGGTATCGGGGGTTTGGAGCTGCCCCTCTTCATTATCACCTCCCCTGTGGTGGGGTTTGGTTCGTAAGTTTGTGGGGTTGCAGCGCTGTGAGGCAGACAGAGCGGTCACCCACCCGCTGGGAAATGACAATATTTGTAGATATTTGTCATGCTGAGGGGAAAATTTGCCACAGGAGGGGTGTTTCTTGCTCAAAGTGTCTCCCTCTTGCCGTTTCCCACAGGTTCGGGAGTGGAAGAATGAAGGCAGCAGGAGGTACATGTGCACCGGGCGGCCCGGCTGGCTGACCGTGTCGCTGCGCGTGGGGAAGTACAAGAAGGTGCACAAGAACATCATGATCAACCTGATGGATGTGCTGGAAGTGGACAGCGAGCGGCAGGTAACGTTCCCCACAACGCTTCCGTAACGCTGAAACCTGCAGCGTTTTGTGCCGTGGTTATAGCTCGGGAGCAGGACCCCATCCAGAACAAAGGATATTCCTGGCAGTCGGCTTTGCAGACCCACCAATATTCGGGTTCTACAACATGCACTTGGATCACTCTGTCCAAAAAAACAGCATATGGGGTTGCTTAGTTTTACGTGCTGAAGCCTGAAAGCCCAGATTGATTTATGGGCTTGGGGACTGAGCAACAAGATGCTGAGGCAGGGGAGGAATCACTAAACAGTTCCAACTATTTTTAGTAGCGCTCTTGGGGAAGTAAGGCTCTGAGTTCTGATAACAGATGGGACTACAATCCAGTTAGCCATGGTTTGTCATCACTAACGCCAAACACTTAGCTTATGCCTGATGGCAGGATTGGGTCTTTTTTTGGCTTTTTAGGTGGTTCGTGTGGAACCTTTGGTCACCATGGGCCAGCTGACTGCGTACCTGAATCCTATGGGCTGGACTATTCCTGTGGTGCCAGAGCTCGATGACCTTACAGTAGGTAAGGGTTGTTGTGATGACAAGAGACTGATGGATTTTGCTGCATTTTCATTTGCTTTTATGCAGTAGCGCCTTGTCTGATTTAAAAGTGTCCTGAAATACCCTGTGTTCTGTTAAGGTATTTGTGTTACAAGCACTCATTTCTTCCTTTTTCCAAATAATCTTAAAAGCCACACCCAGAGCTCAAAAGCAAAGCTTTGTTCTCATAAATCACGTTCATTTTGAAGCGTGTTTCATGTGATTTGTTATGTGCTCTCTCAACAAGGTGGTTTGATCATGGGAACCGGCATTGAGTCTTCATCCCATATCTATGGACTTTTTCAACATACCTGTGTGGCCTATGAACTTGTTCTTGCTGATGGAAGCCTTGTGAGATGTACACCAGTAAGACAAAATGTTGTTTTGCTATCATTTACAATGTCATTGACCCTTGTCAGTATGGATATATGATTATGACATACTTTTTGCAGACTGAAAATTCAGACCTATTTTATGCAGTGCCTTGGTCTTGTGGTACTCTGGGTTTCCTGGTTGCAGCAGAAATAAAAATGATTCCTGCCAAGAAATATGTCAAAATCCATTACAAGCCCGTAAGAGGACTGCAGAATATTTGTGAAAAGTTTACCGAAGAGTCTAAGAAAAAGGAGAATAATTTTGTGGAAGGACTCGTGTATTCTTTGGACGAAGCAGTCATCATGACAGGAGTCCTGACCGATGAAGCTGAACAAAGCAAGGTAACTAAAGGGAAGTTATTCACAAAGAAAACAATGCCCCCAAGGTTTAATCGGAGCTACGCTACCATATGACATTTTACAACTAGAATCATTATAAGATCAGAACAATCTCTTAATATGGGATGAAAACTTAGATCTGTCCTCCAGGATGTTTTAAATTGCAGCTCTTTGTTACTACAGCAGAGTCTGTACTCTAAATCTCTTCAATTGATGGGAAGCGACCCACTGATTTTCGTTATTACTGCAAATAATTTAATCTGCCTTTGCTTTGCAGTACCCAGGGAGGAAGAGAAGTATCTTTTTTCATATACTCTGTTTCAACCTGCAGTTATTCAGAGCAACTCTTTCCCCAGCACCTCTTAATGCAGTTAACGCTACTAGTAAGACAAATCAGGCATGTTTGTAGAATGGACTTGCTGTCTGTTCACTGCGTTGCTCAACCTGGATGTTTCTCCTCTGCCACAGTGGGGCTTCGGATTAATGATGGGTTGAGAGCTCAGTGTCTTAGGAATCTGGTTCTGCCACATTCGTGGTCTCCTATTACCCTGCCCATAACATGCAGGCCTTGTTTAAATTCTCCATCGTGAGAAGAATGTTAAGAGGGAGCCGTGCATGTGGCTGGAAGAAGGAGACATGAAGGCTTTCTAGATTTCTTGAGACAGTCTCTTTTGAACTGTCACAGAGGATATAATGTTGATCCTTCATGGTAAAGGAATTTCGGGGATGTACTTAATGTTGTCTGGTAAGGTGTCATTGTCGTCCACGTTGGGATTTGCTAATGAGTGCATGTTTCCTTGTAGATAAACAGAATTGGCAACTACTACAAGCCATGGTTCTTCAAGCATGTGGAGAAGTATTTGAAAGCTGACAGGACTGGGATTGAATACATTCCCTCGAGACATTATTACCATAGACATACACGTAGCATCTTCTGGGAACTCCAGGTAAGACCAGATCCAAAATTAAAATAACATCTACAGAAAGCTGCTCAGCTCTTTCCCCGTGTAGGTACAATGTGCCTTCTTCCCCTTGGCAACACTTCTGCCTTGAATGACAGAGAAAAAACAATGAAGTTAGTGGCAAATGTAAAGCCCTGTATTTGGGCAACACAAAGCCAAAGCCGCTACTTTATATTTAAAGCATCAGATCGTAACTTCCTAATTTTGGTTTCAGTGCTTTTCTGAATTTAAAATGTAAATGCATACTTAAGCGTTAAGATTTTACGCCTACTAAGTGATTTCCAAAGACAAACGGTGGAAAAACCATGAATGTGTCAATCGTGGCTGAAAATGTGCCCTGCCTAAACTCATAATGCTCATTATTTAGTTGCATCATTAATTTTAATTACATGAACGCATTTGTAGTGATGTGCATTTATGCAAAACTTTTATTTGGCATGCTGAAAGATTACTATTGCCACATTTTGAATCTTTGGAGTGAGATACCAAATCCTTCCAGCTGCTGGAGAAGTTAAGCAGGAGTTTGCTATGCAGAAAGTACTTCACATTTTACAGCTGTAACATTCTTTTAAGGCCCGATCTTGCATGTGTTAGCTCTTGCAGGAGTTTTGCAAGTTTAGCTTCTTATGAGCTCCTTACACCCGTTTTTTAAGATAATAGCCTACTTCTCTTGGAACTTCATTATCTGAAAGTATTTGGGGCTGACTGTGTACTGGGATTCGTATGGCTCTGAAAATCTTTTGTCATAAGCAGAGGAGGCTTAGGAATGGGCTGTGCAGCTAAATTCAGTCCAGACCTCTCTGAGTTCCTGTTCATATTATAATAGCTCAGCAAAAGTATCAGCAGTTAAATTTATTGAAAATCTCATTTACTATTGCTCTGAGGATTCTCAGGCATTGTCTTTTGCTTCACTTACACGTTCCTAAGTCAAACTTCTCTTCTTTCCTCTTTAAAGGATATCATTCCTTTTGGCAACAACCCTGTTTTCCGTTACCTGTTTGGCTGGATGGTTCCTCCAAAAATCTCTTTGTTAAAACTCACCCAAGGAGAAGCGATTCGAAAGCTGTACGAGCAGCACCACGTCGTACAAGACATGCTGGTCCCGATGAAGAGCCTTGAAAAATCTATCCAAACCTTCCACGTTGACCTTAACGTAAGAACACCCATTTTTAAACCACAGCAAATTCCAGAGTGCACGTTACAAGGACAGTGACCCTTGGTTTTAAAGCATGATAGTCTGCTTGTGGGAAAGGTCATTATCTTATCGGGGGGGGACTGTTCTTTGCAACTCCATGACACAAGGCTGCAGGAGTGAACATAGCTTTCTGAAGAATATAAACATGACATTCAAATTCTAGTTAGAAGGCCAGCACTTCTAAAAGATTTCATCACTTAGTAAGGCTTGAATTGATTTTTTTTTAACCTAAATCACTGGCAGTCATGCTAAAACCATATTGTGGAAATTGTTTTCACTTTCTTGTTTTTATTTCTGGATTTATTTTAGTTTGTATAAGTACAAATCTGGTTATTTCTATTTTGGACTGACCTGGTAAAGAAAACACTTAGTTCCCTTTTTATTCAGAATGTATTCAGTCTTTGCTTTGGGATTGGGGTGGGGGGGTCATTTCTATTTTAAAGGTACATTCTGGTCTTTAAGGATTTGGAGGGGCGAATGTAATTCCTGGATCACACTGCACATACTCTGAGCATCTTAATTAGTTTGTGCTACAGTCATCAGAAAGTGGATCTAAAAACCACAGCTAGAGAACGGGAGAGGAAGAGCTGTGTAAGATCTGATCCCAAACTGGGGCAATGTCCTCTTAATTCTTCATTTTGTCGCCTTTACTAAGAGATATTTTCAACAAAACGGTCATTTAAGCTAAGTGACGGGATGTTTCCTTACCTCTGCAGGTATACCCTCTGTGGTTATGCCCTTTCATATTGCCCAATAACCCTGGTATGGTCCACCCAAAAGGGAACGAGACAGAGCTCTACGTGGACATCGGAGCTTACGGAGAGCCCAAAAGGAAACAATTTGAAGCCAGGGCTTCAATGAGGCAGATGGAAAAGTTTGTAAGAAGCGTGCATGGGTAAGGTTCCCACTCGTTAGCGTGGTATCAGTGCCGTATAACTGACAGCTGTGGAGTTTAATCACATTTATTTCGCAGTACAGCACTTCGGTATCGCAATAATTTAACAGCCACCGTAATGAAAAGCTAACTTTAATTACCAGGCTTGATGGTACAATTTTTAAATACAATTGCGACTTCAGTGATTTGATTGCAAACCCAAGCTAATAAACGGGCTCGCTGGCTGAAGTTCTTGGCAGTGTGTTTGGGAGCTAGGTAGCTTCCAAACGGGTCACCCATGCATCCTTTTAAGCTCCAGCCTGCTCTGGGAGTAGAATCTGCTGCAACAAAACATGTCCACGCAGGCAGAAAGACCTCAGCAGGTCTGCACTGATGGTGTGGAAACCAGTTTCTGTGCTGAACTGGTGTTAGCGTGGGTTGGTGACCACTCGCCTCCCATCCTTAGGAGGGCAGGCACTGAGCTTGCCCACTGAAGCTGACTTGTTTGGAGGCTGGTTCAGAGCAGGGGCAGCACAAGAGCTGTTCTGGCCGCAGCTGGCCACAGCCCCTTCAGGAATCCCGCAGGCTGTTAAAGCTTGGACAGCTTCCCGGGCTGCCCTTGGGGCTGTCCTGCTCCCTGCCCTCCTGGCAGCGCCTGTGGCGGCTCTGCCCCGTCCTTGGCTGCTGCGTCCTCGTGCGGGGAGCTGAGCCTTGACTGTTCACCCTGATCCCTAGGCGGTGGGAGCCTTTCCTCTCACAGGTGGCACTTCCAGAGCCTCCTTCTCCCTGCCCTGCTCCTCGTTACACAGGACCACAGTGAGATGTGCAGCCACCATCTGTCAGCGACTCGTGCCAGCCTAATTTGCTGTAGGAGTGTCAGTAGAGAAGCAGTTACTTGTTTCTCAGGAACAAAAAACCAACTCCGTGGTATTTTTACACCATCAGTACAAGTTAACTCCATTTCTATTTCAACCTATTTCTCAGTCTAACAGTGATTCTGTCCCGTGTGGCTGAGTAACAGTGGTGAGTCTGCTTCAAGGTGATTTGGAGAATGTAAATGACTTTTACCTACAATAAGTGATCCGCCAAAGAACAAAGCAACCAAAAGTTAATTTTAAGCTTCTTTAATTAACTTGAAATTAAGCTTTTAATTTAATTCTCTTTACTAGCCGAGTTTAGTCTCTTCCATACCTGTCACTGGAAAATAAACAATGTATAAAAGCTTGATGTCGCCATTCATAGTTACAGCAACAGAGCTTTTATGCACCTGTATTTTACTGCTTCCTCTGATGCTAGCTGCATTTTGGAGAGAAGAGTGAGTGAGTAAGAAAGAGTCCACAGCTAAATAATGATTCAGTTTGTTTTTTGTAAATTGATCCCTGTTAAACTGGGCCTCATTTACACTATGAACTTACAGTCTTACCCTAGTCTGATCTCTGGCAGATTTCTGCCTTCACAGCTATAGTCTCAGTGTTGAGGTCAAAGAAATCTTAAAACCGAAAAGGACACACTGCATCTGTCTTGAATGCATTTTGCAGTGCGGCTGGCATGAGATGCAGTGACTGTATCTCCGTGGATCATAAGAAAGCATGCAGGAAAAAAAAAACAACTTCATTTTTTTGAAGCTGAAATTAAAAAGCTTTCAACAGAGGAAAAAGGAATGCAGGCTTTCCAAAGCAGACAGAAAAGTATTTGTCAGGGATCATTTAGGTCATGTGTGGTTTTCAGTGCTGGGGGCCAGACTCCTGGTTTGGGGCAACTTCTGAAGTTCTCTCCAGACTTGTGTTTCCGTGAGCACGAGCTGTGAGAATACATGGCTTTGGGAGATTTGGCTGCAGATGGTTATGAGATCTAAACATGAACCACAGTTTTATATACATTTTTTAGTTCCTCTCCTTTTCTCTTTGTAGTAGCAAAACTAATAAAAGTGGCAGTACACTGATGGCTGAAGACATTTGCTGAACCAAACCTTAAAAGCAGCAGTTATTACAATTGCTTCCTTTTCCCATCTTTACCAAAATGACTGTATCGGTATTCTGCTGTTTACACCATCAAATGTTATTTACTCTTGGAAGAGAAATCCTGATAACATTAAATCCACAAAATATAATTGGCTGAGTGTCCCAGCACAATCCATATGAGCAATTAGATTTGTCTGGTTTTAAAAAGCCTTTTTTTTTTTTTTTCAAATGTTTGCTCTCATAGCCTGCCCTGTCTGTTTTCTTTTTGATTCTGTTTCAAACCCTGCGGCACAATTAATACTGAATCTGTCTCTTTCTTCCTGTTTTTTTTTTTATTTATTTATTTTTATTTCAGCTTCCAGATGCTGTATGCAGATTGCTATATGACCCGTGAGGAGTTCTGGGATATGTTTGATGGCTCGTTATACCACAAGCTGAGGGAGCAAATGAATTGCAAGGATGCCTTTCCAGAAGTGTATGACAAAATCTGCAAAGCTGCCAGGCACTGAGCCTGAACGACCTAATTAAGCAATCAGGGAAAGATGAATTTACCTATAGCTAGTCAGTCTATCCTTTTTAAAGAAAAGCTTTATTGCCTCCAAATAAGCTCATTCTTGTTGACGTTTAAAGATATGAATTCATGCTTTATAAACTTCTGTTTAGTATTTCTTAGGATGCTTTAAAACCATTTTTCCGAACTCGAAGTGATTGTTTTTCAAAGTGCTAGCCTCTGTATCTTGGATCTAATGTAGTAACATGGGTGAATTCACCTAGCTCCAAACACGAGAAAAATAACTGGAAAAGATGACACCGAAGCAACACCGGCTATACGCTATAGCTGTATTTAAAATTACTTTTGAAAGTGGTAAGGAGGTAACAGAAATAGGTGCCAAAGCTGAATGAATTGTCGAATTAATCATGATGTTGAAAACATTTGCCTCCAGCCAGTGACCTGTAGGACGGCTTAGTGACAGTACCGCGACCTGGCTGTGCCGCGCCGCGTGATGCTGCGTGGTGCGGGGTTGCTTGGGCTATCCCGTGCTGCAGTCCCAGTTAAACTCCCCAGCAGCTGGTTCGGTTCCAAAACTGAGCGTTGAGGTGTGAAGCAAATGCTTTTTACTTGTGCCTGTCAGGTGTGTGCTGATTTTGATTATAAAACGTAAGTGGATGTAGGGTTACTTCTTTAATGATTGATAGCATATTGTTTTTTTGCCTCAAACTGTCGTTGTTCTGGCTTTGTACAGCTGAAAAAATGCTGCTATTTCAGATAGGCAGGTATTAATTTCAGTTTTTTACTTGTTGTGGGTCAGTTTATTTGGATTTTTTTGGTTTTGCCTTTTGTTGGTTGTTTTTTGGGGGGTTTGTTTGTTTGTTTGTTTTTTGCTTTTGCTTAATTTTAGTGCCTTATAAATACTCAGTTGGAGGAGGACATGGGTCACCGGAGACCATTCTGTCCTGTCCGGCAGGACAAGGGAGTGTGTCCTCACAATTTAAGGCTTTATTTTCACAAGGTTTGTTAGAGCAAGTGGCTGTGGGTAAGAAGAAATCTTGCTGCGGAAGCTCGGTATACACAGGCATTGGTTCTGACTCGGAGAACGTTTTTGCTTTGAATTTTAGCTAGATTAGATTGATAGGCTTTGTAAAAGGACTGTTTCGGTCACCTGGGGAGGAAATCGATAGCAAGTACTGCTGGATTTCCCCTTTTGATGCATGCTGGTGAAAACAGCGTAGACGTGCACTTCACGCAGCCAGGTGCAGAGGCGTGGGAGTGCTCTGACTCCACAGCTGGAAGCATGGTGCCAAACTCAGCCCGTGTCTTGTCCAAGCAGTACATAAATTTGTTATCCTAAACCCTGCTGAGCTCCAGGGAGTAATTTTCTCGAGGGTGGCACAGAGGGCAACGTGGAGACCTCGTAAAATGGTTTGCAGCGGGAAACTGTGTTATTTTTATTTGAGTGCTAAACCAATGATTTTATTTATTGATAGATGGATGTCTATGGTCCAGATGAAACCAATGATAAAGCAGTGACAAGATTAAGCTTGGCCTGTTACTCAGTGATGCATGCTGGGCAAATTCCCTGCGAGTAAGGTACCCCTGAAAGCCCTGCCGGGGCAGGGAGCAGCCTGCCGAGGGGAGACACAGCCAGCGCAGTGCCCGCGGTGCTGGCCAGGCAGGAGGCAGAGCTGTGTCAGTGATCCTGGAGCATCCACTGCACCGCTCCAGGCTTCGGGGTACCTGGGAAGGCAAACGCTGATCCTCACACTTGTGATCTTTGCTTCCCATCCCAGCGAGGGAATGGCACAGGAGCAGCTTCCTTGTTCCTGTGCGAAGCTAGGATTTAGCCCAGTGCTTGTAAGATGAACTGTGCAGAGCGAGAATTGGTTTGGTCAGTTTTTAAAGGGCAACGTTAAAGCAGCTAGAGAATATGCAAATACTTCTACTTAAGCTGTGTTTCTCTCACTTACGTACTGATGACCTTTAGGTATGCACTGTACTTGTTTTTTCATTCCTTTATTTATTGGCAAACTTGGTATGGTGTGACTTGGTACTGCAGCTGTACCAGTCCCACTCATGCACATGCATAATTGCTGCTGGTCTTGATTTTTGGCTGTAAAAGCTGTTTAAAATAAAAATATAGCCCGTGTACTGTCCAAGGTGGTGTCTCTTAATGAATTACAACTTTCTTTTTAACAGCTCTTTGTTTATTCTTTCTTGGGCTTGTTGTATTGCTACAAGTGCTCAGCAGTTACAGAGAAAAGCTGCTGTCTTGGTCAGAGAGCAGAGGTGTTGCGAGGCTGTTGGATGAGCAGCAAACGCTGCAAACAGCTTTGGAGGGATGTTGAAGACCCCTTATCTCTGCCCCAAGACACGCCTTATAGCTGAGCCTTAACCCTTCACTTTTGTCCCATTAGCTTTAAGTGCTTCTTAAGAGCCTCGTGATGCTGTTTTCTCCCCCCTTGCCTCACCCTTTCCCTCTGCCTTCATGGCACAGGAGAACAAAGCTACATTTTGGATTCAGCTGTCCACGTCAGGCGCTGTAGCACCTAACTCATTCCTCTATTTAAACTGGTCCCTGGTTTGAATGACCGGCCGCAGAGGTGAGGATGAAGACACAGTGCCCTCTTCAGCCTGAGTTTATGTCCACATCTTCTCTGTTTCCTTGAGAAACGCCTTTACAGCAGCTCTGTAAGGACGGAGGTATTCCTGCCCTGCTACACCTTGCTCACAGCTCTCACATCTTCTTCCAGTGCTCTTTCCGGGCAGAAGTTCCTGTGCTTTCTCCTGAAAATCCAGGCTGCCAAATGCCTGAATTCCCCTGAAACGTCAATCTAGGTGCTGAAGTCCTATGTTCCTTTGACCAAATAAATTTTTAGCCCTGGCTTATGCTGCGTTTCGCAATCCTGTGTTTTTCTGCCCCAGCAGGATTTCTATAGCCTGTACTCACCCACATCACTGCCCAGGCATTTCTCTTCAGAGGCCTCCTTTTTCCTTTGCTTACCTTTCTATTACAATAATCACTATTTCTTTAAATTACTATAGTTTTACCTGTGTTCAATTATCTCTCCCACCAAAGGGTAATTGCAGATTAATTAGCATATTTAACCAGCCACAACTACCATGTAATTACACCTAAATTTAATTATTCCAGTCTGGTCTAAACACTGGTGTGAGACTTCGTAAAGGTTAACTCCAAGTGAACCAGCGTGCTCCTGGTATACTTTTATGGCCACTATTTGTGACAGCCGACACAATTTTCTGTTCATCTCACTTTGTTCATCGCCTCCAGGTCTTAATACCCTGCAAAAGTTGGAATGATTGCACTGACTTCCCCCTAACGCCCTCCAGCTGCTGATAAGCAGCTGAGTTGTTAATTCAAGTGGAGCTGTGTGTTACAGCTCCGCTGAGGGAGAAGGAAATGCTCCATACTGAATGAGCTGTGGGTGCTAGTAAACTTTCCTTTCATTGACTTACACTGACATCCTCTTCTCAACTGTGTCAAGTTGAAAATAAAAAATAAAAATAAAAAATAAAAAGAATTACTCAATAGGCAAGTTAGAGTGATGATGGACTAGAGTGTTTTATTACCGCAGCGCAAGACTCGAGTTGTTTCCTACCTCCTGTTGCAAGTATTCTCATCTACACCGTCCCATCTACTGGCGTGTCTGATTTATTTACTGATCCGGGCTTCCCAGCGCCACCTTACATGTGGAAAACAGCAGTGGTTTCTTCACAAATGTCCGGACAGCGTGGAGCAGAAATCAAATCTCCAGTTGTTTTTCACAACAGGCCTGAGCCGCTCACTGCGAAAAGAGGATGTGATTCAGTGGACTCCAATTATTGGCTGGATTAATCTCATTAGTCTTAATGAGCGTGGAGGTGAACAGAGCTCGTGAAAGCCTGCCTATTCCCTTGAAGGTACAGCTGTAGCTTGAAAAGTGATTTTGGAGCTAGCGCTGTTTGATCATAGAGCAATTTGGTGCATTTGAACATCCTGCTCGCTGTTCAGATTCTTTTTTATTATTATTATTATTCCTAATGGAACTGCAAACTTAACAAAGCCGGGCGATACTGACAGCTCGATTTCATTGTGCCTCCTTCATCACAGGCCAGCTAGCGGAGCTGCCCCACTGAAAGCCAAGTCATATTCAGCTGAGGCACGTTCCTAACCACTCTCTGGAGATCAAGACAGCCTTTGCGGAGCTGCAGCCCCCAGTGCCACCGCAGCAGTTTGCTGATCTTGGCCACAAGCAAAGGTGAAAGCGGAGGGCTGTCCCGAGGTCCCTCATTAGCACAGTCCCTAACTGCCTCACGGGGCTTCTCACCCTGGCGATTTCAAAGCCCTTTGTGACGGAGCTGAGCCTTGTTATCTTCCTTCTTCAAATGGGTAAACCAAGGCACAGGCTGAGAGCACGGTTTTTGTTCAAGGCCATTGATCAACCAGTGCTGGGGATGAACCGAGGAAGCTTGGCCACCCATCCCCTGTCCAGTTCCTTCCCAGGCCGCCTCCTCTAATGGGGATGGAAATTTTATCTGTACCTCCACGGCATATAACTTGCATTTCATGAAATTCAACCACCGTAGCATCCTGGAAGTGCCTGGATAACCAGTACTTTTTTAACCTCCCTCTGCCCTTGCATGACCACGAAGCACTGAGCTCTCCTCATTTTTTCATAGACATTAACGTGCTCGTTCACAGAGCAAACCTGCAGTGGGGCCAGCAAGTGTTCCTTCATCTCCACAGCCATCCCTCCTGCTATTTAGCCTCTCATATTGTTTATAAAGCATCAGCAACCTGTCCTTGGCCTCAGGAGTTGCTCTAGCCGAATGCTTTTCCTGTGGGCCGGTGTGAAAGCACCTACAGCCCCCGTTGTGTCAGACTTACAGCAGGTAGGCGTCCTGCTTCGGGTTGCTGAGGTACCGCTGAGCGTCGTGCAGGTACAGGGACTGGTACCTGAGCTGCTGAGGGCAGCGCTCGCCCTTGGTGACATCGTAGCGCCCGACTCCTACGGTGTTCTGGAAGCAGAAGGTCACACACGCCTGGTTTCCCATCCTTGCAGGGGCACAACCAGGCAGTGGCTTTCTGTGGCGAGGCCTCCAATTGCACAAATCCAACAGGATGTGGAAAATCTTACCTAAAAGAGGTCTGTATCGCAGGGGAGGGAGGAGGAGGCGTGCTGATTGGTGTCAGCCCTGCCAGGCCCCTTCACAAGGAGTTCCTCTCCTCTCACCGACCCTCAAAGGAGCTGGCCCTGATTAGCTCCACTGGCTGAAGCGTGCTCCCCGGTTGCCTACTGCTAGCTATAGCCACGGGCTGCTTTATCACAGCCTGGCCACTGCAGAGTAATGTGTCAGGTTCCCCCACAATTATAAAGGTGTCTTGACCTCTTGCAGGTTGCCTGCTCCCCACGCAGCTGCACAAAGGAGAGAGAGAGCCACGTGGAAGTCCGCTCCTCGTCCCTAGCCAAGGTGGGCTGTTTGAGAGCAAAGCTTCCCTTGCCGGCTTTGAGCCCTTCGGGCTTTGTTCTGGCTCTCCGTGGGGAAGCTGCGCGGCTGAATACAGCTCTGGGAACAGGTACTAAGGGCTCTTCGATGTGCTAGAGGGAAAGCTGGCTTTTAAGTAGCAGAGCACGACTTTCTGGGAGGATACAAGGAGCTCCTGGCACCTAAAAGGACTCAGAGCAGCCCGAGGGCAGCACAAGCTCTGCTGCAGGAGCGGGAGCACAAGTTTCTGTTGACCTGGCAGGAGTTTGGGCCGTGTGCTTTAATTCACCGTTTATCCTTCAGCAACACGTGCTGGGCATGAAGGGCACCCAGAGAAGGACTCATCTCCCGTGTGGTGACATCGTGGGGTGGCATCTGGCTCACACATCCCTGTCCTGCTGCCTTCCCTGCTCACTCACCTCATTCCCTGCTCACTCACCTCGTTCCCATTGAAGAGGCGGTCGGACTTTCTGTCAAACCTCTTGGCAGATGACCAGAACGGGGGCTGGTTGAAGTCTGCGGATCCCTCAAAGGGTTTGGGATCGTACGAGCCGGGCCCTGCCGCATACTGCACAAAAGGAGAGCTCTGATGCTTCGTCCTGCGTGCAGAAAGCTGCACGGCTGCCCCAGGGCCCCAGCACCCCCAGGCGGGCTCGGTGGCTCCGTCGGGACAGGCAGACCCCACAGGGACGGGGTGGGGACACCCCGCTGCCACTGACCGCATCCCTCGGGCACTGGCTGAGCGTGGCCCAGAAGATCCTCTCCGAGGGGCAGCCCGGGTTCCTCGGCAGGGTGCTGAAGCAGCCTTTCTTCTTGTTTTCCTTCGACACCAGCTCATCCAGGAAACTCTTGGCAGTGCCAGCGCCCAGCTCGGTGCCTTTCCTCTGCCGGGGCAAGGGAGCGGCGTGAGGGGCTCGGCTGCTGGTGGTCTCTGCAGCCATCCCTTGAGAGCTGAGCCTTGCCCCTACTTGTGGGCATGATCCTGCTCCCCTTTGCTCTGCCTGCAGCCCGCTTGTTCCCCAAACAAGAGCAACACTCAAACGGGGTCTGGTATAAAGCACCTCTCCACCATGCCCCGACCCGTTTATGGGGGCAGTGCCACAGCTTGCTGATAAACCCCATCCAGGCGTCTTGTCCCGGGGCTACGCACCTCCCAGTCGTGCCGCCGGCCACCGCTGGGCTTCATCTTGTCCCCCGAAACCTGGTGGGGGACGCGGCCGGCCGCCCGCCGCAGCCCCTCCTCGATGCTGCTGGGCAGGGAGTAGGTGCCGGGCCCCAGGCCGCTGCCCTGCAGGCACAGCGGGGAAGGCAACGGGGATATGGTCAGCAGAAGGATGGGGTCACCCCACAGATGTGTCCCCAGGGCGAGGGGCAGCACGTGCCATGGCTGCTGGGAGGACACACTTCTCCGTCCTGCTGTCCATCAGCCCGCGTGTGCTGGCGGAGCGCTTGTCCCTCTCGTCCAGCGGGGTGTAGGGGTTCCCCCGGGGGCCGTAGGTGCCGGGGCCAGGGAAGCAGTCCTGTGGGAGAGACAGGACGGTGTGGGCAGCCCCCAAGAAGCCCTAAAAGGGGGAAGGGTGCCCGCAGTGATGCCAGCAGCTCCCAAGGTGGGTTGAGACGGACCCGCCGGCCAGCCCTGAACCTCGGCTCCCGTGTGTCGCAGATGCCCCGGAGGCTGGAGGGCCGCGTCTCCTGCAGGGAGCCCCTGATGTTGTACGTCCCCGGGCCCAGCCTTGCCTCCTGCAAGAGAAAGCAGAGCGTGAGGATGAGCTGGGTGCTCCCAGCAGTGCTGCCGGCATCACTCGGCCCCCAGGAAATGTGCACGGAGGGTGGATCGACCCCAGCTCTTACCTGGAGTTTGCGTTTCTTCTTCATCACCTTGAAGTGGAAATGGGGCAGCTGGATTGTCCGTGAGCCCAGCTCTGCTCCGGCCCAGCAGGAGGCTGGCACTCTGCCCTGCAAGGCAGAGCCGGAGCATCGTGGTGTGTATATTGCTGCCCCACGTCCCGCTGCTCATCCCGGCTCTGTCGCTCATCCCGATGTAAGGTACCAAGAAAGGGGGTTGCTTTTGGGTGGCTGGACTTCACAGAAAGCCTGCATGTGGCCTGGAAGGCGGCTTCCAGGGAAAGCTAGGCTTTGCTGTGGATCCTCAGTACCCATGGACCACAGGAGCAGCTGCTCTGCCGAGCTGCACACTCCCAAGCTCAGGATATGAGCAGCTTACATCCACGTTGACACCCTAGGGTGCTCCCGAGCCCGAGCTGGGTGTCCCCAGCTGCTGTGTGCAAAACGGTCTCAGCTGATTTGGGAGCTGCACCGCTAATTCTGGCTCTCCCCCCATGTACCCACGGCCTCACCTGGCTGCCCATGTCTCACGCAGGTGGCTCTGCAGTGGCAGCCCACGCCGTGGCAGCCCTCACCATGGTACCCACGTTCTGAGGGGCCAAGCCAAGGACCCTGGCTGGAATGGGGGCTGCAGCCTGGCAGCCCAGAGCCCCCCACCCTGCCTGTAGCAGGTCCCTCGAGCCCTCTGGGGTGATTTAATTACCGTGTCTGTACCAGTGTGGTTTATTTTCAACGTGTCGTCTGCTCAGGAGGAGCTGCCTGAGAGCTCTCAGGGGTTGCTCAGCAAAGCCTGCACCTTGGGTAGCTGCCAGGGGGCAGAGGACTTGTGGTGCTGTTATATCCCCCAGAAACTTCCCAAAAGGTGGCTTTAGGACAAGCACTGCAATTAATGCCTTACTGGGCATAAAAACATCATCCTGGAGCTGTGTGATTACAGTAACATCACTGGAGGGAATGGAAGCTCTCGGGAGATTTGCGTTGTGAGATGTGCGAGGCAGTGCTGTGGGCTCACAGACCCTCCAAGCTGTGTAAGACCATGCCCAGGGTCAGCCAGGATGCTGAACCCCAGGCCCAAACTGCAAATCCTCCACAGAATGGAGCGAGGTTTGGCTGCTGAACGACTTCACCTCTCACCTGCCCTGCTGGCAAGGAAAGAAACATTTTCCACCACCCAGTGAGGATCCAGGACTGTGGCTTCTCCAAGACCAACCTCCCGCTCCGCTTTGGCACGGTCCTGTAGCCAGAGTGGCTGGGCCGGGGCTGACACCATTATTCACTCCCCACCCAGCAAAGCAGGAAAAAATAGACCACAGACAGGCTTTCAGGCACAAAACCCCAAGCTTAGCTCCTCATCCAGTGCTGCCTGCTGGTTTAATAAGAGATATCAGCTTTCCCTGCAGACCATGCCTCCTGTATAGCCTCAAACCCTCGCAGTTAAAACACCGCCCCGGCAAATCAATCCAAGATGGTTTTGTCTCTTTGATCAGCGCAGCAGGCAGTAAGTCACTGAAGGAAAAGCATTTCGCTTCCGCGGCTGGAACAAGCGATAGAAACAGTGAAGAACAACTCTCCAGCCCTGAACCGTCTGGTGAAAACCTTCCACTTGCTGAGCAAGCAGGAGGTGGCCATGGGGATATCCACCGTGGCACCAGGCATCCTGCAGGACCTGCAGCTCAGCCGCTGCATGTCTCCCCGACAGCGTTTCCATTGCTCACTTGATTGCGGTGAGAAACACGTAGGAAGAAGTAATTACCTGGCAAAACCAGTGGAGGCGGTTTGGGAGTGAAGTTGTTATTTGGGAGCCAGGAAACCACAGCCAGATCCTGGCTCTGGCACTGAGCTGCTGAGAGACCTGTCCCTCTGGGCAGTGCTTTACAGGATGCTGAGGCCTCTTGCAGGGCTGTCTCAAGCATTTAGTGGCTTCAGTGCACCTAAATCACTCAGGAGCATTAAAAACAGCCCCTTTAATCCCTTATTTTTCCCATTTCCACATGGCTATAAATGGCAGTGCACCTCAGTGTGTATTTTGTGTTATAGAAAAATCACGAAGATTTCCTCAAATCCCATTTCTAAATAAAACAAGGGTTCACACTCACTTCCTTATATTTTAAAATGATAATTTAATTCTTGGTAAAATGCGAATTCAGTGAAGTGAAATCTCCTCCCCTAGCAGGGCACTTTTATATGTGCTTACAACTGCTCTTCAGAGATTTTTTTTTAATTTCCACTGAGCTCCAGCTCCAGGCTGGAGGCTGAGAAGCGCAGCAAGGTGGTGGTCACTGGCACGGGGGGATGTCCACCCTCTCAGTTTGACTTGAGGAACCTGGAATGACACAGGACAAAGCCTTTTGGTCCCCATTCCTTTATCAAGCACCCTCCCACAGATGCCCAAGCAGCCCAACCTCGCACCCCTCGGGTGCCCTCACCCACCCTCAGCTCCCCTCAGCGCCCCGCGGCCTCCGCACGGCAGACGGCGCCCTCATTGCCTTTCCCTCCCCGTCCCCGCCATGACGGAGCCTCCCCCACGGCCCTTCCCGCCTCCGGCCGCCATTTTGTGGGCTGCGCCCGCCGCCCCCCTGCCCGCTCCGCTCCGCTCCCCTCAGGGCCGGCCGCCGCCATGTCGGGCGGGCTCCGCGGCTGGCGAGCGGCGGCCGGCCCCTTGCTGCAAGCCTCCGGGGCCCCTCACGGAGCGAGGCGGCGGCGCCTGCTGCTGTCCGAGCTCTTCCAGCCCTTGAACCTGCAGGGCGAGGGGAGCGAGGCGGGGTGGGAGGCGGGCAGCCGCAGCCACAGGTTGATGGTGCAAGGGGGGCTCATCCACCCTAGCAGCACCGGCTGCTACTGCTACCTGCCGCCCGCCGTCCGCGCCATGGACAAGCTCGTCCGCCTCATCGATGAGGCGATGGAGGCGGTGGGAGGGCAGAAGGTGAACATGCCCTGCCTGAGCTCGGCAGAGCTGTGGCGAGCCAGCGGGCGCTGGGAGAACATGGGGCCGGAGCTGTTCCGCCTGGCAGACCGGCACGGCAAGGAGTATTGCCTGGGTCCCACGCACGAAGAGGCGGTCACGGAGCTGGTGGCGGCGCAGAGCGGGCTGTCCTACAAGCAGCTGCCGCTGCGCCTCTACCAGGTGACGAGGAAGTTTCGGGACGAGCCCAAGCCCCGCTTCGGCTTGCTGCGCAGCCGGGAGTTCTACATGAAGGACATGTACACCTTCGACACCTCAGAGGAGGCGGCTCGGCGCACCTACGAGCTGCTGTGCGGCGCCTACCGCCGCCTCTTCGAGCGCCTGGGCTTGCCCTGCGTGCAGGTGCGGGCGGCCACGGGCAGCATCGGGGGCACCACGTCCCACGAGTTCCAGCTGCCGGCGGACATCGGCGAGGACCGGCTGGTGCTGTGCCCCCACGGACACTTCGCGGCCAACGTGGAGATGGTCAGCGGGGAGCAGGCTGCGTGCCCCACGTGTGGGGAAAGACTCACCCAGACGAGAGGGATCGAAGTGGGGCACACGTTTTATTTGGGTACCAAGTACTCGGCTGTCTACAACGCCGTCTACTACTCCCCCGACAACAAGCCCCACCTGGCAGAAATGGGGTGCTACGGGCTGGGCGTCACGCGCATCCTGGCGGCCTCCATCGAGGTGCTGTCGACAGAGGACAGCATCCGTTGGCCGAGCCTCATCGCGCCCTACCAGGTGTGCTTCATCCCCCCCAAGAAAGGCAGCAAGGAGGAGCAGGGAGCCGCGCTGCTGGAGGGCATCTACGACGACTTGGTTGAGGCCCATCCGCACCTCGCGGGTGACGCGGTGCTGGATGACAGGACGCAGATGACAATCGGCAAAAGGCTGAAAGATGCCAAAAAGCTGGGGTACCCCTACGTGGTCATAGCTGGGAAGAGGGCTTGCGAGGACCCTCCGGTCTTTGAGGTTTGGGATCAAAACTCTGGCGAGGTTTTGTACCTCACCAAGGAAGGTGTCATTGAGTTACTGAGTAAAGTGCAAGTCCCTTAAATTGCCCGTCTCCTAATCTCTCATTTTTGCTGCACTCAGTAGGCCTGAGCAGTTTAAGGAGCTGCAGGCTGTCAGCCGTGGCTCTGGGTGAGCAGAGCCATACCCAGTTCACATCTGAGCCACTCACAGCATCGTGCAGCAGCACCAGGAGATGGGGTGAGCTGGGTCAGCCCACACAAGCCCCAGCAGAGGCTGCAACAAGGGGAAATGGGAGGCCTTTCCTTCACCTTCTACAGGTACTGAATTTGTTAGACGAAGGGTTTTCAGAGGGAGAGAAAGGAAAGTGCCTTTCCCTGGCTTGCATGTTGTCTTTGGAGACACCCAAGTTCTGCAAATGTGGAGTTTAATTTGCACATAAATTTACAGCAAAAGGGTGAGCTGGAGAGCCTTTTTCAGTTTGAAAATGCCTTAGCACTATGAATCTGCAGGAAAAAAGGTGATGAATGCTGTCAGGCACCCACACCCAGCCTGCAAGTCAGTTCAGCTGGTGAGACGTGGATCCACTAGGTTGTGGCAGTGATGGAGTGGTTGTGGTGGTTGCTGGCTTCATGGGCTGGGTCATTTTGCATTTGTGCCCAGCCAAGCATTCCTTTCTGGCCCTGTTACACATCATGGCAGCATCTTCTGCTCATCACCAGTCCCACAAAGTGCCCTGCTGTCCCCATGGGGTGTGCTGTCCCACACGTTCATGGCTGGGCTCCACCAGCTCCAACAAGCAAAGGATGTGGCAGTAGCCCCAAAGGCAGGGACAGCGAGATCCTTCCCAGCCTTGTTCCTGCAAGCATTTGACAGTGCTGAACACTGAGCATGCACCCATCCCTGTCACACTGCTGACATCTCCCCATGAACCCTTATGTGACCGCTGTCCAGCCCTGGACAGGGAGATCTTTGGGGAGAATTGCCTCGCCCCATGCTGCAGCTGCTGGATCTGCTGCATCTAGAGATACCAGCAACAACAGGGCCACTGCCATGTAGGACTTCATGGCAGAGCCACTGCTCTACTTGTGTTCTCAGGTCATATAATCGTTCCCCCTCGTCTGAGGCAGGATCAGCTCTATCTGCCATCTTCACAGGAGACAAACCAGCTGCTGAAAGCCTCTGCACGAGTGCAGTGAGCATAGTGACCCTGGGTGCAGTGAGGGGTCTGTCCCATCAGCGTTGTCTGTCATTGCCCTCAAGACCTGCCTTACACTGCAGTTACACTCAGGTGCAAAAGCAGTGTAAGGTCACAGCAACAGCCTTATTTGTTGAGGTAAAGTTATCAACTCAGCAAAACCTGTTGTGATTCAGAAGGGTGCGAGCTTTGGCTCTTTTCCTGGTAAATCACCATCTGCTCTGCTGGACAGGGGAGTGGGGGGCAGCTGGGGGGCTCTCACTGACACCAGAGAAATTCCAGCAAATGTGTGCAGAGGAAATTTCAAACATGCGAGTATTTTCCTTCTGCAGGTCGAGTGGTATTTGGAAGGTGGGGTAGTGTTTCCACAGACAAGCACATTGCCAATGTGGAAACGGAGCCCCCTCTTCCCCCAAGATAGTTTACAGCACAGCCTGGACGAGGATCTTGGAGCCCTGTGCGTTACTCTTGTGCTTTCCTTCCTCAGGTGCAGCTGTAGCGGTGTATGCACGTTGCGTGACCAGGTCCAAATTTCCAAACAGGTTTGCCCAATTTCTGTTCCTGGCTCAAGAAGCCAAGTTCCAGAGGGGCTGCACACAGCGGCCCTGCTTGCTCCTGCTTGTGACTCCAGAAACTCTTGGGTGCATTTTCTCTGTATATATTTATCTCAGGACTGATAACCACTGCAGAACAGCTGTAAAAGGTGAAACCAGCTCATTCCCCTGCCTCAGAAAAGCTGCTTTCGTCCCTCCCAAGAGTCCTGCGATGCTCTGGTTTCCCCGAGCTGCTCCCACCACCTGGACAGACCCAAAGCAGACCCTGCGCTACAATCACAGAGCTAAAAGCAGGGCAAGGCATAGCCGAGACCCTTCCAAACCACCAGGACGGGCTTTTTGGGGCTGTACAAAGAAACAGAGCAGGCTTTGAGGTGCTCCCCCGGCTCCCCCTCAGGCGCCGGGCGGGCAAAATGGCGGCGGGGGGGGGTGTAGGAGAGGGCGGGCTGAGGCGGCGCCGCGCTGAGGCGCTGGGGCTGGGCCGCGAGGAGCTGGGCGGGCTCGGCAGCACCATGGCGGAGCCTGAGGAGAGCGGCGAGGCTCGGAGGTACCGGGGCGGCTTCAACCCGGACACCTGGGAGCAGGTGAGGCGGTGTGGGGGAGCTGGGGGAGCGCAGCAGCGAGATGGCGGCGCGGGCTGAGGCGAGGCGTGTGCCCGCAGGAGCTGGAGGCCATCCCCATGTTCATGAAGCGCTGCCCGGCCGAGATCGACGCGGCGCGGCAGCCCGACCTGGCCTGCCTGCAGTCCCTGCTGTTCGACGAGGAGCAGGAGCCCGCAGGTTTGGGGCTGGGGGGCCGGCGGGGGTCGCCCCTCAGCGCTGGGGGTGCCCCCGGGGGCGGCGGGGCCGCGCGGTCCCCCCCTGAGGCAGCTGCCCCCGGTGCCGCCCTGCAGAGCTGGCCAAGATGTACAAAAACGAAGGTAACGAGTACTTCAGGGAGAAGGACTACGGCAGGGCCGTCGTGTCCTACAGCGAGGGGCTGAAGAAGAAGTGTGAGGACGCGGAGCTCAACGCCGTGCTGCACACCAACAGGGGGGCCGCGCACTTCCACCTGGGTGAGGGGTCCGGAGCTGCTTTCCCTCTGTGCTTTCCTTTTTTTAAATCTCCTTTTCTTGCGATACAGCATGATAAATAGCTTATTTGTGGTAAAAAGATGTCTGGAACCCTGAAAACCTGGCTCATGCTGGAGCCTAGCTGTGTGTAGGGCCTGCACTGCACTCAAACATCTCCTGAAGCAACAAATTCTGCCACTCACCGCGTTCTAAAGCTACCACCCAACACTACTGCTACAGCAAAGAGGCTGTTCTTGGCCTTTTAATGCTTTTGCATGTTGCAGTTGGTAGATTATCTCTTCAGTCACATGGCTTATCTTTCACCTGTCTGATTCCTGTCCTTGCACTTCTTGCTCTAGGTTTGCTCCTTCTTCCCCATCTTGTCTCCTGGTGAATGTAGAAATGGTGAACTACAGTCCCCACACAAGCTATTTTGTTCCATAGGGATCTGCTTGGATTTGAAGTGTAAATCCAAGTTTCTAAGCAGTTTTGCTTTGTTTATAGGTAACTACCGTTCTGCCCTCAATGATGCGATCCAAGCAAAAAAGCTGAAGCCCACCCACCTCAAAGCAATCGTAAGAGGTAAGTGTTAAAGCCTGTGTTACTGTACGGTGTGCAAGGAACATCCCCTCAAAATGGCTTTGAGTAGGTTGTGTTTACTTGTTACCCTCTTGTAGTTACAAACCTCAGAGTGGAATTTTGTTGCCTTTTTTCACGGCATGTTTCTGTGGTTTAAGTAACTGTTGATAAACCTTAAATTGCTGTGAGTGTGCATCTTTCCTTCAGGACTGCATTCATTTCAGAACAGTGAAGCAGTTACAGTACTAGATCTCTTCTCTTGTTCTGCTGTTGCTGTTTCTCTCCAGTACATAGCTTTGTGTTTTGTATTGGCTTTTCAATCAAAGTGCTATCTTTTTGCTCTTCGGTTTCCCTATTTGTAAAAGAGGCATTCACTGAACCATTTTCTATAGAAGATAGCATAACTTTTGCTGCTTTCCACAATACTTGCTTTTAGTGCAGGGTTGTTTTTTTTTTCATTATTTCTCATTCTGTATAAATTACTGCTTTATTTTTCCTTTTGAAACATACTGAAATGTTAATTGTAATGATGAAATTTTGCTCGTAACAGACACTGCTAGCATCCTTCACAGACTTGTGACTAGACTAGCGAGTGGTGCTAGAGCTGCTAAAATGTTTTAGATTTTCTTCTCGGCTTACCACACCTGCTGGAAGTCTGTGATTGAACATGACCCCGCAAAACAATAGCATGTGTTGCTGTACATGCCTTTGGAAGGCGCTAGGCCTAAAGCTGTCTTTATAACCACCATGTTGTATACTAGTCATATACCAACTCCAATGCCAGACACTTAAAGTCTTAATCCTTCCAGGAGCTCTCTGTCACATGGAGCTAAAGAATTTCTCTGAAGCAATAGCATGGTGTGAGGAGGGCTTGCGAATAGACTCAAAAGAGAAAAAGCTTGTGGAAATGAGAGCTAAAGCTGACAAATTAAAGGTAAGTATTACGGGAGTCTAGCATCTACTGTGCTTATTTCAGGATTGGTTCTGCCTGCTTTGCGTTTAGAAGCTCTTTGGCCAGAGAGTACTCTTTGCAAGTGTCTCTGCAGTGTAATTTCTCCCCAAAGCAGAACTGAGAGGTGGTTCTGCACAGCATGTGTTGTTGAGATGTGGAGGGAAAAGAGCTGGAGCCCTTCTGGAGATCCAGGCTGATTTCTCCACTCAGCAGCAGAGTGATGATGGGCAGTGGCTTGCTGTGTTTGAACATGGTGCAATCTTCTCTTACACACAGCGAGCTGCGGAGCGGGACGCGAGGAAAGCAAAGGTGATAGAGAAGAAAGAACAAGGTCAAAAGGAAACTTTGCTCGCAGCAATAAAGGTGGGTCAGTGAGGGGATTTGTGTATTGTTTCTTCTTTTTTTTTTTTTTTTCCTCTTGTTTGTCTCTAAGGAATTGTTTTCCTGTGCAGATTTGAGGGCTAGCACCAAAAATACTGAGAGACAGCCCTGATTCTCCTTATGTGCTTGGTTCTAGCCCCAGCTCCCAGGGCTGTTTCCCTATTTTAGGTAACAACTAATGCACAATACAAACCTGGTGTTAGGAGGTGGACCAAGCATCCAAGAGGAGCACTCAGGAGCCCAAGGCTGATACTGTAGGAAGGTTTTTGGTGGTACACGTAAGAGCAGATTCATTAACAAGAATGACACAGTTTGTCCTTTTACTTACTGCTAATTTTTATGATCTTAACTCCACACACACATTTAAAAAAAAAAAAATCTCCTTTCTCCCCACTAGGAAAGAAATATCAAGCTGGTTTTTGAACCCTCAAATGAAGAAGAGGAAATATCTGATGGTCTGGCTGAGATATCTTTAGATGGGTTCGACTCTGACAATGCCACGGGAGCCAAGGTGCACTTGGATGCTGATGGCAACCTGAACTGGCCTGTCCTCTTTCTGTACCCCGAGCACGAGCAGACAGACTTCATCGAGGCTTTCCACGAGAACTCCAGGTAAACGCACTGTCAGCAGCGTTCTGGCATGAAGGAGAAGCTTGAGTGAATGTCTACAGCCAGTAAGTGAAGCGGTGTCATGCCAGTGAAGGAGCTCCAGAGCTTGGATCTCGTAGCTGACCCTGCTTTTGAGCAGGAGGTTGCGCTGGATGACCTCCAATTCAGGTTGGAAGGGATCTGTGACTTACAGATGCTGCTTTAAAGTATTTGAGGGCCAAAATCTAGGTATTGCTTATGTTTATAGTTCAGAGAAACACATCATACGTGTCTAGCCGGTATGATTAAAGGAGCCTACCCTGCAAGCCTAGGCCAGTGGGCAGCGATATTTGTGACCCATCTGCATGCACGGATTTCAGAGGTTCACCAAGGTGCTGCTTTGAAGCCCTCCAAATACATGGGTCTTGACAAGAGGATTAAACTAAAAAAAAAATGTAAAATGCTTCCATAAAGGAGCTTCTTGGGATCACTAATGAGCCATTAAGCTTTTCTGAAGTGCTGTAAACCTTACAGACTATAAGCAAGTGACTGGCTGGGTCCTCCGCTTCCCTGACATAAACTTCAGTTTCTGGTCTGGCAAATTTAAACAAACTCGAAATTTGTAACATTTTGTTGTAGGGACATATGCATTCTTCAGATCCACTAACAGCATTACAACTTAAAAATACAGTGCAAACAGATTAGTAAAGCTGTAGTTCTTACACAGTATTCTTTTCATGACCAAAAACAGTGAAAATGGGTTCTTGGAACAAGTTCCAGGAGCTGGTGCTTCCAGTTCTCCCGACGTGCCAAAATAAACAAGTGACTGACACATGAGCATATTCTGAGCGCTGATCTGGTGGAGCACGGTGCTGATGGGACCAAGGGAAATGAGTTGTAGATTAAAAAATCACAGAGTTTATTTTCACACCTTTTTTCAGTGTGAAAAGAAAAACTAAAAATAACTTGCTCCTGCACTGCTCAAGTTTGCAACCAGTAGTATGAGTTAAACCAGGGCCTTGGTCTCATGGCAAAAGCAATGAGCTTCAAAGGAAGAAGCTATTAAACTTACAGACATCTAAACTTATTTTCGGTCCATAGACTGATTTGTTAACATATTTTTCCCATTATTCACATGCCAGCTGTACAAATTAAACTGAACACTAAGCTAACAGGTACGATTTGTTTTTTTTTAGATTTATTGATCATTTAACAGTGATGTTTGCTGAGTTGCCTCCTTGGGATTTAGAAAGAAAATACCTTCCCGGCAATCTTGAGGTGAGAAACTTGACTTTCCTTCTATTTGAGTTTGTTTCTTTGGGAGGTTGAGCATCTCTGTATGTATGAAGGCAATGGCACCATTATCTGTTTACCATCGGGCTATTAGGCTACTTGTTTGTTTGTTTGTTTTTTTAACTTTGTTGTGGTGAAATTGTTCAATACAAATAATAAAATACTTATAATAATAATAATAATTTCAGATCTAATTGATGGCAGTTAAACACCCACCCAGTTAAACCCATCAAGTCAGTGTGGTTTTGTTGTGGCTACAGCAGGTTTGGAGCGCTTTTCAGGAGCTGTACCTAGAGAGCTGTTGCTCTTTGTCTCATTTTCCCCTTGACACGTGCCAGGCGGCAGGGCAGCGGGTAGTGTGGTGGGCAGGCAGGTCCAAAAGGCCAACGTCTGTGTACTTTGCCAGATCAGAAACTGGGATTGTGGCTGCGTGCGTGTATGGACAACATAAGGCACGGCCAGATCTGAATCTCTTCTATTTAAACAAACAGAATGGATTTCTTTAAAACCCACTCCGTTTAATTCATGCCGTTGCTACGTTGCACCTGTTAAAAGGTGAAATCCCAGGAGATTGGGGTTGCTGTGCTGTAAGGCACAGGAGCAGCCCCTGTGTTTTGTGTTCCTGCTGCTGCTGCCACGAGAGACTAAGCTGGTCGCTACCTGGAAGACTTTGAATTGACACAAAGTGGTGTGCATGGCTGAAAACAGCGTGTGACACAGTCAGGTCAAGGTACAGGAGTTGATAAACCTCTGCTAGGTTTCTGGTGTGCTGCTACTGGGCTTGAAACAGAGTAATAGTTTGCCTTCTTGTATCCGAAGCCTGCAATAACCCTCCCAAATTTCTTCAGCTCTACTTTGAAGATGAAGAAAGAGCAGAAATGTACGAGCTGAACCCAGACCAGACGTTGCTACAAGCTCTGCAGCACCAAAGGTGAGGCTGTACCTGGAGCACAAAGGCACCGAGTACCAGCTTTCATCCTTAAGGGCAGTTTTTTCCTCTGGTTTAACAGCCCTAACTCATCTCAAAGCGGGGAAGATGTAAGGCACCAGGACCACGTGGCTTTGTGGCTGGTTTCAATGACTTGTTTTTTGTTTTCTTCCCCCCCCCCCAAAAAATGCACAGCTCTCTCCAGGGCTGGATAGAGATGGGAAGGGGGAGTTGGGCTACGCACAGCAGCAGCGTGTAAAGAGAGCGTGGTGACGGTGAACAATGCTCTCACTGTTCGTAACGCTGTGCGGGCAGGTCCCCACCCAGCATGCAGCACAGTTTCACTCCCTGGAATTGCCTTTCAAGTGGTGTTTAGAGAAAAGAATTGGCTGTTTGTGGGAAAAAAAAATGCTGTAAAGCTTGTGCTGTTAGCTTGCACCGTCTTGTAGCTAGCTGGAGCTGGGGAAGGCCCGCAGCACGGCAGTGGTTGCTGGGAGGAGCGTTGTGTTATCAAACACTCCTCGGATGTGTGGTTGGCTCTGCCAACCAGCCAAAAAGCTCATCAGCCTTTATTGAGCTGGGCAGCAGTCGCCTGCTTTGCTTTGCAGGACCCTTTGCCAGATGCAGGGAAACCCAAGCACTCCTTTTAATCTTTGCAGGTATTTTGTGAAGGCCGGGACGCCGACAGTTCTGGCGTTTGTGAAGCGTTCTCCTTTCTCCAAGAAGTACTTCACTGGCAAGAAGGTGCATCGGCTGCGGCGCTGAGAGGGAAACAAGGAACCTGGTGCAAGAAACAGTTGGTTCTGTTCTGTCTCAGCCACAGAACGCAAACTTCTGCTTGCACACAAACACCTCGCACGCTTCAGGGGAGAAATAATCTTGGCACGTGGGGAAACTTCCAGCAAAGAAGCATAGGAGGAGAACGAAGGGCTTACAAGAGGGGATTATTTGTTGAAATAGAAATCCAGCTGGCTTGCAGAAGGTCTCCTCTCTGACAGGCTGCGTGGGGTTCTGAAACAAACCTGAAGCGCTGCCAGACGTTGGCTGCAGCTGAAGCCACAGCAGCTGGGAACGAACTTACCTGTGAAAAATCACGGATTGCCTGGCGAGGCGGGCTGCAGGTGCCAGGGTTTTACAGCAGTGGTCTGGGGCGAGAACCTGCCTGCTGCCACGAGCCGAGCGCGGGCAGGCTCCTGCACGGGCCGCTCTGAGGATTCAGCAGCAGCTGCTCAGCCCTGCTGCCAGCCCCAGGAAATCAGAGCTCTTTGTCTGCAGCGGTGCCTCGTACTGACTTTTGCTACCTATATGAAAGGGAAATAAAGGTGTCTATTTTAAGCAGCCTGACTCCTGCCTAATCAATGTGATCGTTTTTTCCTACCCAGGTGAAATACTAAAAGCGAACGACAAACGGTAATTCTAGACCCGAACCCAACAGCCTTATCCATCACTGGTAGTGGCAACGTAGCCCTCTGTGCTGCTGTAGGAGCTTCCACTTTAATCAAAATTAATTCTGAATCCCAAATTTCTCTGTCCCAAAGCTTCAGGTTTGGAAACATCACGTTCAGAGGGCACCAACAAGCTCTTCAGCCATAGCAGCTTCTGCTTTGATCACGGAGGACATTTCCCTTTCCAGCTCTGCCTTCGGACAGCTGGAAATCAATCAAGCAGGTGGGCGTTCTGTTTGGTTATTTCCAAA
This sequence comes from Aythya marila, assembly GCF_965140915.1. Taxonomy (NCBI): domain Eukaryota; kingdom Metazoa; phylum Chordata; class Aves; order Anseriformes; family Anatidae; genus Aythya; species Aythya marila. The sequence continues at coordinate 27,582,486 of NC_139049.1, read as the reverse complement.
TCGCTGCGCTGTGCGCAAACAGAGCTCCGGCACCTCTGGGGATGGCGAAACCCCGAACCCCAGGGTCACTTTGCAGCGGTGCTCACAGGGTGGAGAGGTGGCTGGCCAGGCGGTAGAGGCTGGCGCCGTTGCAGGCGATGCAGCAGAGGTCGCAGAGGGCGGAGGCGGCGCGGTAGAGGCCGAGCTGCCGGGCCAGCTGCCCGTAGTCAGGGTCGGAGGCGCGCAGCTCCCTGCGGGCCTCGCCGCCGAGCAGCCCCACCTCCTGCCCCAGCCCGCGGGCGCGCTCGATGCGGTGCATCTCCGCCGCGATGTCGCAGCTGGCCTGCCCCAACCACTGCGCGTTCAGCGCAGAGACGGCCACGCAGACGAAGAAGATGATGATCTGCAAGAGGGGAGCAAGGCCCGCGGTGAATTAAACCCACCCCGAAGGCTCGCTGAAAGCTGGATGCGAAGTTTTTTTTTTTTTTTAAATAAGCCACGTGTGGAGCTCGCTGCTGTTTGCAGAGCGGAATGAAGCTGGGGTTAGGGCCGCGGGCTGCAGCCAGCTGGCCTGTTAGAGCAGGGGGCTGCTACCTGCGTGGTTTCCTCCTCGCTGAGCAGCTCGCTGGGGTGGTGCATGGCAAACAGGGTCAGGTTGAGGAAGGCGCAGGTGGAGCCGATGTGGAAGTAGTAAGGGCTGAGCTCTCTCTGCACCAGGCCGGAGGTGTGGCGGGGGAGGCGGCTGCGCAGCACCAGCCCTGCCGAGGGGGGGGGACAGCAAATGGGTCCCGGGCACGCAGCCACGGCCAGGGGCGTGCGGGGACCGCAGCCTACCTGCCACCAGGGTCACCCAGATCTGCATCCCCCAGGAGGCGGAGAGCAGGAGCAGGTGCAGCAGTTTCACCGCGTTGGAGGGCTCCGTCGTGGTCAGCGTCAGGCCCTGCTTGGGGCCGGGTGTCTCCATGTCAGCTGGGTCACCCCGCTGGGGCTGCGGACCGGGTTTCCGAGCCCCTTATATCCCCGGTGCGGGCGCTGCGTCAGCACCCGGGCGCTGCCTGCTTTGGGTGGACTTACAGCAAAGTCCGGCCAAAGCCCGCTCTGACCCCTGGCAGCACGCAGGGTCAACAGGAGGGGGGAAAGAAAAAGCCTGGGCAGGTATCAAACACCCGGGAAGATACCAAATACCTGCCCACGCTGCGGGTATTGAAGAGACACCTTTTTTGGGGAGAAGTCTGTGGTGCCCTGCTGGGGGAATCCTGCTCAGGCACCCCAAATCCCCACGCTGGCACCAGGCGGGGAAGGTGGCAGTGAAGGGGAGCATTTGGGGATGAGCTGGGAACGCCTTTATCTCCCTTGATAACACCTCTATCTCCTGTGATAACAGGGTGGGGGGAGGTGGCAGCCCGGCGGGGGCCCTGCAGGGGGTGGCCGTGGGCTGAGATACGGCAGCGATGGGGCTGCGAGCACCTGGCTGGAGCCCATGGGTTTATCGGGGGCAAAGCACCCTCCTGGGGACCAGGTACAGAGGTGACGGGGAAAAAAACAGGCAGGAGCCCCCCCTGCCCCATCCCCTGTGAGCAGCAGCCTGGAGCAGCCCCGTGTCCGTGGCCCTGCCACCCCCAAGCAGACGCACAGGTCGTTATATATTTTTTTCCCTTTTAATGCACTTTTATTGCTGCCCTTCCACGTGCCCCTGCGGCCCCAGTTGGCAGCAGAACAGCAGGGCAGCCTGATGGGATCAGGATTTCAGCTCAGCGCAGGCATCCCGTCAGCATCTTTGGTGGAAAACCCAAGTTTTTGGGTGTGGGAGAGGCACGGCTCCAGCATGGAGGCACGGTGGCAGCCCAGCTTCTGCTTCCAGCTTGCCCAGAGCTGAGAAAAACCCAAAACCCTGCGAGAACGTCCTGTTTTCTGCCCAATGTGTCCATTGCCTTCTGATCTGAGAGGGCAGCAGGGCCCCAGAGCCGTGTCCCAGCCCGGGATGTGCAGGGGGCAGCGGCACCTCCGTGTCTGTGCCCCCCCCGCTGCCATGAGAACATTTCCCCATAAAGAAAGAATTAAAAAATAATAATAATAACAAATCAGTTTGGGGAAGAGTTCGTATCCTACAAAGATTCAAGTAGCGTTAATCGAACTAGAAAATCAAGTCCTGTACAGCAGCTTACAAAATTAGAAAGAAACATAAAGAAAATAAAAGGCCAGGTGTGTGACGTGTCGGCGTGAGGGCGGCGCGTTCCCGTGTCTGTCCTCGTCCCTCCGGCCTCTCTTGGGCCAAATTCCAGGGGGAGGCAGGGCCCGAGCGCCCCGTCCCACCGCCCAGGTGCCCCTTCCTCCTTGCCAACCCCTTGTCCATCCATCCGTCCGTCCGTCCGTCCATCTGCCAAGCCCCCCGGGCGGCCTAGAGGTCCCTGAGGCGCGCGATCAGGTCGTCCTTGTTCTTCAGCAGGAACCTCTCACAGGCCTCGAAGGTGGCGCAGAAGCCGGAGGAGAGCCCGGCCACGTTGGTGGTGACGTAGGCCAGGTACCCCGGCGTCGCCTGGTTGTAGTAGGCCACCTGCGGGGTGCGGGAGACGGGGATTTAGGGTCGGGCACGCGGTGTGTGAACGGGGCAGGGCTGCGGCAGCTCACCTTGCTCGTCTCCTCCCCCTCGGGCCACACGCAGAAGCCGGAGCAGAGCGTCTCGCCCTGCGTGAAGCTGGGGCAGGCCGGGTGGGTGGGCAGCGTCACCGAGCGAAACGCCACCACGTAGGGGTCCCTGGGGAGGAGGGCAGGAGGTGAGAAAGGCCACGGGGACGGGGACACGGCAATGCTGCCACTCACTCTTTGTCGCAGGGTTTCCGCCGGGACGCCAGGATGACGAAGTCCTGGGGCTTGTTCTCGTGGCTGAGCGTCTGGCTCAGCACGTGGTAGATGGCGTCGTCCTCGTCCACCTGCTGCACCAGCTCGGCGCTCCTGCGGGGTGGGAGAGCACCGGTCACAGGACGTTCAGCCTCAAGGACATGTTTTTTGGGAAGGGGGTCCCCTCGCAGCACTCACGCGTAGTGCCGGTCCCACTCGTGGCGGCGCCGCAGGTCGGAGAGCAGGGAGAAGGCCTGGCCGGCAGCGATGCGGACGGACATCTCGATGCGGAAGGACAGGAACTTGTCCTCCTCCAGCGTGTATATCCGCACCTGGGGGGCGCAGGGCAGGGCTGGGGCGCACCCGCGGCACGTCCCCGTTTTGGGGGGCGGCTCGGGGGGCCGGGGCGGGGGCCGGTACCTTCTCCTTTTCCCTGGCAAGCGCCCAGTTTGCTTTGGCTACCAGCGTCTTCAGCGCGGAGACGTTGTTGTAGCTCAGGTAAACCTGCGGCAGGGCAGCGAGTCAGGGGCTGGAGGTGCCGCAGGCAGGAGGCGGCGCTGCCCGCGGGCTCCCTACCTTGTTGCTTTGGTCCCAGGGCACGGAGAGAGGCACCTCGTTCTGCTTGCAGGACACGACGTATTTCCTGCAGGAGGGGGGAACCGTTCCCCTTACGGCCCGGCACAAACCATGCCCCTGCTCCCCAGCGCTGGGGGTGACGGCTCCCGGCTCCCCGCTCTCCTCCCTCCGTCCCCAGCTGTTTTTTCCACTCACCGGTCCAGCCGAATCTTTTTCCTGGCGCTGGCTTCTCTGTACCTCCTCTCTCCGTCCTGACCCACGGGAAAAGCACGGCAGGGTAAGAGGAAAGGGGGCGGAAAAACAGCTTTGGAGGAAAATGTTCAGCAGCAAGGGGGTGAATGTTGAAGCCCCATCCTGCTGGAGGCTAACCGAGAACCATTTTGGGGTGTCGGAGATGGACACGGAGCCCGCCAGCAGCAGGAATTTGGGAAATCCCGGCACTCCCTGCCCCGAGCTGGGATGTGCTGGGTTGGTGGAAGCAGGGCAGCGAGAAATCCTGGCTTTAGGGCCCCGAACCCAGGTGCAGAACCACGCAGGAGGCTGCAGCCGCGTCACTCCCTCCCGCGCTGCGGTGGGGACAAATTTGGGGACAAAATGTGGGTTTTGCTCCTTACCCCCGGCTGGGGCACGACCATGGGCAGGGTGCGGGGCCGGCCCTCCTCGTCCAGCACCACGAAGGTCATGAAGGCGCTGTTGATGTGCCTCCTGCTGACGGACATCTCCTGGTCGTACGCCTCGGCGCAGACCCCCACCTCCATGCTGGGCAGGGGGCAGAGAAGGGGTGAGGCACAGGGGGCCATGGGAGAGGGGGTCTGGGGGGGGTCCTTTTGAGGGCACCCCGCTGTTTTTGAGGGCACCCACCTGTTTTTGAAGGCGTTGTTGACGATGGCTTTGAGCACCAGGCGGTCCCCGACCTGTGACGGCCCGCGGAAGTGGAACATCTCGATGGCGCGCAGCGTGGGGTGGGCATGGCACAGCCGGCTGCGGGGTGGGGGTTATCCCATGGGACCCACACCCCCAGACCCCGTACGCCCCTTCCCAGCACGGCCAGAGCCGGGGAACCCGTCCGTGCCGTGAGCTTGCCCTTCCCCACACCCCGCGTGCCCACCCGGGTCCCCAGCACCCATCTGCAGCCCCCCCCCAAGGCACCTGGCGGCGATGGTGGCCACGTTCTCCATCCAGGCCATGATCTGCCCGCCGAAGGTGTTGCCCTGGTGGTTGGCGTGCGGGGGCAGCACCAGCTCCACGCTCTCCACCCGCGTCTTCTCGGCCGGCACCACCACGCTGCCGTCCCGCGTCTCCAGCTCTGCTCATGGGGGGCACCGGGGGGGGCTCAGCACCACGGCTGCCCCCGTGCCCGGCACCCCAATTCCCTCTGCTCCGCCCCGGGGGGGGACGCACGGTACCGGTGTCGCGGGGGCTGCGGGTGAGGAGGTCCTTGAGGGTGTCCTTGTGGACCAGCCGCATGCGGCGGCGCTCGGCGGCGATGCTGTGCTCGATCTTCTCCTCCTCCGTCTGCGGGGCCAGCGGCTTCAGCTTCACCTGGGCACGGGTGACGAATGGGGTGGGCGCCCTGTGTGGGGCAGCACCCCTGCTGCAGGGGTGGGTTCCCCGCTGTCCGGGCGCGGGGGCTCGCTGAGCAGCGCTTACCTTGGTGCCGGGGGGCCCCTGGGCCACGAAGGTGGCGTAAGCCTTGCAGATGCTGCAGTGCTTCCCGCTGCACAGGTCCTCATAGCTCACCTGGATGCCCACCTGGCAGGGGGGCACGGCACAAGGGGCCCTGAGCCGTGGGGTGAGCACCAGGGGGGCGAGCACACGGACACGGCACCGCCGACACGGGGCAGGGGGGTTGCAAAAGCACCCACGGGGGGTTCCTGACCCCAAATATCCCCCCATGGAAGGTGCACATGCGAGGGTGCGCAGGGCAGGCACGGGGGGAGAGGAGGGGTTTGTGCCATACGAACCTCCATGCTGGAGTTGAAGGCTCGGTTCACTTTGGCCTTGATGTTAACGACCTGCCCCACGCTGGAAAACACGGAGAGAAGGGAAGGAACAGGAGGTGAGTGGAGGCTCACAGCCCACGGCTGCACTGCGCCGAGCGTCTCCCCGCCGAGGTGTGTGAGTGCCCGCGGGCACGGGGACACCCCGCTGAGCCCAGGGACCTCACCCCCAAACAGCCCCGTGCAAACGGGTCCCGAGGGGCTGCAGAGGTGCCCGGGGGGACCGTGCACCCCCTGCCTCGCGGGCACGCACGCTCCTGCCAGAGCAAACGGCTCCTCTGTCCTCCTCCTGCCCCTGGTGTCCACAATTTTGGGGTCACGCCTGCTGGCAGCAAGCTGCTGGAGCCCTCCCGGCCCTCGGTAGGCTTCAGGGTAAACACAGAAGCAGCTGCAGCCTCGTGCACGCCAGGCTGGGACCAAGCAAAGAGCAAACGCGGCTCGCTGGCAACAGCGAGAGGAAAAAGCCTTTGGTTAGTGTGTGGCCAGATGGGGAGTGCTCCTCGTCCTCTGAAAGAGAGCGGCGCTGGGAAGCGAAGAGGAAAAATGAGCCCTTACTGCCTCCAGGGGTCTGCACCACCAAGGGCCACGTGCCCGGGCGTTAGCGGGGTTATGCCAGCAGCCGCGGGGCCGTGTCAGTGGGGTTAATGCTCCCAACTCACGGCAGCGCCGCGTTACGCCGGCCGCTCTAGGGCTGCGAACGTCCGTACCCGACACCGCTCCTCGCGCGCTGCTGCCCGGGGGGGTTTGCGTACCTCTGGCTGGTGCGGAGAGAAAGAGCGAGATACGGGGCGGTTAGGGACGGGGCAGGGACACGGGGCAGGGCTGGGGGGTGCGCAGCACCCGGCGTGCGGCTGGTTAGTGTTTGAGCAACAGGCCCAGGAGCGGAGGAGGAGAAAAAACAGAGGCGACCTGCAGCTGCCCAGAGCACCCTCGGGTTCACAGAGCCCCACACGGCACGGGGCGGCTCGTCCTCGCCCGTGAGGTGACAAAAACGGGGGGTTAGAGCTTCCTGGGGGTGATGGCGAAACCCGGGGTGAGTTTTCCAGGTTTGGCCGGGTTCGTGGATGCTCCGCCACACCGCTTGCTCGCATCCAGAGGTGCCAAGAACCCGGCACCGTGCGTCTCAGCGCGGCCGCGGGGGGCTGAGCACAGCCGGGTGGGAAGCTCTGGGCACGGCCAGGCTCTGCCCTGCCCAGCCCGGCTTCAGGAGCACGCCCCGGCCACGGGAGCGGGCAGAAAGCAGCGCATTTACCTAATCGTGTGCTCAAAATAGATATCGTCCATCGAGGCGGTGACGCACGGGCAGCCGGCGTGCCTCTCGGCTGGAAAGGAAAAACAAACGGCGTCAGCAGCCCGCAGCGGCGTGCCTGGGGTGGGGGTGGGGGGGAGAACCCAGCTGAGGGCAGCTTTTGGGGATTTGTGAACGTTTTCTGAACGTTTTGCCCCAGGTTTGCCCCGCGGGGTGGGCACGCTGCAGCTCCCAGCCAGGTCGCTCTGCCTGGCTGGTGGTTTGGCGGCGGGGATGCGCAGCAGCCGATGGCAGCAGCACAAATATTTTAAAGCCACCCTGGCGGCTCAGCTTGCCCTCAGGACCACAGAACCACCCCCAAACTGCAGAACTGCCCCGTTTTCCTGCTGCCCTGGCTCTGGCTGCACCCCGTATACAGAGAGGGAAGCGTTTTGGGGGGGAAGCAGCCGCTGCATTTGATGTGTCCCCACCGAGCCGCGTGCGCTGCAGAGCTGAGCCTCCTCCCCCTGCGTCCTGCTCCCGGCCGCTCTCATTACTCAGCTCGCTGGCACCGAGCCCGGCCCGGCTGGCGTCAGCACCGCCGTGGGCAGCGGGGCAGGGACGGGCACGCTGCCGCCCGCACGCAGCCCCACAACACCCAGCACCAGGACCCTGCCCTCCAACCCCGCTCACCCCGCAGGAGGACGCAGCCTCTCGTCCCTTCTGCTCCCCATCACCCCGTGCCGCCCCAAGCACCCCGCAGCAGCCCATTTTTCTCCCCACTTGGGGTCCCAGGCTCAAACCGAGCTCTCCAAACCCCCACCTGTGGGTTTTAAGGTGCCCAGGGTGCCTTACCCGAGAGGCAGGCGGCCGTGTCGATCCATTTGAGCAGCTGCCCGGCGCTGAGCTCGCCGCGGTGGTTGGTGTGGCAGGGCAGCACCAGCTGGCTCATCTGCACCTCCGTGGGGCTGCGGCCCCCCATGGCCCCCGGCGCCTCCTCGCGCTCCCCCGGCTCCCGGCTGCACGAGGTGGAGCCCTGCGGAGGGGCGAGATGCTGGCACGGGGCTGCGGGGCGTTAGCCCAGCCTCGTTAGGATCCGGGCGTTATGGGGTGGGTGATGAACGCTGGGAGTGCGGCCCTCAAACGCTGCTTTTTGCTTTTCACGTCCCAAATTTCGGCTGCAAAATCTGCTGCAATAACCCCCCCACCCACCCCCCGGGACCCCCCTGCGCAGAGGAGTGGGATGCTTCGGGCACCGGGGACACCCAGCAGCTGATCGCCGGGGAGAAATGGATAAAAATGTTCAGGGAGCAGGGCAACCAGGAGGAATTTTACAGACCTCAGCAAAAAGGAAAAAAAATAAAAGAGCTCTTTGGCTGCTCCAGGCCATCCATCAGCACTGGTGCAGTGCAGGAGCTGACCCGGTCGCTTCCCCTCCCCAAAAATATCCCCCCCCCAAGCCCACCGGCTGGGATCTCACCCCCCAGATCAGCCCCATGCCGGAGCTGGGTTATCGGGGGAAGGCGCCTTTGTTCGGGGTGCTGTAGGGCCACGTCTGCTCCCCGGGCTGGCCCCACACAGGGCTCGGCGCAGGGCGGTTTTGGAGAGCCTGGGGTGGCCGCGGGGCCGTCGGGGGGGGTTGCATTACACCGAGTGGGCTGCGTTACACAAGGGATGAACTCAGTTAGCCCCGTGAGCAACCGAGGAGACACGAGAGAGCCGTCTGGGCGTCATCACAGCGCTTCCTTCCTCCTCATGCTCCAGCCGCGTGCCCCATTTACAGCCCCCGCTGCCAGATCCCAGCGGCGGCGGCTCCTTTTCTCCCCTCGGCTCTCCCCCGCCGCCTTTGCAAGCGGCTCGGAGCGAAGCCTTCCCTCCCATCCCGTCTCTCAGAATAGCATTTTTTTTTATTATTTTTTTTTTTTTTCCGCAGCCGCTCTAGCAGGAGCCCTCTGTTTCCATAGCTACTGCTCCAAGACATCCCAGGAACGGCACAAAAAACCTCGGCTCGGCGGGGACGGCAGCGAAGGCGGCGAGCTGAACCCTACGGGGAAGGGTGCCCCGTCCCACGGGGACGTCGGCAGCCCCAAAACTCCCCAAAAACGAGCCCCCCCGGGGCTGGTTTGCGGCGTGCCGGGGCGCCCACCCGGGCGGCACGCAAGGACAGGGCTATTTCTGGAGCCGGCAGGCGCTGGGGCGCCAGCCAGCAAAGAGCTCCAAAGATTTCTGCAGCGGAGTTAGCAGCAAGCCTGGCCAGAGTTTTAGGCAGAAGCCAGCACGCCGTGTTATCCCCCCCGGCCCCGCACTGATGCTCACGGGGTCGGGTGTTACGGGGTGGGGAGCGGTGGCCACGGGGCACGGGGAGCGTGCGGGGTGCTCGGGGTGACGGGCACGGCACGCGGGGTACCTGGAGGCCATCGCAACAGAAGCTCAGGATGTCTTCAGGGACTATGCTCCCCTTGACCATTTTTAAAAGACACCTGGAAAGGAGAAGAGCGGGCTCGGGTTAAGAGAGGATCGGCGAGACGGGGGCTGGGGGCGCTGCCATAAAGGGGCTCCGGGGGCACCCCTGGAACCACCAGCGGTGGGGATATGGGACACACACGGCACCCTAGGCAGGGCTCAGCCTCTTCACATCGCCTAAATTCCCTTTTAGCCCACGCACGGGGGCTCAGCCCTGCTGGTGGCTCCCCGTGGGGATGCAGCAGGGCCCGGCCGGCTGCGGGGCCGTTTGATCTCAGGGCTGGGCGCTTGGTTTGGAAGGAGCCGGCTAAATCCACGAGTGGGAACAGAGGAGCAGAGCGGCGTGGGCAGGACAGAGGCTGCTGCCAGCAGCTGGTAAACAGACAAAAGGTGACAGAGAGGCTCAGCACAGGGCTCGGCACGGGGTTTGGCCACAACGGCTCGCCCAGGCACCAGGGATGCTCTCCGGGTGGTCCTGGCCGAACCCACGGCCACCCAGGCAGGATGTGGGAAGCCGGAGCCCAGCCCCGAGCACAAAATACGAAATCCAGCAGGAGCAGAGAGGGCTCGGCCACCCTCACCCACCTGGTTCAGCCGTGTAGGGTCCGTCCCCAGCCAGCACCGCAGCAACAAGACCTGGGTGCGTGTTGGGTGCTCACAGCGGGGTGTCCCCCGTGTCCCCTGCACCCCACACTGACGTCCCTCCCTCCCCAGGCTGCCAGACTTAAATCCCACAAGGGCAGAGCCTGGGCTCGCACCTGCCATTCCCCAAGGGTCAGGCCTGGCGCTCGCAGCATTGCTGGAAAGACTCCCGGCTATTTTTGGGGCGCTGGACAGAGCCCAGGGGTGGTGCCGGGCCGATCCCACAGCTGGTGACGCCCCGCTAATACTTTCCGCATCTCGCTGCCGCGGTCACAAGACGGCCGAGGTGTCCTTGGCAGCGGGACGGGCTCACGCTGACAGCAGGGCAGCAAATGGGATGCTCCCGTCCCCGGCCACACCGCTGCTCCCGGCACAGAGCCCAGGGCCACGCCGAGCCCTGCTGCCCGCCGAGGGCACTCCGGGGGTGGCCCCGAGCCACCCCACAGCCACGGTGGCCAACGCCAGGAACACGCGGCTCGCCGTGCCTTGGAAACCCAAAGCTGCTCCTGGCCCCGGTGGCACCCTTCGTGTCACCTTGCTCGCTCCAGCGTTAGCAGGAAGGGGGGAGAAAAATAAAAGAGCCGCCTGCTTTGCATCCCCCGGCTGTCCTCGGATGGGGAAGGCTGTGGGGTGATGTGGAGCTCACCACGGCATCGCCCCGGCCTCTGTCACCCCTCGAGCGACCCGCTTCTACCCCAAAATAAAGTTTGCCTTGGAAAGAAAAAGCCTCCGAGCAAAATATTTCCCCTGCCCCCTGCCACGCTCAACTCCTGCGTCGCCGAAGAGGGGGGAGAGGCACAGAGAGATGCAAACGGCCCCACTAATTTGGGGTTTGGGGCTGGGGAGAGGGGGGAGCCAAGCGCTGTGTGTCCGCGAAGCCAGTCGGACTTGAATAGCAGGGAAAAATAGCAGGGAGCATTCGATAGTAGGGAAAATGGGGATGTTTGGTCATTTTCCCTTTGCACAGAGGTCCCCAAGTCCCTGAGCCCCCAGCAGCATGGGTGAGCCACCCCCAAACAGTTGGGGGGTCCCCGGTGCTGGCCCTTTGGGGTCTGGGCAGGGCAGGGTGCACACGACGGACCCGTCTGTCCTCCACCTGGCTCAGAAACATCTCCCCCAGCTCCTGGCCAAGATGTCCCTCGTCCACCTTCGCTCTCCCACCTCCCCTCCATCCCCGCGGTGCCCCCTTACCCCTTTTTGGGAATGCTTAGAGAAAAAAGATTGGGGAAGGAAGGTGGCGACACGAGTCCTCGGGGCGGGGGGTGGATTATCGGTGTGTAATTGAACAATATCCATGGTAACGAGCAAATCTGCACGCGGTAAAAAAAAATATTAACCTGACCTACTTAGGGAAATCCTGCCGCCTCGACCGGGCAGCGAGGGCCCCGTGCCGGAGAGGTGAGATCCCAGCACCCTGCGGGAGCTTTTTTGGGACCTCACGTCACGCCTTCCCCAGGGGTTTCGTGGAGCAAAGCGAGGCATCAGGCCAGGAAAATGCAACCTGAGGGCCACGCGCGGTGGGGGCCGCGAGGACGGGTCTGTTTGCTGCGGGTTGTACATCAGCAGCCTGTGGGAAGCCTTCGCTGCTGCCAGAGCAGCTGGGGCCCCTCCATCCTCCTCCTCCTCCTCCCTCTGCTCCGCTCCCGGCCGTGTCCGCAGCCCCCAGCCCCGTCCCTGCCCGTCCCCAGCCGTGGGGGCAATGGGGCCGCAGCTGCCCCGGCAGGGAGCCAAAGTCCCCCGGGTGCTTTGCGGGGGGACAAAGGTTCCCCAGCGCCACTGCCGCCAGCCCCAGGAGGGAGCAGAGCCGCGCCTGAACCCTTGTGGGTGCCGCCAACACGGCTGGGGACAAATGGCACGGGTGTGGGGACACCCGACAGCACCGCCCGGCACGGGGCTCCCTGCTCCCCACGGCCAGGACCACCATGGTTTTGGGACCACCATGGTTTTGGGACCACCACGGTTGGGACCACCACGCTGAAGAGCCCACAGTGTCATGCAGCCACCCCATCCGTCCCCCCACGCTACCCAAACCATCCCCACAGCGGCCCCAAGCCCTGTGCATCCCCTGGGCAAGCAGGGCAAGGAGGGATTTCCCCCCCAGGCCCTCTCCCTGCAGCGCTGGCACCGCCGGCACTGCTCCAACACCCGCCGTGGAAACTCCTTGGGGCGGCACAGGGCGCCTTGTCCCGCTCGTGTGCCACCGTCCCTCGTGTCCCCATCACCCCCCGCGGGTCCCCTCTGCCCTCACCTCAGCCAGAAGAAGCTGAGCATTTGCAGCGCGGTGGAGCAGCACAAGGAGGAAGAGGAAGACGAGGAGGAGGAGAAAGAAGAGGAGGAGGAGAGCGAGGAGGAGGAGGAGGAGGAGGAGGAGGAGGAGGAGGAGATGGAGGAGAGGCGTCCGGACACCTGCGTGCGGTGCCGGGCTCGGCCAGCACCCGGGGCGCGGATGTCGAGGCCAATTCTCTGCTGCCCTTGGGACGCAGCCAGCGCACACCCCCTGCTTCCTTTTAAATAAGGGCTCAACTTTTCTTAAGGTAGCGCTTTGCAAAGATTCCCTACCCGGGGAGGTCTCAGGGATTGCCGTGGCACCCGTCTCCCCGTGCCCTCCGTCCCGGCGGCACCTGGACGGGCTCCTGCCCGCTGCCTTTCCCCGGAGCTTCTCCAATTTCCTCGGCCGCTCCCTGGCCCCGCTGCATTTGAGGCAGATCTGGCCGGGATCATAAAAAAAAAAAAAAAAAAAAGTTTCCAGAAAGAAGGAAAGAAAATGCAAAGTGCCGTGTCGCTGCGGGAGCCGCGCAGCCTGTTAGCTTTTCGGGAGGTGTTGTTGTGTTTGCATTTTATTTACATGCCTCGATAAGCAAACCTTTGGCCATCAGCGCACAAGGGTGCAATCAAAGCCCCTCACGGGCACACCCAGCACTGGAAAGCCAGCGGTGAAATAATTAAACAAACTCAACGGGAAGCAAGGCCTCGCTTTGTTTGGTCAATAAAATCATCAGGTTTTGGAGGGGCCGCCCCGGGGACAGCACGGGTGGGCCCAGCGGGTACCGAGCATCTGGACCTGATGCTGTGGGATGCGGTGGGGCCAAATTGAGGCTGGAGGTGGGAAATGCTGGAGGGTGCTGCAGACACTTCAGGTGCTTGACCTGTGCTCCTGACAAAAGTTTCGAGGCCGGGCTCGGGGTTTTTCCAGTGCAATTAGAGCAGTGCCATAATTAGGGCCTGTGGCCGTCGCACCGACCGGGTGCGTCCTCGCCGTGGCTCCCACCTCAGAGCCCGCACGGGTACGGGCTTCTCGCTCCCTGTCCACCACCCCCTGCCTGTCTGCCACAGCTCACGGAGCGGGTAATTAGCTAAATGAATTAATTGACATCCATACGTGTAATTAGCACACGGTTGCGAGGAGCTATTCTCCTTGGGACGGCTGAAATTTCTCAGGGACTGGGGTTAAAAGACTGCGCAGCCCTGCAGAGCAACGAGGGACGGTCCCCATGAAGCCAGCAGAGGGGCAGGAGGGGCTGGGGAGGCTGAGGGTGAAACCAGGGATCCTCAGCCCAGCCCCGTGTTGGGCAGCGATTATTAATTACACCCTTAATTACTCCAGAGCAATAAAAAAAAAAGCTGACCTATTCGCTTCGGTGCTGCTCGGAGCACTTTGAGTGAGGGCTGCGGCCGCTCACGTCCTCCCCACGAGGCCGGCCACGAGGCCTGCCCTGAGGGAGGCCGGTACAGTCCTATTTGGGCCCATTGGGACCAACCCTGCCCCGGAGCAATTTTGGGGCCCCCAGAGCAATTTTGGGGCTGGGGGGAGCGCGGCTGGGCGCACCGACAGGCTGCGGCATGCACCCACGCTATCAGCGGCGAGATCTTGGGCAGCGCGGCGCCTCGTGGTGCGCTTTGCCTTAATGGTTAATTAACGCAGTGGCTTTGCCTTAATGGTTAATTAAGGCGGTGGGGCTGTTCCCACGCCTCGCACGGCCCCGGGGGGCAGCAGGGGGAGGCTCCATTAGCTCTGCCCCCAGCCCCGGGGCTCCTGGGTGCCAGTGGGGAGGAGGGAGGGTGGCATGAGGGGTGTCCCCGTGGAATGGTCTCGTTATAGGAAGGGGGGATAGGGCAGTGGGTGAAGGGGTCTGAGCCCCGGGTCACCCCACTGTGGTGGGGGTGATGGTCTGGTGGGATATGGTGGCTGCAGCAGGGCTGGGGTGGGACGGGTGGGGTGGTGGGATGGAACCCTAGAATCCCAGAACCATTAGGGTTGGAAATCCTAGATCATTGGGTCCAACCATCCCCTGCCACCAATGTCACCACCAAACCACGTCCCCAGGCACCACATCCAACTCTCCTTGAACACCCCCAGGGACGGTGGCACCACCACCTCCCTGGGCAACCCGTCCTGATGTCTTTGTGAGGAGAAACGTCTCCGAATTTCCACCCTGAGCCTCCCCTGGCGCAACGTGAGGCCGTTGCCTGCAGGATGGGGCGTGGGGACGGGTTGTGGTGGCGGTGGGATGTGGTGGTAGGATGTGGGGATGGGTTGTGGAGATGGTTGATGTGGGGATGGGACGTGCTACGGGATACAGTGATGTGATGTGTTGTGGTGTGGTGTGGACACACTGACAGAGCCCTCACAGCCCTCACGGGGCCCTCAGGGCTCCCTCACGCAGCGCCCGCCCCGCCCTGGGCCGCCAGGGGCCGCCATTGCCCCGAGCTCCCGCTCCCCCCCCCCCCCGCCATCTTGTTCCGGGGGGGGGGGGGTTGTGAGGCACCCCCGGGCCCCGGCGGGGGCGGGGCGGGGCGGGCGCGCGGCCAATCAGCGCGCGGCGGTTTCAAGAGGCCCCTTCCGCGTCCCGGTAGGCCACGCCCCCTCTGTGCTTAGCCACGCCCCCTCCGCCCCCCTCCCCGTCACGATCCGCCCCCGGGGGAGCGAGGGTGGCACGGAACGGATCGGGACGGGACGGGACGGGACGGGGCGGGATGGGAAAGCCCGGAACGGATTAGCACGGAACGGACTAGCCTGGAATGGAATGGACAGGCCTGGAATGGGCCCGGCCCGGCCCCAAACCGGCCCGATTTGGCCCCAAACCGGCCCGATTCGGCTCAAAACCGGCTTGGCACGGCTCGGCACGGCCCGGCTACCCGTAGCAGGGATGTTTCCCCGCCAACGGCCCCAACCGTGCGGCCGCTGGGGTAAACAGGAAGCCCGCACCGCAAAGGCTGCACCGCGGCTCCCTTGGGAACGGAAAATAAGAGCCCGTGAGGCGAAAAAAATAAGCCCTGAGCCCAAAAAAATAACCTCTGAACCTCAAAAATAATCCCTGAACCCCCACAAAAATAACCTCTGAACCCAAAAAATAACCCCTGAACACCAAAAAAATAACCCATGAGCCCCAAAATGTAACCCCTGAGCACAAAAAACAAACCCTGAACCCCCCCCCAAAATAACCCTTGAACCTACCACAAAAAAAATAATAACATGACCCCATCCAGAAAAAAAATGTGAACCCAAAAAAACAACACATGGACCTCACAAAATAACCCCTGAATCAAAAAAAAATAACCTCTGAACCCAAAAAAGAACCCACAGACCCCAAAAAATAACCCACGAATCCTAAAAAATAACCTCTGGTCCCAAAAAAGAACCCGTGGACCCCAAAAAATAACCCATGAATCCAAGAAAATAACCTCTGAACCCAAAAAAATAACCCCCTCCCAACATGTAACCCTAAAAAATTAACCCATGAACCCCCTCCAAGAAACAAGACCCCCTTCAAAATAACCCATGGACTCCCCCAAAATACCCCATGGAATGAAAAAAATAACCCATGAAGTCCCCCAAAACAATGAACCCCCCCAAAATAAGCCATGGAATGATAAAAATAATCCATGAAGCCCGCAAAAGACAATGAACCCCCCAAAAATAACCCATGGAGCCACAAAATACCCCATGGAATGAAAAAAAATGACCCATGAGCCCCCCAAAAAACAATGAACTCCCCCAAAATAACCCATGAACCCCATAAAAACAACCCATGGACTCCTAAAATACCCCATGGAATGAAGAAAATGACCCATGAGCCCCCAAAATAACCCATGAGCCCCCCCAAAAACCCCAAATCCCCCCAGAATCAGAGGTGAACGCCGGCCATCGAGGGGCCGGTTGGGAGGGGAGATGGGTGCTGGGGCCCCAATTTTTGGGTGCTGGCGCTCGTGTGACCGTCACCCATGTGGCGAGGAGGTGTTGTAGGACGCGGGTGCCCTCCTGTCCCGGGAGGCCTCGCCGGTGCCCCAAGCAGCTCGGCGACCCCACAAACAACGGGGACAGAGGGCTGGGCCCCGGCGGGGCCGGAGGCAATAAAACGCCGGGAATGATGCAGCAAAACAGGCCGGGGCCGCGTGGCGAGATAAATCATCCATGGAGGCACCGCGGAGGAGGAGGAGGAGGAGGATTTCTGCACCAGCGCTGTGCCGGGGGGCTCCGAGGCCCTGGCCAAGGCAGGAGCTCGTTCCCCATCTCCTGCCGTCCCCCTCGCTGTCCCCTTGGCGCGCGGCACGGCGCGGAGCTGCCAGGAGTGATAAAATGGCTGCCCCCCAAATGGATGGGGTTTATCGGGGAATAACCCCGGGAGGTGAAGCGGCCGTTGAGCCGGGGAGGAGTGAGGATAACGTGCACGGGGAGCCCAGCTCCAGCCCCGGGGGGCAGCGGGGATGTGTCCCATACCCCTCTATGCCCACCGTGCCCCCGGTTTTGGGGTGGCACAACCCCAAATGGTGCAAATGGGGCCGAGCCGAGCCCATGAGAAGGGGAGAAGGGGCCGGTGGAGAAACCAGGCGAGGTCGGCGTGCTGGTAGGTGCGAGGGCTTGCAGAAACCCAATTGCTTCTTCAGTTAACCAGCTTGGGGAGAATGAAGCTGAAGTGTGAAAAATGAAAGTGAAAAGATAGGAACCAACCCACGGCTATTTATTCTAAAAATACTGACCTAAATACTTAAGCGCACATATAAAAGTAGTTGTCTTTTCTGATTTCCTTTACGGACTCTCCTGTTTCGGCTATTATTTCGCTCAGAAACCAGAGGGTCGGGCTTCTTGGGGGCACCCTTTGCGCTCTCAAGGAGTTTAATGAGTGCTCAGAGCCCCTCCAGGAGCCCAGCTTTGAGGTTTGGCCGTGCCGATGCTGCTGGAGGGTTGAGGTGCTCCGAGCAGCTCCCGTGCCACGGCTCCTCGTTTCGGCGAAGGCAGAGGCTGCGAGCACCACGGCATGGCCAAAAACGAGTGGGAGGAAGCAGCAGGAGGCTGGAGAGGTGCCCGACACACGCAGCACCCCACTCACAACCCCAACAGCCCTCTGAGGAGCTGCAGGGGCGAGTTTCGGTGCCAAAAACCCCGCTCCCTACACGGCGGAGTTGTCACCTCGGGACACAGCCCCTGGCTCGCTGCACCCAAAAACCAGCGGCTGTTTGCCGAAAAACGAAGGTGCTGAAATAAAAATACGCCCAGCAACGCTGAAGGGACGCTCCCGGCCCCAAAATGAGCGCCGCGGGCAGCTCCTATCAGGCAGGGACACATGGAAGGGGCGGCCGATAAGGGACTCAGCTGGTGGGAGAGGTGGGAGCGATACAGCCCGGAACGGCGGCCGCGGGGAGCGAGGAGCAGGGCTGGGGAAATGAAAGGTGCCAGGAATAGCTAAAAATCCACACTTCTGGGGCTCTGGCTCTGGGCTGGAGTTACTCGCCCGAGCGCTGGTTTGAGCAGGGAGGGGATGCTTAATTGCAAAACGTCCCTCGGGGGGAGATGCAGGCCTTCCACGTGTGTTCGTCTCGTCTGCTAAGCCCCAGCAGTGCCAGCTCCAGGAGCACCAGGGGAAGCCCAGCACGGCCCCAGGGACAGCGGCTCCCGTGTGCCGTGTCCCTGCTCTGCCTTCTGTAGGGCCGCTGTATGGGGCGAGCAGAGCGCAGGTATCGTGGGTCCAGGACCAAAGGCACCAGGCAGGAGCTGCTGGGGGAGCGCTGCTGCGCTTTCCATTCACAGCCCATCTATTTTGCAATAACTTCACCGTGACGTTCCCACGTAGACAAGCCTAAGCTAGCATAGATAATGAAATGGGTTAAAGGAGACGGGAGGAGGGAGAGGAGAGGAGCCAGCAGCTCGTAGTAAATCAGGGAGAGAGCAGGGTTGCTTTACATTCAAGGACTCAGTGGCAGGACGAGTTTGGTTTATGCCGAGAGGCTCCGGGTTGCCAGGACGAGGAGCAGCCCTGGAAGCCAGAAGCGTCCCTGTGGCAGGGCTGCCGACCTGGCCGCGTGTCCATCGCACCCATCCCGCTCCTCGCCTTCCCCAAGTGCCTGCTCCACGCGTGCCACCAGCACTAAGACCAGCAAAAGGCACCCGGCTCACCTGCGAGGCTCGCAGGGGCAAAGCAAGAGGTGGGGGGACCTCAAAAGAGCCCCCAAAAGAGCCCCCAGGCAGTGGGGTCTGCGCCAGGGGAAGGGGAAGGGGAAGGTGAAGGCAGCCCCAGCGGATCGTGGACACCAGGGGACCCGCACGCTGATGCTCCCCCACCTTTGGCATGGGTTTCGAGGCAGTCCAAACAAGCTAATTAAATGCTGCTCGGCTTAATCAGAGCCATCGAACAGCAGTCAGAAGAAATTAATCCTGCGTTGTATTAAGATGCTGCTCGGAGTCGCGTTTTGGCACCTCGTCCCCGCTTCTCATCTTCTGGGGAAGGAAGAAGGACATCTGCGGGGAAGAGCGAGGGCGCAGCAGATGGCAGCGGGGATGATTCAGGGCCTCGAGGAAGGAGCTGCGACTCCAGCGGCGTCCCTGGGGAGGGG
Organism: Aythya marila; assembly: GCF_965140915.1. NCBI lineage: Eukaryota > Metazoa > Chordata > Aves > Anseriformes > Anatidae > Aythya > Aythya marila. The sequence continues at coordinate 27,563,931 of NC_139049.1, read as the reverse complement.
ACGAGGAGGACGAGACACCTCTCCCTGCATCCCCCGGCCTCCACACCCCGCTCCCGGCCACGACTGCACGGCCGCCGGGCGGGCAGGGATCCCCAAAAGACGATTAAATCGCACGGCGGCGGCGAGGCCGCGCTTCCCACAGCGGCTCCCTCCCGAACCTGCCCTTCCTGCTGCTCATCCCTGCCCACGGGGATCCCACAGCAGCCCTGGCCCGGCCTCCAGCAGCTCCCGGCGTGGTCGCTGCCTTCCCCTTGGGGTGCCTTTGTCCCCCCCGGGGAAGCCGGCAGCGTTTTCTCCTGCCTTCGGGGCCGTTTCGCTGGGTGATGTGGGGAGGGAGGCACCCCGGGCTGTGAGCCGGCAGACGGGTGGTTAAAGGCATCATCGGGCTCTTGGTTTGGGGTTTTAGCCATTTCTGATGCCTTCATCACAGCCATCCAAGGAAAAATCCCAACGGAGAGAGGCACAGGGTGAGGGATTCGGTCCACAGGCTGCCCTCAAAGCCTTGGGAGTGCTCGGTGCCACCTCCCGTGACCCGGCTAGACAGAGCCACCGGCTGCGGGTGTTGGGATTTCTTTATTTTTGAATTTTCCTGTCATAACTTGCGTTAAAACTTCGCAGAGCCGCTTAATTGTGCTCTGCGGTGGCGAAGATATGAAATTAGTCTCCCTTCTGATCCTCGGCGAGGCCGGTCCAAAGCGCCGGCTTGTCATTTGCCCCGATCCCCTCACCACGGGGTCATGGCAGATGTGGGGTGAGGACGAATTCACACAGGACCGGGGTCCCCACCCTCGTCCCGGCATCGTGCTCTGCGTTTCCCCGCGCCGGGGAGGCGATATTTAGGATTTTCTCTTGGTGCCACTCGTGGGGAGGCTTCCGACCGGCCGCGCTTCTCCATCTCCCCTAGCAACAGCCGAGATGGGTTCAAGGGGAATAAATCCGGGTGAACGGGACTGGATGTGGAGCTCGATGCGCCTCAAACACGAGCAGCCACGGCTGACGGAGAGCGTTGCATTTAACGGGGATATTCAGTAAACATCTCCTGTTTACCATCATTTCCCTGGGGGGTCACACTTGGCTCACAGCCCCTCAGGAGGCCCCTCGTTATTTCCAACCCCGCCAGAACGCCACAGGAGCAGCGGGAGGACACAAAACCCATGGGTTTTGTATCCCAGCCCTCATGCCTGTGCCCTGCAGCCCCTGACACCTTCTGGACCCCGCTGCCACCCAGCCAAGCCTCTCCACAGAGCACACCGCGTGCATGGAGCCAGGTTGTGCTCGCTCCTTGCAGCCCGGCTCTCAGACAACCCCAAACCCCGATAGCTGGGGACCTACCGCAGCGCACACCGAGCTTTTTCTCTCGGCATCCGAGCGAGTTGGGCCCTGCTCGGGCAGGTCCCCATGGCCGTGGGGATTCCCACGGGCGCCGTGGTGCTGGAGGAGTTCCTCCTACGCCCGGCGGCTCCCCGATCCCAAAACCCGGCCAGCCCCACAGGAGGCTCGCGGGGCTGCCCTGAGCCCTGCTCGCGCCACCCCAGCGCCTCAGCCCTCGCAGGACCAGGCTGGATTTGAACAACCGGCGTTTGTTAAATTTGGTTTTAACAACTGATGTTTATTAAACTCGATTTTAACAATTGTGACACGGCTGTGACAGGAGCCGTGGTTATGGGGTCGCAGCCCCACAGCGCCCAGACCCCCCCACACAGCCCCTCAGGCGGCATTTAACACCCCCACAACATCACACACACTCCATTTTACTCCATTTTACTCCATTTTATTCAATTTTATTCCATTTTACTCCATTTTTACTCCATCTTTATTGTGTTTTTTTTTTCTATTTTTAACCACACACAAGCGGCGGGGCCCGCCCGCGCCAGCCTCGCCCCGTCACCAAACGGCCGAAACCCGGCAAAGTTTCGCAGCGGGGCGACGGCCCGCCCGGCCCCTCGCCGCCCCTCGCGGCTCCCCACACGGCTCCCCCTCAGCCGCGGGCCGGCCCCAGCGGGCGGGCGGCGCCGTTACCGGCACCGGGGCTCCCCCCGCAGCCTCCCCCCCACCCCCGGGGGGCTCCCAGCCGAGCGCCGCGGCCCTGAGGCAGCGCCCGCCTCCCCCCCTCCTCCTTCTCCCTCCCCTCAGCGCCCGGCGGGCGGTTTCAAGGCCCCCCTCCCTCTGTCCCCCCCCCCCCCTCGGCGCCGACCAATCAGCGCGCGCGATGCGCGGCGGCGCCGCGCCTTAAAGGGCCAGCTCCCCGCCGAGCCCAGCCGGCCGCGGCGAAGGGGGCAGCGGGGCGGCGCTAGGACCCGCGCGGCGCCGCGCTCCCCCCCCCCTCCCTCCGCGGGAGGCCGCGCGCGGGCGGGGAGGAGGGGGGGGTGGGCGCGAGCTTAGGGGCGTGGCCACGATCCGAGGGGGCGTGTCCACCGCTCTCCCCGCCCCTTCCTCCCGGCGATTGGCCGCGCCGCCTGTCAGTCGGCGGGTGGGCGGCGCACGGTGCGGCCACGTTCGGCTGCGCGGCGGCGGAGCGGAGCGGAGCGGGGAGGCAGCGGCGGGGCCATGGGGGCGCGGCGGGGGCCGGCGCTCTGACAGCCCCGGGGGCGGCCAGCGGAGGAGCGGAGGAGCTGGGCAGCGGGCACAGCGAGGAGACCGGCAGCAGGAGGAGAGGAGGAGGAGGAGGAGGAGGAGGAGGAGGAGGAAGGCGAGGAGGGCGGCGGCGGCCCCCGCAGCTCCGCGCCCAACATGTTCGCCAAGGGGAAGGGCTCGGCCGTGCCCTCGGACGGGCAGGCGCGGGAGAAGTAAGCGGGAGGAGGATGGGAAAGATGGGGAGGAATTAAGGGGTGGGGGGGGTGCAGGGGGCGCTGCCCGGCTCCGGCCGCGGCTTTGTGCGGGGCGGCGGCTGCTGCTGCTGCTGCTGCTGGAGGTGGCGGCGGTGCTGGAGGTGCTGGAGGTGGTGCCGGTGCTGCCCGCCCCCTGCCCACGCCGCCGCTGCTGGGCTCTTGCAGGCTGGCCCTGTACGTCTACGAGTACCTGCTGCACGTCGGCGCCCAGAAGTCGGCGCAGACCTTCCTGTCCGAGGTGAGCCCCCCCCCCCCCCCCCTCCCTCTCCCCTCCCCGCCGCCCTTTGTGCTCCGCCGCCCGGCCTCCATCTTGTGCGGGCGGCGGCCCCGGGGGGGTGTGTGTGTGGGGATCCCTGTGTGGGTATCCCTCCCCACGACCCTCTCCCCTCGGGTCCCTTTTTTCTCCCCTTTTCTCAACCCTTGGCCTCTCGCTCCCCCCCCTTCCTCCTGCAGATCCGGTGGGAGAAGAACATCACGCTGGGCGAGCCCCCCGGCTTCCTGCACTCCTGGTGGTGGTAAGTGAGCCCCCCCCGGCCCCTATAGGGTCCCTGTGGTTTATAGGGGAGGGGTTGGCTCCTGGGGAGCAAAGGGGTGGCAGCCCCCGGGGGGTGGGGAGCATGGTTAGGGGGGCTGGGGGTGGGTGGCGGGGCTGGGGGAGCGCCCATATGGCTGGTTCCCACCCGCTGCGTTACCCACACGGGGTCCCACAAGGTTTGGTGCCCCCCCCAAAACCACCAGGGGTTGTTTTCGGGGTGCTGGGTCCCCCCCACCGGGCTGGGGGATGCTCAGCGAGCACGCCGGGCACTTGGCGTCGGCATCGGCGGTAACCGGAGCTTTTTGTGCCGTGCAGCGTGTTTTGGGACCTTTACTGTGCAGCTCCCGAAAGGCGAGACACTTGCGAACATTCAAGTGAAGCCAAAGCCTTTCATGACTATGTGAGTAACAAGTTTCTAATCCTCGTGGTAATTACAGAGTTGGGGAGCTCGGGCTCCTTTCGGCGCGCCGCGAGCGAACGTAACCAACTGGCAAAAGCGTGTTTTTAACCAACAGCCTCCTGGTTTGACTGAGCAGTATTTCATAATGTTGCAATTATGTAAATGAGCCCCGATACTTATCTTAAGCACTTAGAGGCATTCGGGCTCCTGGCAGAAGGGAGCAGGTTTTTTTTTTTTTTGCACGGCAGTGGACAACAAAGCGTTGGCCGTGGCGGATCGGTGGCGATGGGTGTCGTGGCGTGTGGGCAGGCGCCGGGTCGCGGCTGGGAGGCGGGGAGGGAGAGGGGGGGATTCCCCCAAATGCCATCCCCCCCCCCGTTTTCAGCCTCCCAAAACCTCGCTTTGGCTTTGGCAAGGCTCGGGGCTGCCTTGGCTGGCTGGGGATCCTCCCTTGGGAGGAGGCAGCGTGGAGGTAGGCGCGAGCTGCTGGCGGTGGTGCAGACCTGCCCTCTTCCCTCTGCGGTCGGTGCTGGGTTGTTGTTGTGTTTTTTTTTTGCCTGTTGGTGCTGCGGGCTTCTGGTCCTTGTGCAAAACGTGGAGCAGGATGCTTGGAGGAGCCCCAGCTGTGCTGCTGCTGCTGGACCCGCTTTGCCACGAGTCCGCTTGGTGGAGCAAACCTTGAGGTGCCCCCAGCTCGCTGCTCTCCAGCCTGGTGGCTCTGGAGCCCCTGTTCCACCACTGCCATAGGTGTGCAGCTCCTCGGGTGCCTGGTGGCAGCAGATGTGGCTTGTCCTCTGCAGAGGGCTTGCTGGAAGCCAGCAGATGCTCCTCCTCGCTTGGGATGCTCGGGGGCCAAGGTGTTGTGCTCCCAAAAAGCGTCCTCGTCCCGTGGGCATGGAGCTTGTTGGCGCCGGCTGCGGTGGGAGCGGGGTGGGCTGCCCGCTCCCCTCCTGCTGAAGTCACCCAGATCTGCAGCGCCGATCTGCAGCGGGGAGGAATTTGAATCAAAGGATTAGTCACCTGGCTGTGGGCTTGGACTGGAGTCAAGCGAGTTGAAATGGTGTAGCAGGAGCTGTTTTTGTCTGCTCCTGGGAGCCTACGGTATGGAAACCATTTTTCCTCCCTTCCCCGCTCTCTCGTTGCCTCGACATGCCTGGGTTGAGCTGCTGGGAGATGCGCGAGGTTGGCTGGGAGCTGAGCCCTGCAGCCTGGCCCTTCCCCTCGAGGTGCCCAGGATGTGGTGGCTTGGTTGTCCCCCGGGGGAGCTGCTCCTGGTCTGTGCTGGGCGTCTGTCCGTCCGTCCGTCTGTCTGTCCGTCCCGCGGCCATCCCCCACCTCCCAGCCCCTGGCTGCGCCGCGCCGCTTCCTGCGTAGCTGGTTTGTATTTACTGGGTCAGGTTAAAGCTCTGAACTCCTGAACCCAGGGTGAGAGCGAGCTGACAGCCCGGGGTTTGTCAGCAAATCCATCAGGGCTGCTCAGTCCTCTGCTGAGCGCTGCCTGCCGCTTGCCCCTCGCGTTTTTGGGGCCAAATCCTGCTGCTTTGGGGCCTGGTTGGGCGGGGAGGCAAACCCAGACCTTCAGGTAAGGAGATCCCCAGGTAAAGATGCCATCAGCAGCTGAGGCATGGTAATGCTACGTTCGCAGCCGCCTTCTAATAATATCTGAGGATTTAGTGTGTTTAGAGAAATTAATCTTTTTCAGCTTGGTAATAATCCCAACAATGGGCACGAGCGCATTAGGTGATGCGCATAAACTTCCTTAATACACGGTGCTGTGAGCTTACAGGGCAGGGACACAATCCTGGTTGGTTTTAATTCTCGCTGTAAGGCAGTTTTGCAGCAGCCCCAAGTGCTCTGCCTCTTGGGTTTCGCTGCGAAGACTGGGAGGGAGATTTTCAGCCCTCCGTTGGCTTCCCTGCACCGGTTTTTGTCCTGGTGGGCCCGTTTTGGCCCCAAAACGTGTGCTTGTGTTTGGCTGGGGATGCTCGCGGCGCTTTCCGAGTGTACTTTGCAGGGCAGGGACCTGCTGGGCTAAAACTTAAATATTGACCGAGGAGAGGAACCAGCTGATAAACGCGGCGGGTGAATAGCTCCTTGTTTTTTGGGTGCCGGCTCCTGGGACCGCGGCGCCGAGCCCCGCACCCGGGCGCATCCCGTGCGGGGTCGGGGAGCGCCCCAGCAGCCTCCCCACGCCTGCTGCGAGCCCCGGGCTGGGTGGACCGGTGAGTAATTTCATCTCTTGGTTGCGGTTTAAAAATATCCCGATCTAGGCCTTGCCCCAGATTCGGAGGAGGTGCTGTTGAAACGTGGCCAAGCCCAGCGCTGGCTGCGCCGCGGTCGCCCCTGCGCGCGTGGAGCGTGGCTTTCGCTTCCCAAAAGGCGATGGGGTGGCTCTGTCCCCGTGGGCATGAGGCGGAGGGGGTGCCCCGAGGCTCCGGCTCCCCAAAAAAAGAGCCCTGGGGGAGCCGGGGGGCACGGGGAAGCCCCGGTTTGGAGAGCTACGGGCTGTGGGAGCGGCGCTCCGTTAGCGGAGTGTAACCGTGGGATCTGCCTGCTGTGTAATTCCCAGTTTGTTTCCCAGCCTCGCTGTAGGAGAACTGTTGGGAGCAGCAGGACAGATTTCCAATCTCCCCCTCCGGTTTTTAATATTTAATTCTTCTGGGGAGAAAACCCAACAGGCAGACCAAGGCTCGCCCTCTCCTTTGGGGCCGCTCGTTGGCTGCCGCGGGCTCTTGCTGTGGCCGAGGAGTTTCCCTTTCCCTTTTTCCTCCCCAGGTGGGCTGTCAGGCTGCTGGGACGCTGCGTAGGGACGGTGGCCACTGGGAGAGTTGTGTTGGGATTGGGTCTGTGCAGGCAGAAGGGACACCGTGGTTTTGTCCCCAGTTATTGAGGTGCGTTGGTAGGGTCCCACCAGTCAGCATCTTCCACTTGTACCAGAGAAATTAAAACGCTCCAGGTCCCTACTGCTCCCCACCCAACTTTAAGGGCTTTACGGGCTGTCCTTGACCCGTAGCAATTTGATTTAGGGTTATCTTTATCACATTTATCACATCCTTCCCCAAGTGGGCAGCTTTCTGCTCCCATCCTCGACCCCTGGAGCTGCTGAGGGAGGTGTTCGGGGGGCGCCCAGCCCGGCTCTGCCTCCCCACCCTCCGGCAGCGCGGTGCCAACCTTATAGGGGATTTCAGCCCCCGTGTTCTCGGGGAATTGGCCGCTGGCTGGTTGCAGCTCAGCCTTTCAACACGGGGAAAGCCAATACAATTTGAGTTAGCGGTGATGACTGCCAGTTTAAATACCGCAGTGAATTTCTGTCAAAGAGCTAATACGCAGAAAGGGGGAATTGCAGCAAACTTGATCACCAGAACCACTTCAGTCGATTTTGGCCTCCGGCTACAGAAAATGAACTTAAATCTAGTTGACTGTTGCTACATACTTTTTGTGGGATTGCTCTGCCGGCGCGGCCAGCTCGGAGCAGGGCTGGGAGGAGGAGAGGAGGAGCAGAGTGGTGCCAGGGCCTTCTGCTTCCCCCCCTGCTCCCCCCAGGAGAACCCGCACCCGAAAGATTTACGCAGCGGCGGCTTCGGGTTGCTTTCGGGCACACCGTGTGCTTGTTAGAGCAGGGCATTGATTTATTTTCTTTTTTAACCTCAGGGAAGCGACGCAGCTCTTCCTATAGAACTTTTCCTGTCTGGAAGGATGCTCTGGCACGGCAGCGGGGTGGCCGTGAGGAGGCCCCGAAGTGATGGGGAGCTCGGTGGCAGCGCCTGGCTGGGGGACAGCCAGGGCTCCTCCTCCTCTTTTTTTTTCTATTTTTTTTATTTTTTTCCCCAACATCTGGAACTTTTCCTGTAGGATTCGGATCTCGGCGAGCAGGTTTCCCAAGTCGGGAAACCTCCCAGGGCCGGGATGGCCACCAGGGAGGATGCTGCTGGGGGTGTCCTCTGGGGACAGGGCTCCGAACCCAGCCTCGTGGGGCTGGAGGGGCCTTCCAGCTGCACTTGGGAGGTGATGCACACAAAAGGCTGGTCCTGTTGGAGCTGTTTGCCAGCCCCTCTCTGCCTCTGGTGCTGTCCCCGGGCTGTGGGGAAGCTTCCTCCTTTTGTCACAGCACATTTTGCCCTATATATAGGTAGGGGGGTTGGTTTGGGGTCACCAACCCAGCCCAGGCTGTCTGCCTGCTCCAGGAGCACCAAACTGGTGCTCCGAGCACCTGAGGCTTTTTACGTGCAGGAGCGGTGCAGTGGAGGCTGATTTTAAAGGTATTTCAGGGGAGAGCTGGTGCTTTGGGGCCAGACCTAGCACGGTGCAGGGCTGTGGGGTGGGCATGGCTCTTTTTGGGGTCCTGCCTGCCCCCGCGGGGCTCCAGCGATGCTCCGGCCCCTCTTGGCACAGCTGGGCCCTCTCCAGCCCCGCTCTGCAGGGACAGGGATCCCCACAGGTAACCGGAGAGAGGAGTTTCCTCCCGGAGTGGCAGGCTGCCAGGAGCAGCTGCAAAACTCCAAATCGCTTCTTTAAATAAAAAAAAAAAAAAGGGGAAAAAGAGAGAAATTCCCTCTCCCAGCAGCGGGCTGGGTTCAGCCTCCCCTCCTTCTCCGGGGACAGGTACGGCTTTGCCCTGCTGCGTGCGAGCACCCCTGCCCGCCCTGCCTCTCCCGGAGCTCTGGATTCTTCTTTATTTTTATTTTATTTTCATTTTTTCGACCCCTCTCAGCGGTCGGTGCGGGGCAACCTCCACTTTTTGCACTTTGCGTGGCGCGGGGCGCCAGGAACACGCGGTTTCAGAGCGCCGCCTTCCCGGAGCTGCTATCGCTGGAAAAGCCAAGTGTGCTCAACTTGAGGTCAGAGCAGAGAGCTTATGTCTTAGTCTTTGACTGGGGAGCCTAAATATTTATCCTGTTCTGTCCCTAATGAAAACAAATTGTCAACAGTTGTTCAGTAACTGACTAAATTAAAATCTGTAATTAGTCAATTAGATTAAAGAGTTGGCACAACCTGATTGTATCATGCTGGTTAGGTTATTAAGAGAAAGGGTGTGATTTTTAATTACTGAATGCTAATTTTGACAGTTTCAAATGGAAACAGACGTTTTTCCCCCCCTCCACTCGGAGTGCCTCTGTAAAAGTAAGGCGCTGGAATGCGTTTTGTGTCAACAAATGGTGTGAAGATGCAAAGTTTTCTCCGGCTCGAACCCACCAGGGATTTCCACCGAAAAGTGGGGGCGGGATGGGGGAGAGAGGAAGCTGCCCGAGATGGCGCGGGGTTTTGGGTTCTGCTTGGCAAGGGGGAGGCCGGCTGGGTTTGGAGATGCTGGGGGTGCGTTTTGGGGTGGCAGGGGCGTGGGTGCCCCCGGGGCTGGGCAGCGGCGCTCGGTTGGCACCAGCAAGCGGCTGGCTAGCGAGGGGACGCACCGGAGCCTTTTTTTGTGCCTCTGCTTTCTTTTTGTTTTGCTTTCAACCCACCCGGCACCGCGAGAGGGGCCGGCTCTGCTGGAAACGAAGCCCAGCATGGTGAGGAGGAGGAGGAGGAGGAGGAGGAAGGCTGCGCGCGCTCCCATTGTCTGCCCCGCAGCCGCAGCCACGTGCGAGGGGACCCGCGTGCCGCGGCCCCCGGCTCCTCGCCGCCCTCCCCGCGGCAGGGGGGGGCTCAGCCCCCGGCAGATTTGTGGCTCTGGGCTCGTAAACCTGCCCCTGGCTTCCTGCCGGGGGTCCTCGCGCAGGAACAAAGGCGGCGGGGGCTCCTCGTGGTGCCCGGGGAGGGGGCCGAGCCCCCCAGGGCTGCCTCGGGGAGGTGGCGTTGGGTACGAGTGAGGCTTTCCTGTTCCCCTGATCATTTCCTTCCTCACCTTGGAAACTTGGATTTTCTCCTACCTTTTGTTCCATATATATATATTTTTTTATTTTTTTTTTTCTCTTTTAAAGCAGCCCCTGGCTCTATTGGAAACAGCTGCCGCGCCGCTCCTGGGAGCTGGGGCCCGGGCTCGGGCTCTTTCTGCTCCTTCAATCCTGCTCCCTGCTCTCTGCCCTCACGAATTAAACTGCAACCGGCTGCACAAACCCTTTTTTTTGTGCAGGAACAGGAGCTGCAACCCTCAGCACATCCCACCCTGCTCCAGCCCAGCCTTCTCCCTGCTCCGGTGCTGCCGAGCATCGCGTGGGCACCTCCGTGGGGCCAAACCCCTGGGATGGGGGCGTTTTTGGGGTGTTTTTGGGGTGCCGTGAGCCCTCCTCGTGCCATCAGGATGGCGAAAGCCGTGCCCGAGACTGAGCTGATGCACGTGGTGCAGCCCTGTCAGGGAGGAGGCAGCGCAGCGGCAGGAGACGGGGGTGCCCGTGGGGAGTCTGGCTGCTGGATAAAAAATAAAATATACCCAAATAGCCCGTCCTGCACGCCCCGAGGAGACGGTGCTAATTGGGTTTCATGTTTCCAGGCCATGGGAAGGGCTGGCACGGCCACCCCGAGCATCTCCTGGGGCGGTGCTGGCGGCTTCCCCTCGTGGGATGGGGCTGCTGGGTGCTGCGGGCACCACCTCGGGGGCAAAGGCAGCTCCCTCGCCCCCGTTTGGGGTTTGTGGGGGCCCCAAAAGGGCACTGGGGGGCTGTGCCAGGAGGAAACGGCTCCTTCCTCTGCAGAGCAGCCCCGGGCTGCTGGGGGGAGAGAGAAAACGGCTCCTGTGCGAGTAAACAAATACCTCCCCGCGGGCTCGGTTGGGGCTTTTTTTTTGGTGTTTTTTTTTTTTTTGCTTTTTTTATTTTCCCTTTCGAAACCCCTGCTCGTGGCCGCAAGCGGCGGTGCCGGGGCTGTTTGCTGGAGGGGTTGGTGCCAGGAGCTGAGCTAAAAGCTTACAGATGGGTGGCTTTTTGGGGGGGGGTTCCAAATCTCGGGGTGGGCGTCCGGCCTCTGGGGGACCCTGGCTCAGGCAATGTCCCTGTCCCCAGGCTGTGGGAGTGACCCACAGCCTCCTCGGGACAGGGGGAGGAAGGGGCAGGAGCCCCCCAGGCACAGCGGGTGCACATTTTCCCCACATCCACCCCATTTTTTGGGGCTGGGGGGCTTCCCGGAGCCCCCCGGCGCTGCGTGAGGCCCTGTCACCACAGCCTGCGGTGTCAAGATAAAGTCCAAAGGAAGACCTCTGGCTGTGTCTTAAGCTAACATTTTCTTTCTAATTTTTTTTTTTTTTAATGTTTCTGCATAAACCCTTAAACATTTGATCTCGAGCGTCTCTCCTCCCAGGGTGCAGCAGCTTTCTGTAGTGAAAATGAGCTCTTGCTGCCCGGCCCGGCCGCCTCTCGCAGCTGCTGGGTGGTTTGGTTTATTAGTAGGATTTTTATTTTATTTTTTTTTCCCTTGTCCGTTTCTTCCCCGGTTTTCAACCAACCTCTCCGGGCTGGGCTCGCACCTCATTGCTGTTTGTTGTGGATTCAGAGAGAGCTTCCAAAGCCGAGGATGAAGGATGCTCTGCGGCAGCCCCTGCGCAGGAGACCGGCCCCGCGGAGAGCCTCGAGCCCTCCGGCCGCGGCGCGGTGCTGACGTTTGCTCCCCAGAAGAGCTAGGGGAGAATCAGGAGGCTGCTGCTGCTGGTGGTGGTGGTGATTTTTTGGGTGGTTTTTAGCCTATAAAATGCTGCTGTGTGCAGGGGGGAAGGGGCAGGGCGCCTCCTTGTAGGCTCCTGGCTCCTCGGCAGGGTGTGAATGACTCCAATCCTTCTCCACCAAGCTTTCCTTTTGCCCAGTGATGCCCATGGATGTCTCAGCCCTGCCCTGGAGGATGGAGGCGAGTCCTCCAGGTGCTGCTGAGCTGCTCAGCACCGGCGTTGCTCTGGTTTTGGAGCTCCCTGGTGTTTTGCCTGTGTTGCCGGCGGCTCCTGGGTGCCCAGGGGAGCAGAGCGGCAGCTCTGGGGGTGTGAGCTCCTTCCCAAAGGAACAGCCTAGGGCTCTGGCAGCAGGGACTTCTTCCACCTCTGTGCACAGCAGGCTTGAGGACAATTCTCCATTTAAAAAAAAAAAACAAAACAATTGCAGTTTTGTCCCGTGCTGACGATGCCCAGGTGCTTCAGGCCTTCGCTGTTCTCCTCTCGGAGACGAGGTGCGAGCTGGGGCTCTTTGCCTCATTAAAAACCCATTTGCTTGCTTGTCCCGGAGCCCTTCTGGGTGTCACGGCGTGTCCTGACAGCTCGTCCGTCCTCACCTGCAGCCATCGAGGAGTTTTCAACGCGACTTCCACGCGGCCTTTGTACTTGGATTGCTCCGCCGTGCCGCACAATGGCTTCTTTGTCATCACGCCAGCTAATTAATTTTAACTTTCACTGGTGCTTCAGCAGGGTAGGCTGCCCGCCCGCTCCATTTGAAGCTTCCCCATCATGTGCAGGGTTCTCCTACCCCTCGGACTTGTTGCTGGGAAGGAGCGAGGCCGGCCGGCCCCGCTGGTGCCCTCCTCCAGCAGGAGCTGCCCTCGCGCCTGCATCCGCTGGGGGCCGTGGGGAGGGCTGAGGAAAGCCATTAGGAGGCCGTGCTGCAGGAAAGTTGTCTCCGGTGGCTTATTTCTCCTGGCTGGCAGCTGGAGGTCCCCACGGAGAGCATCCTCTGATGGAAATTATAGGGTTTTTGCTCCCCGCCTGCTGGCTGCCAGCACGAGGACCCGGGGAGGTGAGCGCACCACGGGCATCCTCGGGACAAAAGCCCCGGGTGCATCACCCCACCAGGGAGCTCGCTCCGGGCAACGTGGGCGCAGTCAGATTTAACCAGTATTTCTGGAGGGTTGGGATGTTTTTGTGTGAAAATCAGGAGTTTCCCCCGGGATCCGTGCGCCGACCTCTGCTCCCCACGTGCTGACACCGAGCTGGGTGCCGTGGCCGATGGGGGAACCTCGTGCCAGCAGGAGGAGGCCGGGGGCTGTGTGTGCAGAGCCAGGAGCTTAATTTGAGCGGACGGGTTTTGTCTGCACAGCGGCGGAGGGGAGCTCCCCTCGGCTCCGGGTGGGAACGGCGGCGGGTCAAGGAATATGAAATTGATGCCTTTGTGTTTAATCTGGTTATAAGGACAGCTATTAGAGATAATGAATTTTGCCTGTCCCCGTCGTTGTAATACAAGAACCTAGATGTCTTTCAACGCGGGGAAGGTCACTCCTCTTTATTTCGGGTTGTAAATTTGGCCGGTTACAGATGTTTGGCGTTGATATGCGGAGCTAATCAAGTTCCCCCGCGAGGTGCAGGGCAGGAGGAGAGCACCCCCGGTGCGTGGGAGCCCTTTGCAAGGCTGGCCTGGCCACCAGGCAAGCAGTTTTGCATGGCCCCTTGCAGCTCCTATTATTATTATGATGATTATATTTTTATTATTTTTTTTTTTTACTGGAAGTTTGCGTTGTCCTCGAGCTGTGAGCACGGGGTCCCGGCTTCCCAACGCCGACCTCGTGCCGCGGGGATTTGAGGGGCTCTGCGGGGATCCCTGCGCCCACCCTGAGGCTGGGAAGGGGGACGAGGAAACGAGGGCCCCGTGCAGCTGCAGCACGTGGCTGAGGCGCTCAGCACGAAGCCTGCTGAGCATCCAAGCCTCGACGCCAGCAGCCAAGCAGCTCCCGGCGCTCCTCGGCGAATCCCTTCCCTCGAGCATCTCCTGCTCCCGCTGCCAGCGGAGGCTTCGCCTTCCCAAACGAGACCCTGGCTGCAGGAATAGGGGCACGGAGCAGATGCTGGGGGAGCCTCCACGTCAGGCCGGGCGTGCAGCCCGCTGATAAGCCCCCGGCACCGCTCCCCTCCTTATCCCCGAGCCCCCCCAGCAGCACGTGCTCCTCTGCCTCCCCGGCCCCGCTTCCCTCCTCTCCTCCAGGCGTTTCTCCCCCCCTGCGCTCCTGATTTATGCTGCTCCACATTTTCTCCTCGTCTCTGTGCCTTTTTCTCCCCTCCCTGGTGTTGTTTCCCCCCTCCTCGTGCTGCCTGGGCATTGCCTGGCTCCTTTTTTTCGTTGTTCCCAGTCCCCGTTTTCCCAGATGGGTGCAGCGTTCGGGGCTCCCTGCTTTTGTGCATTCACCGTGGGGTTTTATCCACCCTCCTGGGATGGAGGCAAGCTGGAAACCCCCAAAATTCTCTGGGATGCTTCAACTTTGCTCCTCTCCCCGAGCAAGAAACCCCCCGGGGTGGAGCACAGCTCATCGCTTCCCCCTCCCCTCGCACCCCTCACGCACCCCAGCTCGCTTTTCCCCGCGGCAGGATGAATTCCTGGAAAACCTCCCCCAGATGACAAAACCCCCTAAACCCCCCAGATGACAAAACCACCGGGTTTTACCCTCGTTCAGGGCAGTGGCAGCGAGGGGGCCGCTTTTTATGGGGCCACACCGTGGAGCTCCAAACCTCACCGGGGAGGGGACGAGGAGCCGGGGCGCAGCGCCGGCCATCTGTCCCCGCGGGGCCGCCGGGGGTAGTAAAAACTTCTTTTATTTTTTTCCCTTTTATTTTTTTTTTTTTTTGCTTTGTTTGTCCCCATTTCATATGCGCAACCCTTTTTTTTTTTTTTCCCTTTTTTTTCCCTTTTTTTTTTTTTTTTTTTTTTGCATTGCCTTGCCAGGCACATAGAAAGTTTGCCGGGTTTCGCCTGCGCGTGCATACGCTGAATAATTTTCTGAGCCGCCTGGAAGGGAGCCAGGGCGGCGTGCAGCGAGCGGGGAGCCTTCCCGGCCGCCTCTCCTTTCCCTTCATTTTCCTCAGCCGCCCCCCTCGGGCCCCACCGGGTCGTGCCATCGCCGTTACCCCATTATATTTTCCTTTCATTTTCCCCCCACCCATCACCACCACCACCTTATTTCTTTCTTTATTTCTTTATTTTTTCCCTTTGGCTCCCGAAAGGGTTAAAAATTATGGGGAAGTTCAGCTCGCACTTGCAAGATATGGTTGCCTTAGCAACAGGCCTCCTAATCTGGTAGGTGACCTGAGAGACTGTGGAAGATGCAGGGCTCGCTTTGGCATTTCATTATTTCATGAGGCTGCGGCTCTCCAGCTGCTTGGCTCCCGGCGCCCGGCGCCGCGGGCATTCCTCGGCACGGCCCCCCCCAAGCCCGGGCTGCCCCCGTTGCTCCTCTTCGGGCTCTGGTTTGTTTTTTTTTGGGGAAGGTTTTCCACTGGGTTGGAGCGGGGCCCGATAGCCCAGGTGGTGGCTGTGATGTTTTGGGGTGGCGATTCGGGCTTCTTGCTGCGCTCAGCGGGGTGTGTGATGTGTGGCCCCCTGTCTGCAGCTGTAAATGTGCCCACAGCCCCTGCTGAAACCCCAGGAACCCCAATTCCCTCGTCCTGCCCCAATCCATCCCTCCTTATCCACCCGGAGCTGGGGCTGGAGCAAAAAAAAACAACACAGTGGGGCGCAAGGAGAGGGCAGGAGGAGGCGGTAGGAGAAGTGATGCAGTGAGATGTCCCCATCCAGCAGCGAGTTGGAAACATTTTGGGGAAGAAGAGCTGGTTTTGGGGCAGCACAGAGCAGGGCAGTGCTTCTATGGCCACTCCAGGCTTCTGGATTTTTTCTGATGGCAACCTCCCCAAAGTTGGCTTCTCCCCGTGCCGTTTCCCTCGCCGTCGCGAGCACCCGTGCGGAGCTGCAGCTGAAGAAGGGACGCCAGCAAACTCCCTCACCGATTTTTGGCCTCGCCAAGCCCTCGAGGCCGGGCACGTGGAGCTGTGTGCGTGCACCCCAGGGCAGTTTGAGCCCCTCCAGCTCCTCCTGGCCGTGCGTGGAGCAGGCGCCTGGCTCCCCCCGACCCCTTTTGTGCCCCGGCAGCTGCGTGCGGACACGGGGATGGGGGGGGGAGCAGCCTTTGTGCGTCTGCAGCCACAGCACAGCGAGGCTGGGCTGGGCTGGAGGTGCTGATCCATCAGCTCGGGGCTTTGCTTCACCCCCAGACGAGGCTTTTTGTCCCTTACAACCGAGCTCTGCTGGAAGCAGGCTGCGATGCCCAGATTTAGGGCTTCACAGCGCGGCTCGGGGTGGTGGCTTCCACGGGGAGGCAGGAACCAGGCTGCAGCCACCGTGCCGGGAAGCGGCACCCCTGTAGGGTGCTGTGTGCTCAGGCCCAGCTCCTGCAGCTCGGAGAGGCCCCGCGGCTCCACCTCCAGAGCAGAAAGCAAAAGCTCGTCGCGCTGACCCGGCCAGGCGCTTCCTGCCGGCGCTATCGCGTGGCTCAGCGGGGCCCCGCTGCCTCCAGCAGGACGGGGCCGTGCCGAGGCCCCCACGGCAGGCAGAGTGGCACCCACAAAGCTCTGGTCCTCGTCTCGCCCCCTGCTTTCATCTCATCCCCACGTCCCTTCCCCTCGGGGCACGCCTCTCCCAACCCCCTGCCCTCCTTCGAGGGTGGCGGAGGCAGAGGGCGCCCCTTGGCAAGCCGGGGATGAGCGATCAAACAGGAGAAAATCCAGGCGAGGGAGCAGAATCCCTCGAAAGCCCTCGTTTTGATCGCTTCATCCCTTTTTTTTCCCCTCTCTCCCCGCTTCCTGAGGCTTGCTGGGATTTGTCCCTCCCAACGGGGGGGTTTCCAGTGGTCAGCCTGGCGCTCGCGGGTGGCAACCGGGGGCCGTGCGGAGCGCTGCGCCCTGGGTGCCGAGAGCACCCCAACCACGGGCTCACGCCTGGTTTGGAAGGGAAAAAACCTCCAAATTCCCAGGGAAAGGGAAAAAAAACCACCCCGCCGTCTCCCCCCCGCCTCCGCCCTTGCGAGGAGCGGCTCCGTGATGGCGGCTGGGAAGCGAAGCGGCGAGTGCTGTGCGTGCCATCTGCTGCGCTGGGAGCCGGCAGCCGCCTCGCCGGGGGGCTCAGCGCTGCCCCCAGCACCAGCTCCTGCAGCCCCCGAGGCTCCCCGGCCCTGGGGTGCACCCGTTTGGGGCGCAGCCTCTGCACCCCGTGGGGAAATGCCTTCCCCAGCAAGGGGAGACGTGGGGCGGTCTCCAAAGGGGAGCGTTTTTGGGGTTGTGGCTGGGTTCCCCCTCACCCTCCGGGCGCAGCGGGGCTGGCGGTGTCCTCGGCTGCTGGGGGGCTGCAGCCTCCTGGGGAGGAGCCTCCTGGGGCTGGCTTCTGGCTGATTTGCCATCAGTTTGGCCAAAAAGGCTGCAAACATCCCCAAAATGTGTGTGCTCCCAGCTCCAGAAGCTGGGAGGTCGCTTCTGGCTGCGCGCACGGCGGTTTTGCAGCACACAGTCCTGAGTCTTGGCTCCCCTGTGAACCTGCTGGCCCTGAAGCTCAATTTATTTTGTTTTCTGCTGGGGAAGGTGCTCGGAGCGGGCACCCGCAGCCTCTCCAGGTGCTTCAGCCTCCCCTCTGTGCCGGCTGCCTGAGCTGGCTGCAGCACAGCCCCGGCGCTTCCCTGCGCCGGCGATATAAAAGGCAGCAGAGGAGTGGGTGGGTTGAGCGCAGGGGGAAGGAGGCGCCTTCCAAACACAACCAGAGGGCCCTTGAGGAGAGCTGGGAAACCTGAGGACGCCTGAAGCCGCCGGGGAACACGTGCTGCGAGCCGAAGGCGAGCTCTCGGCGCCTCTGACACAGGATTTGGTGGTGCCCTGGGCTGGAGAAGGCTCCGAGCCCCTGCTCAACCCCATGGACCCATCCAGGTCCATGAATCTTCCTCACTGAGCCCCCACTCCCATGCTGGTGCTGGCTCAGCACCCGGCCCTACACCTTTGGGCACCGTCCCAACGGGGGGCACCATCCCAAAGGGCACCCCCATGGCGGGGTGCAGCCCGTGGCGTGGCGGCGACCCCCGAGCGGGGCGCTCAGAAATTCGGTAATTGGGCTGGAACAATTATTTTTGGCTTTTGCAGAGGGAAACGCTATAAATAATCACCCTGCAAGCTCGCACGGTGACTTTGCAGCGCGCACGGGGTTGGTTTCTTTTTTTTTTTTTTTTTCTTTTTCTTTTTTTTTTTTTTTTTTTCTTGCTGCCGTCCAGCTCGCTTTTTATTGGCAGCCGGGAGTGCGACACTTTATCTCCAGAAAATGCAATTTGAATTGATTAAAGCAGCGCCTGCCATTGGCCGGAGCAGCCGGAGCCAAACTTTCTGCAGAAACGGTTACGTTTTCTCAGAAGCTGCCCCGGGAGCGGGGACGCGTGGCTCAGGCCCCCCCCCCCCCCCCCGAAAACCAGCCGAGGCGGAGAGCGCGCCGAATATTTCGGTGAGATTCATAGGGTCTGAGGCAAACTCTTGTCAGGCAGTTCCTGCGCCCCTCTTCGTTGCCTCCTCATCCTCGGGGAGCGAAGCAGCAAACAAAGGATGCTGAGATGGGGATGACCGCCCTGGAAGAGCTCGGCAAAAGGTGGTGGGGAGATGGGCGCGGGGCTGCTCGGAGGAAAAGCAGAATTTGGTGGTGGTGGCGGTGGTTTTGGACACACTTCTGTACCTGCCCCGCTCTGACTGACCCACTCGAGCAGCCTCGAGGCTGTGAGGGCTTCCTGGAGCTGCTGAGCCGGGCTGGATTTGCCCCAGAGGCTGACCTGGAGGTGAAAGTCTCGGGATCCCATTACCAATCCCGCCAGCTACCCAGTCACCCATCCTAATACGCTCTAATACACTTGGGAGCCACCTCACAATGGCGCGAGCCGAAGAAAACAGCATCTAGTGCACCTTCTTTTGTAAGCCCTCTGTCGCATCTCAAATAAATTTGCATCTAAATTGACAGGCTGCTTTTAATGCCTGTATGGCGCTTAAAGGCCCAGCTTCCCGGCGAGGTGAGCGGGGAGCACGGGCCCTGCCCTGGTCCCTTCGGAGCAGGGGCTGAGGGTGCCGTGGGTCTGAGCAGAAACTTGGCCTTCCCTTTTTTTATTTTAAGGTGTTGGGGACACTCGGTGGCAGATCGCTCCCTGCCCGGCCCCTCAGCCCCCGACCTGTGCAGGGACGAAGATGGGGAGCACCACGTGGGTCTCGAAATGTGCTTAACCAGGGAGAACTTCCCTTTCTGTTGGATTAATTTGGGATACCCGGCACAGCTCCTGGTAGAGGGCACTCCTGTAGCCCCCAGGATGCTCTCGTGGCCTCGTGCAGCTCGGCATTGAGCAGGGTCCTTGGGTGCCTGCTCCAGGGGCCGCAAACCAAACGCATGGGGAAGGCCGCCCGGTGCCCCAGCAGCCTCTCCGTGGCAGCTTTCCTTCCCCATCCATTATTTATTCCCTTCTCTGCAAAACAAACTCATTGGCGGGCACTGATCGCAGCGTTACAACGAGGTGCTGGGTTCGTGCCCGACCCGAAATACTCAAAAAAAAAACAGCCCGGGAAGGGCTGCGGGCGTGGTGGCTCTGCCCTTTTGGGGCCGCCCCAAGGGGTGCGAGAGGGCGCCGAGAGCAGCACACGGAGGAGGTTTTGGGAGAAGCAGGAGCAGGAGCAGGGCCCCGCGTGCTGGGAAGGGGCTGGGAGCGCGACGCGGGGCCGGGAAGTTGGCGGGGAGGAGGGCGAGGGAGGAGACGGCGAGTCGGAGCCGTGTGTGTCAGGATGGAAATAACTGTCAGCCCCATTCAATCTGTCGCCTCGTTCCCGGGGGACAATTGCAAAACAGGATTACTGGTACTTAAAAATTCATAGAAAACGTTTCTTATCACAACGTCATAATTGTTATGACTCAGAAGAGTAGAATTGCCATTTTCCTGTGCCTTTTTTTTTTTTTTTTTTTTTTTTTTCTCTCCCCCCTCACTTTTGTTGCGCGCCGAGTCCCCTAGCTGCAGCTGCAGCATCATAAAAACAGGGCGACGCTTTATTTTATGCTAACTGCTGCATTTGACTTGAAAATGACGTCCCACTGGGTCTTGTGGTCAGCACATTACGGCGTGATTGATGGCTGTCAGAGCGGCGGGCGCTGGCAGATTGCGATGGGTGGAGGAGAACAGATGCCCGCTGACTTCAGGGGCTTAGCGGAGCCCGGGACCGAGGCGCACGCTGGAAAACAAAAGCAGATGGGAGGGCTCTGCACGGGCTGACTCCTCTCCTCCGGCTGCCTGGCGGCGAGGAGGGCTCACGTCGCTCTCGGACCCGGCAAACCGCGGGTGAGCCGAGCGCCGAGCTGGTTTCCATCCCGTATTTCCACCTCCTGCTCCTACAAAGGGTTTGGAGAGCCCCCGTGCTCCCCTTTCCCTCCCCTCCCCTCTTGCTCTTCTCCCCGCCAGCCCTGGGGTCCAGCCGAAAGCCGGGCAGGCTGCTGCCGTCTTCGCCGCTCGCCGTGGCATGGCAGGGTTAACGGGGAAATTAAATTTCACTGCTGGTTTTCAATTAATTGAATCATCAGCGTGGGTAACGGGAAGCGGCGGTATCAGCATGTATTGGATATGGGGCTTTAAGTCAGCGCTTGCTGCGCCGTCTCGAGCGCTAGATCTGGGCGTAAGGGATCGCTGACCGATCCCGGGCGGCTGTGGCCGCGGCACGAAGGCTCCTGCCACGTCCTAAAACGCCGGGGTCGTGAAGTGGAGCTGCTTCATGGTGCGCCCGTGTGCCGTGGGTGCTCCCCACGGTGCTCCCGGGTCACGCTCAGAGCAAGCCCCAGCCACCGGGGCTTCTCCTCCTGCGGGCATCTCCAGCCCCGGAGTTGCTTCTCGTGGCCCATCCATCCCTAAAAACTTTAGGGTTTCTCCCAAAGGAGAGGCAGCACCGAAACCATCTCCTGCGGGGCTGTGGGTTAACGGAGGGCTGCTTGGAATGAAAAAAAGGGAAAAAAAAAAACCATAAAACTTGCGGTTGGTGTGGAGCTGCTGCCAGGTTTTCACCCAAGCCGGGTTTCTCCGTGCTACCCTACTAACCTGCTGTTCCCCTCGATGGCTCTTTACTCCGGAGAGCGCGGTTCTGTAAATTACCCTCTGAGTGCATCCGGGCAGTGTAGGGCCGTGGCTGCAGCGGGGCACTTCAAGGCGAAAATCTCGGGGCTGCTTAACCAGCTGCAGCCTCTGAGGAGCTGTCTCGGCGTGAATATTGATCCCGGGGTTTAACCCTGCTCTACCCGCCCTTCCCGAGCTGCCGAACCTACAAACCAGCTCGGGATGGGCTTTGGGGGAAGCCAGGTTTCACCTCCCTGGCCTGATGATGGGAAAAATGCGGATTTGGGGATGAATTTTGGGGGAGGATGGGTGAACATTTGGCACTTTGGGGTTCCCATAGATTAGGGCCAAAGAGCTCGTCCCGATGCAGCGATCCGGACCTGGCGCTGCCGATCGAGGCTCACCTTTGAGGAGCGGCACGTGGCGGGGGAGCACCCGAACCCGCTGATTATCTCCGCTCGTTATGTCCCTAATTGCGTGCGACGGGCCATATGTTCTCCGCGGGGAGAGCGCCGCAGGTGGGGCTGGGTGCTCCTGAAACCTCTCCCTCCTCTTCCTGAGCCAAAACTCCCCTCGGTCTGAGCGTGCTGTGGGTTTTGGTGCC
This sequence comes from Aythya marila, assembly GCF_965140915.1. Classification (NCBI taxonomy): domain Eukaryota; kingdom Metazoa; phylum Chordata; class Aves; order Anseriformes; family Anatidae; genus Aythya; species Aythya marila. The sequence goes on along the minus strand of NC_139049.1, from coordinate 27,542,806 downwards.
GCCGCCCACCTCACCGTCCCCATCCCTGGCTAATTAAAGGACGCTGAGCGTGGCTCCATCATCCCCACCTCGCTCCAGACCTTCCCGCAGCGGCTTCGTGCTCTGTGGTGCTTCACCTGCCGCCTTCTCCAGCCCCCGGCGGGTTTTCCCCACCCGTTTTCCTCCTCTCCTCCCTCCGGCCAAACCCCAAAAGTTATGGGGTGGCCCAGCTTGTGTGCCCGGGGTGGCTCCGTGCAGCCCCGGTTCCTGGCAGGCTGCAGCCGAACCAAATCCCAGCAAAGCGACATTTATTGGCATAGCCCTGAACTTCATTTCAACAGGGCTCTGCTGGTTAAACAATCATTTGAGCCATAAACCAGAAGCCCTTAATTAAGGCTAATTATTTTCTGCGGTGGATCCGTGCAGGGGCTGGGCAGCACCGGGGCTCCTCTGCCATGAGCCGCTCGCGTGCCCAGCCCTCACCCGGCCCCGGCAGCTCAGGGACTGCTCCCCAGTAGGGCCAGCAGGACCCCGGGCATTGTACAGGATCTCGACTGCTCGTCCCGTTTCTTTGGAGACCACGAGCAGCATCTCAGCCAGTTGCTAGGAATTTCTCTACGAGCCGGGGCCGCCAGGCGAGAGCGAGGCCGGAGCGCTTCGGGACGCGGACTTTAAACCCTGCGGCTTTTCGGCTCTGTTTCAAAACCAGCTAGGTAAATATTTGGGAAGCGGCTACGCCGGGGGGCACCCCTGGGGACCCGTGCCACCCCACACCGTGCCGGGACACCCCCAGAAACGGGGACGTGGCCCGGGGAAGGGACCCGAGGCGCTCCCGGCGGCGCCGGCACAGCTGTCGGCGCTGCTGCCGCCTGCGCCACGCGGCCCCGGCCTCTTCCTTGTGGCACAGATGGTTTTAACGCTTTCCTCTTCCTCCTTTTTTCTTTCTGTCTATAATTAACTCTTGTTTGCAAGTGGGAAGACACTTTTTTTTTTTTTTTTTTTTTTTTTTCCCCTCTCCGCCAGAGCCATCCAAAGCTCCTCGGCGATGCGATTCTCTCCCCCAACCACATTCTGTTGTTTTTCCCGACCACGCGAGGCGGGCTGCGCCCCCCAGCCCTCCCTCCTTCCCTCTTACATCCCTCCCCCTCCTCCTCTTTTTATTTTTTTTCTCTCTCTGCTTTCGCCCGGAGGTGAAATCTGCAGCAATGGCAGGCGAAGGAGACAGCAGAGCCGCTGAATCCGGCCGCGGCGGCGGCGGTGGCGGCGGCGAGGGCGATACAAAAGCCAGAGCCTGGGGGAAGATGGAGAGGCCCTTCCCTGCCACGGGAGCCTTTAGAAACCTCCTCCTGCTTTGTGCGGCGTGGCGGGGGGCTGCTGGCACAAAAGCCCCCGCTCCCTGATGTCATTTCCTCGCTGTGGCCGGCCCAAGTTTTCCCAGGACGGCGCCGCGGGGCGCTGGGGGCAGCCCCAAACCCGAGGGGATCCGGCACTGCTGGGGCCGTGCTGCCCACGCGTCCCCATCCCTGGAGCTGCTCTCCTTTAGGGCTGTCAGGCAGGGGGTGAGGGCAAGAGGGGAAACCCAAAGCCTCCTCCAGCAGCTCCTGGCCACCAGAGCCCCGTCCTGCTCAAATCTCTGCCTGGCCGGGCTCACCCGCAGCGAATTTTCCTCCTGTGACCCCAAGGCTTTGAGTCTTTGTGGTTTATTGGGGGCAGGGGGCTGCTCGCTGGTGTTATGGGGTACCCCAGAGCCTGCTTCAGAGAGCTCCCAGCGCATCGATGCGGGGGTTGCCTTCACCGCCGCCCTTGGACGGGGAGAGCTTCTCGTAGATGTGAAATAATTTCATTTTGTGAGCTGGGAGGAAACCAGAGCTGGGAGTTTCAGCTCCCCAAAGCCAAATCTCATGCCAAATCCCTTTGGGGCAGGGCTGGGAGCCCAACCGGCCCCAAACCCGCTTAGCCCCTGGCTCTGCTGGGTGCGAAGGAAGCCACCCGCTGGCGCTGGCGGCTGAGTTACGCGGCGGTTACGTCGGATTTACTCCTCCTGTCCCCTGCTCTGGCTGCCCTATTAATTTTCAAATGCCTCCAGCAATTACCGGAGCCGGGAAACTGTATTTTTCGGGGCAGCACCCGCAAAGAACGGCCATAAACAAACCCTGCTGGTAAAAAACCAGAAAGGGGCAGCCACGCTCGCCTTGGTTGGGAGAGTTGTGTGACTTTCCACGGGGAAACGCACACGGGCAGCCTGTTGTAGGGCAGCATCTCGGGGTTGGAGGTGTTGTAAGACCACCAGGGATCCCATTCCCTCCCTTTGAGCCCCCCTTTGCGCGACGCTTCCCTGGCATCACCGGGAGCATCCTTTTGGGGCCGAGCGGAGCGTGCCTCCCCCTACAGGTCCCCAAAAGCCCCCGAGCGGCCCCTATGGGGTAGGGCAGCCCCTGGAAGGGTCCCCACGGCCCCGTGCCGAGGTGGCGGCCGCCGAGCCGCCGGCTTTTTGTCTCGGGCATCTTGCGGGGGCCGGGCAGATGGCGTTCACCTGCTCGGGACCGGCCCTCTCCCCCTCGCCTTTGGTGTCGGGGAATAATAACAGACAGCTGCCGGCAGGAAAATAGGCTTAAGCAAATGGGATATTTGGGCATTCAAAGCGCCTGACAAGAACGGGAGGACGGCCGGAGTATTTGCATTCATTTCGCCCCTTTCCCCGTGGCGGGAGATAAAGCACCAAGTCTTTAGGGGTGTTTTGTGGGGCCGTCCTGGTTCGAGACGGGGCTGACCCAGGGCACCGAAGCTCCCGGCGGTGGCAGGGGCTGGGCCGGGCCGAGGTGGGGCAGTTTTCAGCTAAACCACACCAAAAATGAGGGCTGGTGAGGAGGGCAGAGAGTTTTGGGTGAGGGTTGGGTGCCCTTCCTGCCCCAAACACGGGGCCGGCCCCGCGCATCGCTTGGTGCCTGGCTAAGAGCACCGCAAGCAGCAGCTGGGATTACGGGATAAAACCCACTAGTTGGAATGGAAAGCAGCAAAAAAAAAATATATATATATTTATTTATTTCCCAAATGCACCCTCGAGGCATGTTGCGGTGCGCTGCCTGCCCTACGTGCCCGGCGACATCCCCCTTAGCCATCGGTGAGCCCCGTTAAACCCCAGAGCAGTGGGGCGGCCTTCTCCTAACGCCGTGGATCCTTTTTTTTTTTTTTTTTTATTATTTTGTCTTTTTAAATCAGATTACCAATGTAAATCTAGCTCGCCTCGAAACCCCTTCCAGAATTCACTTGGCAATTTCGAACTCCAGCAAGGCAGGAAAACCAGAAGCGGCGACGGAGACAGGCGCTGTCAAACAGAAGCCCGGCTGCCAAAGCCAGCAGGCTCCTGATTTGGGGAAAAAAAAAAAAAAAGAAAAAAAAAAAAAACAACAAAAATTAAAGCTGCATCGCGTGCTTTCAGTTTATTAATGTTTACATAGCATCAGAGCTGCGTGGCGCTTCCCAAACAAGGTCTGCTCCACGTCTTGATGGGCTCGGAGCCGTAGCCTGTCCTGGAAGCAGCCGGCCCCAAAGCTTTGCTCTTTCTCCCCAAATGCTGGCGTGGCTCGCGCCCAGGCTGGGAGCAGCTGGGGGGGCTTTCCTTAAAATTTATCCTTGATTTGTGCTTGGCAAAGGTGGGAGAAGTCGCTCTGGGGAGCGTGGAGGCTGGTTTTGGGGCACGGGTGAGCGTGTGGCTGCGGCCCCAAACTCCGTCGAGTCGCTGCCAGCAGCGCTGCTCCCCTTTCATTGTAAAAAATAAGAAGCTGGGGGGGAAACCAAATAAAAAAATGGATCTGTGAGCTTTGTGCAAAGCTTGCGGAGGTGCCTCGGGCCCAAATCCACGGGGAAGCAGGAGGAGACGCGGAGCTGAGCACCCTGCGCCGACGGACGGGCGGCAGATGAATAGTCCGGAGCGATTGCGTTATCTAATGAAAATTGGAGAGAGAATTCTTTGCTCTAACTTTTTTGGCAGGTGGGCCCTCAGATGGGTCGTATCGATCGCTGGAAAAGCGCCTGGCGTGCCTGCCGCTGGAATGATTGGAGGGGAACTCACCCTAATTAATACCTGCGTAGTGAGAGCGCCTTCCAGGCTCCTTGCGGGGCAGCGGGGAGGCTCCCCAAACCTCTCCGCGTGGAGATGGGGTGCTGGGGACGGTGCTGGGGCCGGAGCAGCTTCAACCCGAGAGATTTGGGGGCAGCAAAGCTTTGCCAGGACTTAGGGACCCGCACTGAACTTCCCCAAAGTTTCCCTCTACACCGAGCCCGGCTGCGTTCATCCCGCCTTACCCCTCCTGCTTTCATCATCCCCTCCCCTCCTTTATTTATTTTTTTAATTTATTTTTTTTTTTTCCCCTTCTTCTCCCCTTTAATTCGGCTGCCGCGAAATTCTGCGGCCCTGCCAAGTTCTTTCCTCGGGATATATTTAGCTAAAGCCAGATCAGCAGAGAGCGATGTGTGTTTGCGTAAGGATGTTTGTAAATGTTAGCAGCAACACTGTCAGGATCGCGGAGCAGATGTCCGCGCGGTGCTACCAGGAGCCTTATTTACAAACTTGTAAATGACTGAAGGGGGTTTCCTTCCCGGGGATAAGGGGGCCGCCTACTTAAGAGATTAAAATCCTATTGTTTTGTGGCTGAAGCCGCTCTGGTGGAGCTGCTGTCTCAGATTATCCTTTACAAGGGGGAAAAAAATAAAAGAAAAAAGCTCCGTATTTGCTTGAAACATCGTTGAATGTTTTGCCTTTTTTTGTTTTTTTTTTCTTCCCTCCTTTCTAAAGCTCAGCCTTCAGATGTGAAGGTGCAGGCTGCCGCTTTCCTTCTGTCTTTTTAAAGAAAGAGGGGGAACAGCCCCCGGCTGGGGGGCAGGAGCTGCTGGTCCCTCTCCAGCTCTTCCCCTGCTCTCAGGTGATGCTTTTAAAGTCGTGCAGGAAGGTCCCGGGGCGTAATTCAGCCCAACCTGCCCTCGCCAGGGCAGCACGTGCCGGGGGAGCGCCGCAGCCCGGCCCCTGCGCAGCCGAGGGATTGAGCGATGCAGGAAGGGAAAGCCAAGAGTAAATCGTGCAGCTCCTGGTTTTGCTTTTAGAGGTTTTTAGGAGTTTCTCCGAGGAGGCAGCAACCTGTTGTGGAGCTCTGGGTAAAGGCAGGATCAAGAAAACCCCTTCATCCAGAGAGCCTGCGCCCGGAGAGGCTGGCACCTCGCTCCTGGAGCTCTTCCTTTCCTTTTCTCTCTTTTTCTTTTCCCCTGGGGATGTGCTGGGGTGATGCAGGGAGCTTTCAGGAGCTTTGAAAGCAGCTCTGGGGGCACGGGAGGATGCCCACCTCCAGCTTTGAGCTTGGCCTTGAGGCAGCGAGGCGAGGTGGGGACGTGCCGGGCGCCAGCCCCGTGCCACGCTCGGCGTGCGGCCGCCCCCCGGCGCTAATCAGGTTACGGGGAGGTGTGGGAGTGCCCTGTTATTAAATTTAAAGCCTCGCCGCAGAAGATGAAGGCAGCTTTAATGAGATGAAAAGGCTTAACCGGAGTCCGATTTAATTCGGTAGTACCTGTTTATGCAGCCTGCTTAAGTCCTGGCCTGCACGCCCAGTTCTTTCTCAGGCTGCAGTGCCCGTGCTGCTGGCAAACAACAAATAACAGCGGGCAGGTAGGGACCAGCTCCGTCCTCAGCATCTCTGCGAGCTCGTGGCAGAGAGGTGGGCTCCTGCCAGGGCTGATAAAGGACACACGGAGCAAAGCTGCTCCAAACTTGGGCTTCTCGTGCAACTTCTCGCATGCTGCACACCTTGAGGGTGCCAGTCCTGCTGCAGGGCCCGTCCTGGAGCTTGTGCTGCTCCCTCTGCAAGGTGCAAGGTGCAGCTGGAGACCTCCGTGCTGCTCTTCCAGCCCTCATGGAGAGGAAAAGGGGGGCAGAAAGCTCCCGTGCCAGCAGTGTGAGCTCTCAGCTGGCCGCAGCACCTCTCCAGCTCCGTGCTGTCAGCTCCCTGCGCTGCCCACCTCGTGCCTCAGCCCCTCTTGCTGCAGAGCAGCCGGTGCTCGCGGCGCTTCCCAGGAAGGAAATGTCCTCTCTGAAGCCTCTTGGTGTCTTGCACCGGGGTTTTGAGGTTGTTTGCAAAAAAAAAAACACAACAAAGAGGGGTTGGTGAGAGCCAGCCCCTGAAAGCTGCGTGCACGGCACCACCCCAAGCGTGCACGGGAGGAACCAGCTCCCGCTGAGCAGCAGGACGAGTGCTGCCGGGCAGAGCTGGGACCTCGGCACCGCGGGGAGCAGGGAGCCCGGCTGCAGGGACAGAGAGGACACGGGCTTGTGGCGAGCTGAGGCACGGAGCAGAGCGGAGCCAACCTGCGTCAGGTCTCGGAGAGCGGCCCTGAACCCCTCCAGCCTCGGTGGTGACGCATGGGAAGATGCTGATCGCAGGTTGAATCAGCCCGGGGGGGGGGCAGGAAACCACCGCTGCCGGCGCCGGGAGGGGCTCGCGCAACGCCCGCTGCTGCCCAGCCCCGGGGCCCAGCAAAGAGCTCAGCTCTCGGCTGGAGAAAATGCACAAAGCCTCGATCCTCGTCCCGCTGGGACGTGTCCCTTCCGTCCCTGCCGTGGCACGGAGGAGCGGAGGCGAGTTGCCATCAGCCCGGTGACACCGAGGTGCCGCGGGGCAGCCCGGGGCAGGGGAGCCAGGGCACGCGGCGTGGCCGCGCCGGCCTCTGCCCTTCCGCCCCTACAGGCAATTAGTAGGGTTGAATAACCCGGCTTCTTCTGACGGATTAGGTTAAGAAAATAAGGCTGTTTTAATAGCCCTTTTACGTCCCGGATAGATTGGAGCTGGAAAAACTCACCGAGATTTAAAGCCTTCTGCCCCCAGGCTCCGCGCTCCGGCGCTAAGCGCGCACCGATCTCACCCGGCGCCTCCGATGGCACCCTAATTTTGGGAGAGCCGTGTCCTGCCTCTGCTCCCTGCCTCTCCAGACAAGATGTGCTCACACTCCCCGGCCACAGCACATCCTCCTGGCCTCCCCTAAACCTCCCGCAGGTGGCAAACCCCACAGAAAGGCTCCCGGCGTGGTGGCCGTCACCTCCCCGCCACCACCACATCCCCGTCGGGGCTGGCACGGCCCCGCTGCGGCGCGGGGCATCGCTGCCTCTTGGCAGCACATCCTGCAAGGTGGTGCTGAGCGCCCCGGCCAGCGGGGTTCCTGGCAGCGGGGCCAAGCCACGCGTCTCGTCCTTTTTTTCCATCTTTTTTTCCCCCGTAACCCCGTGTCGGTGGGCCTGCGTGAGCGGCCTCCTCCGGATAATTTAAGCCTCCAGCTCCTGGCTGTGTTGTTTTGTCCAATTCCGATCGCCTCCTGACCTACATCATTCTTTATTTGCAGAGCTATACTCGCAGGCAGCAGTAATAAATCAATTAATGACTCTGATGAATCGCTTAATGGCTGACAAAATAACACTGCAGTCAACAGCTTGGATCTCTCCGGCAGTACCAGAAGACGCTGGTTGACTCAGGGTAGGGAGACGAAACAGAGACTGTTAGCTCAATTAGTGCAATTAGTGCGCGATTTAAGGGCTTAGACGGCATCTGCCGGCGCACCGAGGCGCTGTGTTAACCGAGCGCCTGGCTTCGGAGGCGCAGCGCCGCGATCCACAGCGCCAGCGTGCTGCTCACCTCCCAAAAACAGGGAGAAGAACCTCAAGGGGGAGAAGAACCTGGGCTGGGGTGTGCGCCCTCGGGTTTGGGGCACGCGTTTTTGGGGTTAAGAGGGTTTGTTCCTGGTGCTCGCACTGCCCCGGCGCATCCCGCGCTGCACAGGGCTCCGAAAGGTGCCTCGGCGCTCACCTTGGCGGCGGCGATGGGGAGGGGAAAAAGAAAAAAAAAAAAAAAAAAGAAGTAAAAAACGTCACTTCGCAGCCTTGTAAATCATTCATCAAGGGCTGACCAATTTGGCTCCCATCCTACAATATGCTCAGGGCACTTGTGGGTTTTTAATTATTGAGCCCTGCCAAGCGCCACATGTGCGCGGCGCGCTCAGCCCGCGTTGAGGCGGCGGGCGCGGAGGTGAGGTTTGGGGGTGTTGATGGCGGAAAAAGAAAAAAAAAAAAGGTTCTGTGGTTTTGTGGAAAAATGTGCATTTGCTTAAAGATTTTCTTTGGCTGCGGCGCCCTCCTCCCCCTACTCCCTGTTGCAGAGGGAGGAGGAGCGCAGCAGACTTCGGTTCGACACAAAGGCAGAAAAAAAAGCTCAGATTTGGTGGTTTAGCGGACCGAGGCGCTTTTTTGCACCAAAAAGGGTGCAAAAAAGCACCAGAAAGGGGCTTTCTGGCCGCTCTGCTCCCTCCACGTGCCAACCCCGACCCCGCTGTCGCCCCGCTCCCGTGGCTGCGATCCCAAAGCCGGGCCCCGCACCGTGCCGGCGGCAGCCCCCGGGTGGGCTCGCGGCGCAGGGGGGACCCGTCTTGCCGCGGGAGATTCCCCGGCAAGGGATTATGGTGTGCTGGAAATCTCGTGAAACCATAAAATATCACCTTGGCAGCTTTACGGCGCCGCGCGCCGCCTTTGGAGAGCGGCGTTTTGCGTGATCGAGGGTTTAATAAAGGAAATTCCAAATGGGCTCGCTGCAGTCGGGGGCTCGCTCTCCTCTATTTCTGCGCTAAGAGCATTCATCTGCTTTGCAGAGAAACTGCAATATGCTCATGGCCTCGGATTAAGATTGGGTTTTACTTTTATAGCTGACCCACTTGGGGGGGACGGGAGGGGGGGGAGAACTGGGTTCACTCCCTCTCCTTTCTATTTTTGCTGCCGTCTGAAGTATAAAAAGAGCCTGGAATGGGTAGGCTGATTTTCCCTGCCAGGCCTTTTTTTTATTAACTGCAAAAGCGCTCAGATCTGGCCCTCTCCGCTGCTTCTGCGGGGAAGGCTGCTCGGGATGCCCCGCTCTCCCAGCCCCTTGTGGGGTGGTTGTTTCACAGAAGGCTTTTTTTGGGGGAGATTCGGCCCCTGCTGTCCTCTAGGACGCTTCCAGGGGTGGGCACAGCAGCAGCTGGCACAGCGCGGTCATCTCCATCCCACCTTGGTCACGGTGTGTGCCTGGAGCTGGCCCCGCTGCCGGTGGGACTCGGGGTTTGGCAGGGCCATGGTGGCTGAGTTTGGGTTCAAACCGAGCTCGGGATTTCCTCGGGGTGATGTTTTTTACCCCCATCCTCCTGGGCGCTTCCTCAGCGCCGTGCCCGCGGGGCCGGGAGGGTGCCCTTTGTTCCGGGGCTGGTCCCCCGGCCAGAAATCCTCCTTTGTGCATCTCTGTTCGTGGCGGAGAGGCAGTAAATATCAATCCAGTCGCTAAGCAGGGCTGGCTGGGCAACCCAACGCCGTCCCCTTCCCCTTCTCGTGGCGAAGCCGCTCGTGCCCGCGCCGGGGCTGGCGGCAGGGAGGCGTGAGCCAGGGTTTGGTGGGATTTCTGTGACAAAAACCCCTGGCGGCGGTGGTGGGGAAGCAGGGGAAGCGTCTTTGGAGGCCAGAAGCGAAGCGAGAAGGGTGCGTGGGGGGAGGTGGGCTCCGAGAAGCGTTTAAAAAGCCTTAAAATAGCTCCTGGCTGGCGTGAGGCGCTAGGTGAGGCTCCTGGGTGGCTGCTCAGACAAACAAATGAGCCCCGGGGCCATCCCTGCTTTTCGCACGGCCATCTTCTCCGGGGCTGAGCTGGTGTAGGATCGGGTGAGCGTGGCGAGAAGGGGAGAGTGGGTGAGCTCCGCTCCCAAACCCGGCCACCAAAACGGCCCCGAGCATCCTCTGCTCCTTGCTCCGGCCTCGAGCGATGCTGCGGGGACCGTGCCGATCGACCCAGCGCGGCGCGGCCGGGGAGGGGGGACGGCTTTTTGTATTATCATCTCCTCCTGAACTCCGACTCGAAACCAACGTGTCTGTCCTGGTTTTGTTCCCCGCAGAGCGCAGCTGCCGCCCCGAGTCCCGTGCTTGGAAACATTCCCCCGAACGACGGGATGCCCGGGGGCCCCATCCCGCCAGGTTTCTTCCAGGTAGGCTGCCGCTCCTCCCGGCGCCCGCGTCGACGGGGCGCTCGGGTCTGCTCGCGCCTCGCTGCCAGCGCTCGGGTTTTGTCCCCGAGGGGACCCCGGCCAAGCAGCATGCCCACCCAGCTGACCCGTTGGGGAATAACCCGTGGTCTGCCCTCCTCCCACCTTCGCTTTCTGGTTTCCGTGGCCCCAAAGCGGTTTTGTTTCTCGCTTGCAGAGGTTTCTGTGTATTTGCAATCGATGTTTTTCCAAAGCTGCTTGTTTTGTGTTTGGGTTGAGATTGTATTTGTTCTTTGGTCCTAACAGACGCGCGTAATTGAAAACATTCTGGATTTTGATTCCTGAAACTTTTTCCCCCTCTGGTTAACCACTTGATTTTTTCCAAATGCAATCACTGAAAGCATTAACAAATGCTGGCGTGGGCTGTGGCTGCAGGCAGAAGCGGATTCGATCCAAGCGCACGGCCCCGAATGCCATGGAGGCACCTTGTAAGACAATCCCTAGCCGAGTCCCCAAAGTTGCCTTGCGCGTTCCCTCTCCCACGCTGAGCTCTGAGTGAAGACAGGGGGACGTATGACTGAGTGCTGCTAGCGGAGAGGGCTTCAGCAAGCGCTTGGAAAAGAAGTTTTCAAAGCCTTAATCCTTTTTATTTTAATTTCTTTGGGATCTCTCTTCATGGCTGATGCGCACTGGGTCGTAGCGACGCAGGCTGGCAGTGCGTTCAAGTCTTCCTTCTTGAGGAAGAAGCACTTGTTCGTGTAACAAATGGGATAGCGGTTGGAAGGGATATTTGTTTTGGCAAGCTGCTTTTTGTTTTTTTTTTTTATCTGGGTTTGCGATTTGTGTATGGGAGAAACTCTTGGGCAGCGGGCTCGTGATTTCTGGTGGCGGTACCGGAGCGCGGTATCGCACCCGCTGCGTGCGTGGGGCCGGGGAAGGAGAAGGGGATTGCTTCTGGTTTTAGAGAGAGCCCGTTTCCTGAACAGGCGTGTGACAGAACGCGGGTAGCCGATGGTGGTGGGTAACCCTAAAACCCCAGCCCGATCTTGGAGCAGCGCCCTGCGACGCGGGGTGAAGCCAGCAGAAGAGATGCTATCTCGCAGGTCATAGCTGCTGCCAGCAATTCCAGTGCCAAGTTGCTACTTCCAACAAATGTGTTTCCAAAAGTCCTGATCTCATCCCGTTGCAAAGATGACTGTCCTCTCAGGCTCCCACTTCGCACAGCTCTGCGAGGGTTGCAAAATTGGCAAGGAGTTAGGGCACGGCTTCAAAAGCCGGGCTTGGATTTCGCCGAGAGGGGAAGGTGAGGGAGAGAAGCTGCGATGCCCCAGACACGCTGCTCATGCTCGGGTCTTGACACTTCTCCTTGACACCCTCCAAGGCCTCTTCTCCCTCCCCCCGCTTTCCTTTTTGGCTTTTTGTAGCTTTTTGGCACTGAGGGGTCTGATTCGGGAGCAGAGAATCCATCCCAGATCTCTGGCTGCAGCCGGACCGGGAGCTGCCCTGCCCCTTTGGGGCCGGGGTGCCCCGACGCAGCCCCTCTTTCTCAGGATCTTTGCCGGGGAGCTTCCCTAAAAAACAGCAGAAATAAGGGGCCATGTGCAGAGCTGCCGCCCACCCCCGGAGCTGCGGGAGGAGAGGGAGGGAGGGAGGGAGGGAGGGAGGGAGTGTGGTCGCTGCTCTTGGCTTAGGTGAGGAGGAGGAGGAGGAGGAGGGCCGGGCGCCGATGCATATGGATCGCATGTGACGTCTCGAGAGACTGCCTTTCCTGAAAGCCCTCCAACATCTGGTTTCTCCTCCCAGCCCCGGGGAAAGAGGGGAGGAGGGGAGAAGAAAAATCCCACCTTTTAACACAGTCAGAACATCACCCCCCCGAAAGCCCGGCTGATTTATTGCGAGCCTTCAGCTCCTTCCAGCGTCAGGACGTGCTCGAGCCCAGCTCTTGCAGAGGTGTGCTGGAGCCTCTGCATCGAGCTGCCTGCAGCTCAGGGTTAATTTCTTATCTCTGAAGGAAATAAAAAAAGTGCTGAACTTCAGAGGGCAAAACCAAAAAGGTCACAGGAGGTGCAGAGGACTGAGGCAGTTGGGGTTTTTTTCCCCGACCCTTTATGTGCCGGCCCCGGGGGTGGGCGAGGTTTCCAGCAGGACCACCCCGTGAGCCCACCTCCATACTGGGGGGACTGGAGGACGGAGGGAGCATCGGGGGACACCAGCTCCTCTCCAGCAGCACCGGGCTGGCTGCGCAGAGCTGCCTGCACCCTTCTGCTCCGTGCCGCAGCCACCCGGAGGGCTCAGGTTGCCTGAGGACAGCAGGCGTGGGCGTCCTGGGACGGGGACAGCTCCTGGCCTGGCACCGCGGTGGCACCAGGCCAGGAGCTGGGGTGGCAGCGGCAGCAAACCAAGGTTGTTCGGAGCTGGCTGCAGAAACCCTGCGCTGCCTCCCTGGGGGGCACGGGGAGCAGCCCCGTGGGCTCAGATGGCAAAGGGAAGGAGCGAGGAGGAGCTCGAGCACGAGCTTGGAGGAGCAGGGACGCGCTGGCGAGGCGAGAGGAGGAGGCCGGGCTGCAGCACCCGCCTGCAGCTGCTGGCTTGCAGGCAGAGAGCCCTCCCCGTGCTGGAGCTCAGCAGCGACCTTTAGGCTGGGGGCCAAGGGAAATGCAGCCCTCGGCGTCTCCCCAAACCCCGTGCCCAACAGGAAAGGAGAGGCCCTGGGCACCTTTTGGCTGCCTGGGCTTTGCGTGGTGCCAGCAGGCTGCAGCGCCCGGCGTCGGGCTGCGCTCCCCACAAGCGGTGGCCCGGTTCACGGCTAGCGTGGGTAGGTGCTTGTAGTTAAATCCGTCTCTTTGTCCCTTTAAGACGAGCAAACAAACCCTTCTCTCATCCTCCTAAAGGTCATCGAAGTCATTTCTGCTTTTGTTTTGAAAGCTGAATTGATGCCCGCTCGCAGAGCCCTGGTGTTTGCCTCCTCTGCTCCAGCACTGGGGAAGGGGAGTGCCAGGGAGAGGCGGAAGGGAAAATTAAAAATTAGAGGCTGGTGGTACAAAATCCTTCCCCCGTAGTAAATAACGGGGGTGTGGGAGGTTGGGGGCTGCTTGTCCCAGCCCCCCCCCCGTGGCTGCTGCGCCTCCTCTCCCAAACGCACGCTCCCTGCCTGGCTCTGTACCGCTGGCTCTGATGAAATGGAAAGTTGCACATAAATCAATGTCTGTGGCCGTGTTAGCTATGCATCAGCAGCTAGCCTGCGAGATGCACCAAAACAAAGCGCCGGCCGCTCGCTGTTCCTACACTGCCCCCTAATGCAGAGAAAGCCTCCGGAGCCGGGGAGGACAGGGGCTTCCAGCCCGGGGGCAGCCCCTCTCCCAGCCAGGGGGGCATTGCTGGGGGGGTGAGCCTCCTGGGAGCCCTGCCCCTGCCTGATTTTGGGAGACGGGAGGCAAGGAGCAGCACCAAGGGCACCCCGCTCACAATCACAGCCCGGAGCAGGGACCCGCGTGGCCGCAGGAGTGGGGTGTGCGGCTCAAGTGGCTCCTCCCGGGCATGCCTCAATTCGCAGCCCTCTCCACGATCCCTTCCTTCGACTGGCTTCATGAGCTCCCCACGGGATGGGACCAGTCTCTGAGCATCCCACTGCCCGCGCTGCGTAACCCCACAAGCAGCCAGGAACCCCACGCCGTCGGCTGTCCCGGTCCCACCAGGGCTTCTTTTGTAGGGGAAGGTTTCTCCTAGGCAAGATTGGAAGGAACATGGCTTATGAGAGAGAGCAGGGCTGGAGGGAAGAAAAAGCAAGTGTCGGAGAAAGTTTTTTTTTGCTTTTTTTTCTGGAAGTTTAGCAGGATGCCCGAGGCTTTTGTACCGAATGTCTGGAGCATATGGTGGGATTTGCAGTCAACTTTCTCTCGGGTGCTCCATCCAGATGGAGGTGACTGTTCTTGGCTTCGGCTGACACGGGTTTGTTTCCTGAAGAGCTTGTGTTTAACATATTCCTTCAAACCAGAGCTCTGCACTCGGGAGCCCCAGCTGCAGGCGAGGCAGATCTCCTGCCCACGGCTCCCTTCCCGGCTGCTGGCGAGCTTGGCCGTGCCGCGGTCTCAGTGCTCACAGGAAGGTGCAATTGGGTCTTCAGGCAGCACCTCCTGCCTTCCTGGCGTTGCTGCCCTCTCCTTTACAACCTGGAGGTGACCTGGTGTTGTCCAGCCCCGTCCTGGTGGGCTCCAGGCACTGCCTTGCTGCACAGTAAAAGACATCTGGCGTAGCGGAGGGTTTTGGCTTTGTGCTGGGCTCGGGGGTGTTGCAGCAGGCTCAGAGAGGCTCTGAAATTCAGATGTCAGGAAAGACGGGGAGGAGAGCTCTGTGGGGCACAGAACTTCCAGGAACGGGAAACTTATTCGGCTGTGAGCTGTGTCCTCCTGCGAGCTCGCAGCTGCCTGGGTTTGGCCCGTTGTCAGAGGGTTGGCGAGCTCCTCCAGCACCCGGTGCCTGCTGAGTCCTTCTGCACCCTCGGGCTGCGGTGTGAGGAGGTGTTACGGGGCTGGCAGGGCAGGAGGACACTGGCTAGCTGGTTATTTCTCTTCAGGCTCCTGGAGGTGCACGCTAGGGCTCTGAAACCTTCCCCGAAGGCTGGGCTGGCGTGGCTGAAAGCACCGGAGGAGCCTGTGGAGCTGGAGGAGCCAGCAGGAGCCCCAGGGCACTGCACGGTGGCCGTGGTCCTCCAAGGGCTGCAGCTCCTGTGCACAGGGAGCCCAGAGCATCTCCCCTGCACTATTGCTTAGGGAGATTCGCTTGTTTACATGTCACAACACCTCCCTCTCCCTTCACGAGAACAAAGCTCCAGCTCCTTCCCCCATAAACTCAGGCACTTCTCTAATTAATGCCCGTTTCGTTTAGTTTGGTAGTTTCTAATGGTGAAACCGGTAGGGCAGAGGCAGGTATGCTAAAATGCAAGACGCCTTCCTGTTGCTGCCTCTAAACTGTTGGCATCTCGTTGCGTTGCTGCTTTGCCTTCTTCTACCATTCTTCATTGTTCTGCCACCCCCAGAGGTACTTGAGAATGTTTTTAAATATAAAAACTCCCCCATTAGCTGAAAGTATGTAGCCCGTAAAACATGATCCATTTGTGGTGAATTACTCTCGGAACATAAATTGACACATACAGAACTCCGATCGCTGGTGCAATTTTCCATGTTTAATATTTTACAAGAAGTTTGAGGAGTTGAGCTCATGAAAGACGGAGTGGAAATAACGTGATCGCATGGAAACTCCTGCTGCAAGGCAGCGGCGGCAGCAAACCTCTGCCAGCCGGGCGGCCAGATTTGTCTTTTAAAGCCTCTGTAGTAAAGAGGGCAAAAAAAAAAATGAAGCAGAGAGGAGGTAGACAGGAAGGCTGGGGTTCTTCTAATGCTGGTTTAAGTGGTCGGTTGGTTGTGGGGATTTTTGGAGGTGAGGAGCCACGTCCAGGGCCTCCTCCTTGGGGCCTGGGAGAGGCGTGGAGGAGGAGGAGGGTGCGTGGGCCCGGCCTCCTCCTGCGGCAGCGCCGCTTAATGACTGCTAAACACACGTTTTTAACCAAAAAAAAAAAAAAAGAGTCGTCCCGTTGGTTGGAGCCCACATGTCGTCTCTGCAAAACATTTGTCTCCAGCGCTGCGGTCCGTCAAGATCGTCTCCTGCTTGTAATGAGGGGAGCCCGCTGGAAGAAAAGCAAGCAGGCGTTCCTGGCCGAAACGCCATCTGCACATGGTTTCGGCGATAGAGAACCGCCGATGGCCGCCTCCAGAGGCTCGGCGTTCCTCACCAGGAGCACACGGCGCTGGGCAGCCCTGCCATGAACAGGGGGGCCCGGCCTCGCGACAGGAAGGAGGCGGCATTTTGGGTGTGCTGCTCTGTGCCCCTGGGAGGATGAAAGCACACCTCCTCCTCCTCATTGCCTCAGAGGAATTCCTTCCACATTGCCCTAAATTTCTGAAAGCAGGGCAGCCCCAGGCCCAGCCTGGTAGGCCTAAAATGGCCGCGGGCCTCCTGCCTCAGGGCACAGGCCCCATGCATGGGGCAGGATTATGCCCCGGGTGTAACGCCTCACAGCAGCCCCAACATCGCCTCACAGCAGCCCCAACAACATCGGACCCTCTCCAGCTCCAAATACCGGGCCTGGGAGCAGGGAAAGCAAGCGGCAGAGAAAGTCTTGTGAGCAGCACGGCTCCATTTCCACGGCCGCCAGAGCCGGGTGGCTGGTTGGAGTCTGTTTGGCTCCATCTCCCCGCATTCACAGTTTGCAAAAAAAAAAAGAAAAACCCACCACACACACACACACACACACACACACACACAACCCTCTTACTTTATTTACATTGCACTCAAGTTTCCGCGGTACAAAAGATTTGCAGGTGCAAATATGTCCTGCCTTCATTAACTTCCCCTCCCTTTTTAATTTATGTGATTTCAATTTTCCTTCCCTGTACTGTTAATTAGGGGACCCTCTAATCAGTACCATTATCACAGTGGTATTCATGTTTAGGAAAGCTGCTAAACAAATGCTTGCAAAATTGCTAAATGGCTAATTAATGTCTGTTAATTAAGAAAATTGCTCATGGTAACAAACCATGCCATTGCTGGCAGCAGCTAGAAGGCGAACACTTGTTGAAATTAGTAACGAGGCAGGTAGAGAACATCTGCTCCTGCGCCTTTCCTGGAGTGTGTAGTCGCTTCGCATAACGTACTTACCGAGCTTATTTGCTTTCTGTACCAATTACACGTTCTTTGACTCAAAAATACTTTTTTTTTTAATTATTTTTTTTCCTTACGTTAACATGCACTGGTATGTCCTCGCACCGAGCTCGCAGTTCCTCTGAGCAAACTTTTCATTTTGTGCTTTCAAGAGAAATTTAAAAAAAAAAAAAAAAAAAGTGGGCGTTCAACCCCAAAATGTCAGCAACTGCTGCATTGCAGTGCTCGAAACCTACACCAACTAATCTTTCCTTTTTTTCCCCTAGACGGCCTTAGTAGCGTTTTACCCGAAAGACATTTTCCTTGCACCATTAGGCAACCCACCTCGAGGAGGGATGGTGCATCCGCAAAGGGGAACGTAAAGGGCCCTCCAGCACGCCGCGGACCCTCGGGTGGCAAACCCTGGGAGGTGCTTCCAGCCGTCAGGATGTGGGAGGAGAGAGGAGAAAATGTTTTTTTCTTTTTGGTTTGGGGGTGTTTTTTTGGTTTTGGTTTTTGTTTTTGGATTTTCCCCCAGCCTCTCTGACCCTCTCCTGCGTATTTTTCTTGCTCGTTGCACGCCCTTGCGAAGTGTTTCCCTGTGTGTTTATCATTGCAGACCTGGTTGAACTACTGGACCGTTGACTGTAACGTGGCTGCTGTGCTTTGACAGATGTTCTGAATTTTTTTTTTTGCATATATCATTATTCATTGTTCAGTTACAAATGAGTAGAAACTCAACTAAAAGGAGAGAAAAAAAAAAAAAAAAACAACATTAAAAAAAATTGGCGAACTGCCTTCCCGACAAAACAGCTCCACCCGTGAATCCTTTTTAGCTCTTTCTGCGCTTTCATGTGCTAATCTATAACCTCCTTCTACTGTCTGACCTCACAGGGACCGCCTGGTTCACAGCCCTCGCCACACGCACAGCCTCCACCCCACAACCCTAACAGCATGATGGGACCCCACAGTCAGGTAACGACACTAGCGATGGGTAGGGCTGTGAATCGGGACGCGCTCTCCATTTTGCTCTGCAAGGGCGCTGGGAGCGGGCACCCGCTGCCCCCAGCTCCGCCGTGGGATGTTGCTTTCCTCCCAGTTTCTGATTGTTTTTGCTGGGTGTGCAGGTGACAGTGGACTGAGAAGTCACTCGTGGGTATCAGACTGTTTTGCCTTCCCCAGGTAGCCTGAGAAATGTAGCTGGATGTGGGATTTTAAGCTTCTGTTGGTAGCAGCAGTTGTAAAACAGTAGCTTAAGTCTTCTTTTTTTCGATGCGTAGCATTGGGGAATTTTTTTTTTTTGTGTGTGTGTGCGTGTCTGTATGTGCTTATTTCCCACCTTTTTTTTTTTTTTTATTTAATATTTTTATATATGTATTTAAACACGGTATCTAACACTCAGGGTTTCCCGTGCACTAATTATAACAGCCTCACAGAGTATTGCCGAAGTATGTCAAATGCTCTCGAACAATAAACCGACAGAAAACCTTAAATAAACGGACTCCGAACACTTTTTTTTTTTTTTTTTTCCTTTTTCAACTCAACTTTTTTAAAGAAGGATTTCTCCAGAATAATAATAATAATAAAAAAAATAATAAAGCGTGTAAAGTCTAACCGGCGTGTGTGGGGCACGTGCTGTCCCCCGGCGGTGTGTCGCTGACCTGGGTTTTGTGTCATTGCAGCCTTTCATGTCACCGCGCTACGCAGGAGGTCCCCGGCCCCCCATCAGGATGGGAAACCAGGTACTGTGCTCCCGACCCCGCTCCCCAGCTGGATTTTCCCTGCCGTCCCAGCAAATCGAAGCCGTGGAGATAATCCTGCTGCCGGGCTCACCGCCTCGGCTGCGGGGTCAAGCGGGGCAGGTCGCTCCTGGATTTTGGGGCTGGGTTTATCCTCTTATCCCATCGAGGCGGCAGTAACCCAACGACGGGGCACTTGGCATTACGGTGAAATTAAAGGAAACACGCAGATCCTTTGGGTAGCAAAGGTAATTTAGGAAAAACTGTCTCAGGAGATTGTTTTGTGCTAACACTTCTCCCAGGCACGAGGAGAAGGCACGGACCTGGACAGGGACAGGCGCTGCCTCCCGGCCCCCAGCTCTGCTGGTGGAGGCAGAGCTGCTGCTGTTCCCAGTGCTTGTTTTCTTAGGTCCTACCCAAACTTCTCCCCAAAGTTGTGTCTTCATCCCACCTCGCACTGCACGGACACATCCAGCGTGCTTGCAAGCAGGGACCGAGCACGGTTCGTGTAGCAGCGTGGTGCAGGGGCTCCAGGGCTCCCAGCCTTTGCTTTTCCCTGTAAAGTTAATTACAAAGATCCCGTTTTTTCCCCAAACACCACATATAAAACCCAGGTTTGCGCAGAGCCAGAGCTCGGTGAGGTTACGGTCACAGCCAGAGGGGCAATAAATAAACGGGAATAAAGAGTAAAGCAGAAAAGTCAGGGAGCAGACATCTCAATACCCACCACTGCAACAGCCCTGGGTTATCTTTCTCCCCTTTATCTGCTCGGAGCAGCACGTGGAAGGCAGCCTTTGGACTTTAAAAAGTGTGTGGCTTTGGGGAGGGGGACAGCCAGGGCCGAAAACACAGGAGCAGATGTCCCCTGAGCGTTTGGGGACAAACCTGAACCGTCACCCTCTTGCAGATGTGGCGTTGGCACATCGCTGGCAAATCCATCCCTGCTCCTGGTGGGATTTGGCCGTGGTGCCAGCCCCTGCCCCGCACAGCCCCCTCCTAAATCACAGAGGGGGCTGCGGGCAGGCAGGGGGGAGAGGAGGAAATTCTGGCATCTGGTTCAGGTTTTTAGGAGGTGTTTGCAAAGGGAACCGGGAGCGGTGCCAGGAGCTGGGGGGATGCAGCGGGTTGCGGCTCTTTGGGACGGGAGGGGTGATGGGCCCCAAATAACCCCCTGTCGCCTCGGGAACTGGAGAACCTTGACCCAAATCTCTGCCTGGGCAGCGTTTTGGCAGTTTATTTGTTGTTTCATCCGTCCCCACCTTGTTTTCCCAGCCTCCGGGGGCCGTTCCTGGTACACAGCCGTTGCTGCCCAATTCGATGGATCCCACGCGACAGCAAGGTAAACCCTCAGAGGGGGGTTTGAGCATCTCCCCCATTTTGTTACCTGTTCATTCGGGGCCTGAATTCACCCTTCTCCCCCCTAACGTGTTTTCTTTCCTCCCGCAGGGCACCCGAACATGGGCGGCCCCATGCAAAGGATGAATCCTCCGCGAGGGATGGGCCCCATGGGTCCCGGTCCGCAGGTAACCTCGGCAGCACCAAAGAGCCTCGCGCAGCTCTGCCAACACCAACCACCATCTCCACGGCCCCCGGGGGCTGGGAGGGCTGGGAGATTTCCCCCTTCCATCCCCCCATTAGTGTTAATGCATTTTACATTAGTCCTGCAGCTGGAAATCCCTCCTTTTAACGTTAGCGAGGTCTTCAGGGCTGCACGTCCTCATTAAGGGGATTGCAGCCCCCCTCTTGCCCTTCAGCCGAAGGGGATGCCACTTAGCACCGAGCCCCAGCAGCCTCTGAGTGCATTATGCAGCGTGCCTGGGAAATAGTTCTGACCCTAACAGCAGGAAAGGGGAAGGATGCTTACATTAAAAATAAATAAATAAACACAAATGGAAAGGTACCTTCAGCAAGGGAATAGCCCTTCCCTTTGCTGGCTTCTCCTCCTCCTGCCCTGATCTGCAGACTGCTTGAGCTCTCCTCTTTTCCAGTCATTTCTTATTCAGAAGTTTTTTTTGGAGGGGCAAAAGGGGGGAGAGGTTGGTGCAGAGGAACTCCTCAGCCTAGGAGGAAAGGTGGGTTAAGGGGGGCAGATTTCACCTGCGACTTGGGCAGCCCCTTGGCACTCGCACCCCAGCAGTGCCTCCTCGCTTTCCCTGCACTTCAGAGAAGTTGAGTCACCTTCTGGCCTTTCCAGAGATGTTTCAGAAGCTCTGCTCCTGTCCCAGACACTTAAGCTCACTCAAATCTCTAACACTGGTGTGCCGTGGGGGTCAGGGTGCCTGCACTGGTGGTAGCTATCCGGGTGGTTTTCTGTGGATTCCACAAATCTTACAGCTCCCTGCACTCTCACTGCACCCAGCCCCGGCTCAAAGAGCTGCTCAGACAAAATCAGAGTTTCCTCTTACACTGCAATAATCCCAAATCCTGCTCAGCTGCTCGAGGAAGGGGAGGCAGGGTGGGGAGAACCAGCCCAAGGAGGAGCGAACTCTCAAATTAAGCAGATCTGGGTTAATATATTCTGCCTTTCTGTTGATTCATTTTCCGAAGTGGATTTGCATGCTGCTCTGTTGACTCACTTCTGTTTGTTCCTTCGGAGAGCCTTCAAAAACAGATTACCACATTTCGGTTGTAGGTTTATCCTCTCTGCATTGTCGCCTACGTCGAGTTTTTAGCGCGAGGATCAGAGTCTGTCAGGAGACGGGCGCGTGTGCTCGGGTTTTGTTTTGTTTTTCCCCTCGAGACTGTTGAGAGAAAGCGAGCGTAGCGTAAAGAGAGTCGTAAAGAGAGTCGTGTGATTCCCTAACACAAGCCCGGGAAGGGAGGAGAGCCCAGCTTCACGTCCACCCAGCCTAGGACAGCGATAAAACCCCTCACACATCACCTCCCGGACAAACCCGTGCCCTGACAGCACCGCGGTGCCAGCCACGCGGGACCTGCCGCTCCCTCGCAACGCTCCCTGTGTGGAAGATGGCAAAAAGAAAAAAAAAAAAAAAAACACACACAAAAATGGCATTTGGTAGCGCGGCCGGCGCCAAGGGGAGCGTGCCGGGAGAGCTGCAGGCGCTGGCAGCGTGCGGCCGGGAGGCTGCTGGCTTCCCACTCGCAGAGCTTGCCGCGAAGCTTGGAAGCCGCGGCTGAGCGCTGCGTGGGATGGCGGCAGGGCTGGGAGCCGGGAGGAGCTGTGAAATCCTCGGAGCTTTATTTTTGACTCCGCCGCTCCCTGTGTACGTACATTACAGGGAGCTTTTTAGAAGCGTGCCCTTCCCTCCGAGAAGCGCGACTGCGGCGCCGGCTGCCTGCCTCCCCAATCTGGCGCTGCCTTCCCGAAACGGCGCGCTCGTGCGAGGGCTGCTGGAAAACATTGAACCCAAACCAGCAGCCCGCAGCTCCTTGCCCTTTTTATTTTTGTGAAGTGTTGCAGCGGGACCTTCCCCAACCTCAGCTACAAGTTACTCCGCATCCAGCACCCAGCCAGGCCGTGCCGGGGTCCTGCCAACTTACGAACCATCCGTGAATCGCCTCTTACAACCCATCTCCGCTGCTTTTCCCCTTTAACAGCCACACTTTGAGCTCTGCGAGGCCCCGCTCGTTGATGCCAGGATCAGATTTGCCAGCGCCTCTATTAAAAGGTTTTGTAGCTCTCTGGCTGGCCCGGCATCCAGGTCGCTCGGCGCAGCTGCGCTCCCTCCCCACCCTCCTTGAGCATCTTTCAGATGGCTTCGTTTGCCTCCCTTTCAGCTCCAATTAAACATGCTGAGCTTTTTTTTTTTAACAAGGGGTTTGATGCTGCTATTCAGCGCAAATGGCTGGAATTTTGATCAATTAAGGCCTTGCTGGTAATTTGTTTGGGGAAACCCTTGCCTGCCTCCTCAAAACAAACTTTGTAGATGCCCGCAGCAGAGCAGCGCGTAAATCCGGGGAAAAGTCAACAGTGCCGAAGCAGGAGCTTGAAATTCGGCTTGGAGGGCTTGGGGGGCTGCGGACTAGGAAGCATCCAGCAGTCCCCCTCTGCTACCTGGGTGTTTTTGTTCTCTGAAGGGCAGAAATGCTGCCAAAAACGATGCGTCGCGGGGTGATTGACCCCGACGGAGGTGCGTTGAGGTGCTTTGAGGTGTTGGGGGCACCCTGCTCCTGGGGGAAACCTCAGCCCAGGCAGCCAGCGAGCACCACAGCTTCTTCCCACCCTGACACCTTCCTCATCTTCCTCCTCCTCCTCCTCCTCCTGCAGCCTCCCGGCGCTGCAGGGCACGGGGACCGCAGCACTCAGCTTTTCTCCCCAGCCCGTGTCCAGGCTGATCCTGCTTAAAAAAAAAAAAAAGAATTACAGAAAATGAAAAACTACGTTTGGGAACAGGCTTGCTTAGTGGGGGAAGGCGGCGGCGCAGCTCTCCCAGCAGCAGCACCACGACCTAAATCAGGCAGCAGCGCGGCGCCCAGAGGGCAGGGAGCAGAGCGCGAACCAAATGGAGCGCGGCATTGGGGGATTCCTGTTCCTCCAGTGCCTTGGGCTGGGCTTTGTGCTGGATCTGTGCTTACCAGATTAAGGGCGCTGATCTGAGGCTCCCCGGCCCCCGCTGGAGGCCGAGCGGGGCGAGAGATAAGCCGGGAGGGGAGCCCCGAGGGGCTGGGGGCTCGGGGGGCTCCCCGTGGCTGCAGACTGGCTGCGGGGGGTTTCAGCAGAGCCGTGCAGCCGGGGGAAAACAAACCCTGCTGCGTGCACTGCCTGGGAGCAGAGGAGCCTTGCCTCGCTTCGGGTTTCTTTTTAAATTTCTTTTATTTTCACGTTTTGGCTAGTCGCCCCTGCGTCCACATTTCTCAGCCCGTAATTTTCCTCGGTGTTCGTTTCCGCGAACTAACCCTCTCGTTCTGTTGTTTGTTTGTGTCTTTTCTTTTTTTTTTTTGTTCCCTTCTCTTTTCCTCTCCGCTTTCCCTTCTCGTTATGGTAGACTGATCCTTGGTTATCGTTGCAGAACTATGGCAGCGGCATGAGACCTCCGCCCAACTCGTTAGGCCCTGGCATGCCCGGAATTAACATGTAAGCCCCCGGCCCCACGCTGGGCACACGTGGCCGTGCCCTTTTGGTACCCGGGGCTCTACCCGGCCCCCCCCCGTGGCACGCAGGGCGATGGATGAAAGCAGAACTTTTGTTTTTTTCTGTTTCCTTTTGTCTGCAGGGGGCCGGGAGCTGGCAGACCATGGCCCAACCCCAGCAGTGCTAACTCAGTGAGTATGCCCCGTCCTCCTACCTAAACAACAGCGGGGCCGCTTGGGAAGCGCCCCAAAAAAACGGGGCGTCCAGCCTGGGGCTCGCTGGGTGCTTGGAGGAGCCTCCTCCTGGCCCTGGCGGGGCTCGGATGCCCCGGAGCCTGCAGCTGTGTTGCTCCACGGCTGGTTTCCCGGTGCCTAAACCCCGCTCTTCTCTCCGTGTAGATCCCATACTCTTCTTCATCGCCTGGTACATACGTGGTGAGTCCGCCGCCGCTGGGTGGAGGTGGTGCACGTGGGGCAGCGGGCGGATTTGGGGCCGGGAGGGCTTTAGGAAGCAGGGGACAGCAGGGGATATTCCCTCTGCTTGCTCAGATCCCCCCGTTGTTGGTGCTGGGGGGAATCCAGAAGGCTTCGGAGCCGTGCTCGGCTCTGGGGGTGCCGTGTCGGGGGCGCGGGTGGGACAGGGCTGCGGAGCGGTGCCGGCACAGCTCACCCCAGCTCCATCTCTCCTCAGGGTCCTCCCGGCGGCGGCGGTCCTCCGGGGACACCCATCATGCCCAGCCCCGCAGGTAGGAGCCCAAACCCCGTCCCCAAAGCCAGCCCTGCCTCCCCCGGCCGGGTTTTTGGGGGGGGGGGGCTCGGTGCCACAGCTGCAGGGGAGGAGCTGCGGCGCAGGCTGCGGCTGCTCCTTCTCCTTCTGCATTTTGATGAGAAGCCCTGACCTACATTTCAGGCTGGGTCCTAACAAAACACCCCCGGCGCTTCCCTGCCCCGCTGTGCCCTGTCCCCTCGCAGCCGGGGCACCTCGCTGCCACCAGGCTCCCTCCCACCCCACCCGCCCGATATTTTGGGATATTCCTCTCTGCTTACACAGGTTCAGTGGGACTGGGGCTCGGGGAGGTTTCGGGGTGTGGAGCGACACACGGCCACGAATTTCTGCCCCGCGCACCCCCTGACAAGCCAGCCCCACGGTTCCCGGTTAGAAGTTGAATTATTTTTCACAGTTGAATTTCCGTGATTAAAAACTTTGTGGATCTTCATTAAATACAAATTAGCCAGAAAATGGTGGTACTTAGAGGGAATTTTAGGTGATAAAATACAAAAGAATGAGTTCAAGTGGCATGAGTTTGTTTTAATTAAGAAATGAATTAATCACCCGACTTACTGGGCTTCACTGTTCCACAGATTCAACAAATTCAAGTGACAACATCTACACAATGATTAATCCAGTACCACCCGCAGGCAGCCGATCGAATGTAAGTCTGCTTTCTAATAATTTACATATCAGATACCATAACAAATCATAATTAACTTCATCAGTTGAGAGCAAAGCAGTTTAATTGATTTCAGCCATTTGTTACAAAACAGAAATAAAACAAACCATCAAAAAGCGATTAACTCTTTGGCGACTTTGTTCGGTTTTTGTGCTTACCGCGAGGGCGGCCGTGGCAGCTGCACACCCCACGAGCCTGCGGGTTTTAGGGCATGTGGGTGACTGCAGGCCTTGTTCTTTGGGCATTTGGAGACAGCCCTCGGTGCTGGCACGGTGTTTGGGTTTGCACACCATGATTTGGCCAAATATTATGGTCACAAGCCCCAAGAGGTGTCCCGCAGCCCTGGGAGGTGGCCACGTCCCTCCTCCAAGCCCAAATTGGACTGTGCTGCGGGGACGGGTCACCCGGAGCCGCCGTGGCCACCCCAATGTTGCTTTTGGGCTGACGTGGGTGTTGTTTTCTCATCCGCAGTTCCCGATGGGCCCCGGCTCTGACGGCCCCATGGGCGGCATGGGCGGCATGGAGCCCCATCACATGAACGGATCCTTAGGTGAGCGCCGCCTCCGCGCCCCGCGAGCCCCCACGGCTTCCAGACCCTGGGGGAAAAGTGGAAGGGAGGAGCGGGGCAGGAGGGAGCCGGGGCTGCGGGTGCACCTTCAACAAGGCTTTTCTCCTTTTGTCCCCACGCCACAGGGTCAGGAGACATAGATGGACTTCCAAAAGTAAGTGAGCTGCTGGGCGGCTGCGTGAGCCCTCTTCTCTCACCGGGCCTCGGGTGGGGACGGGAGCGGGGCCGGCGGAGCCGTGTCCCTGCCCCGTGGTGCTCTGGGGGCGCGGGGACCTGCTCACCGCCTCCCCGCTTCGTCTTCTGCAGAATTCTCCAAACAACATAAGTGGCATTAGCAATCCCCCGGGCACTCCAAGAGACGACGGGGAGCTGGGAGGCAACTTTCTCCATTCCTTCCAAAACGACAATGTGAGTCCCCCGGGGATGGGCGCCACTGCCGCTGGGTGCCCGGCCGCAGGCTGTGCGCCGGGGAGGCCGAATCCCTCCCTCCTCCTTTCTCCCTTTCTCACCCAGGCTTTGCTCTTTGCAAGCTGCTCCGGGACGAAAGGCGAGGGAGGAAGGGAGACATTGGGTGGGTGTGGGTGGGTGCAGGCTTGGGTGCGCCCAGGGTGGCGAGACGCAGGGGGAACAGAGGTGAGGAGGACACCAAGAGGCTCCCACGGGATGGAGGCCAGCTGGGACAAGCAGCTCAGCTCCCTGCCTCCTCCCTGGAGCCGCTCGGGTTCCTCCAAACCAATTTAATGCCACGGGGTGGCCGCCCCTTCCCTCTTTACCAGCGCAGGTGAGGGCACCAGGCTCACCCCGAGCACCTCGTGGCGGGCAGCCCGGTCGTGGCGCTGGCTCAGGCGCTGTGCCCGGGCCTCTCTCCTGCTTCCACCGTATTAGCATCGTGTACATGCGTGCATTTTAATTATTTTTTTTAATTGCTTCTTACCCCATACTGCTTTGGTTATTTTCTCCCTGGAAAGGCAAGTTACAGAGCACATTACGTCCTGAAAAATGAGAGTCTCGAGCACACTCTCCGTGTGATTTATTAGCTCCAATTACCTGGCTTTGTGGTTCTCACAAGCCCGGGTCCTGCTGCCGCGTCCCCGTCCCCAGCCGGAGCAGCGCGGTGCTCGGGTCCGGCCCGCCTGGCGTCTCACCCTGGCTTTGTCTCTCTTGCAGTATTCCCCCAGCATGACGATGAGTGTGTGATTTCCCTCCCCCTCCTCCTCTCCAGGATAAAGAGAGTCAGCTGCCGTTCGGAGGATCTCAAAGAATTATGCAAGAAGAAGCTAGGTGTATTGGCAGGGAGACGCGTGGCGGGGGCCAGAACCCCAGGTTTAGTTTCATGCAATAAAAAGGCTGAACTTTTTATTCCATAAAACATGAAGGACAAAACTTAAAATATTTCAAGACATGACAAGATCCTTCTTTGTGCAGAAGGGTTTATATATGTACATGACACTTCTTTTTGGAAACAAATGGAAGCCTCTAGCACCCAACTCCGATCTCTTTGCTTTGTTCTTTTAAATAAAGACAGAAACAGAACCCTGTTGTATGTTTGTGCCGTGCGACACCAGGAAGCTAGTCTAGATATGAAATCTCATGTTGTCTCTGTTGTAGTCATTTTTTAAATAAACTGGACAGTTTACAATGGTGGTTTTCGTTCAGAAGGCCTGTTTTTTTTGGATTTTGGTTTTTTCCTTTTTTTTATTTTTTGGATTTTGGTTGTTTTTTTTTTTGGTTGTTCGTTTGCAGCACAACGCTTCCTCCTCCAGTAACAAGATCTGCTTGTGGAAGAGACTCCACCACCTCATTATAAACTTGTTAATGCAGGTGACCCCTTACAGGATCACATCCTCGAATTAATTGTGATCTTACTCTCTGTGACTGTGGCATGCACTGTGTTAGTCTTTCCCCCCCTCTCAGAGTACAAGAAGAAATCTCTGCCCCTCCCTTCCCGAGAGTCCTTGAGCTGGTTCACTGCAAAATCAAATTTGACTTTTTTTTTTTTTTTTTTTTGAATCCACCGAAAGAAAGGAGAAAGAAAGGGTTAATCTGACCTGGGACTTTGAAACTGTGATCTCCAGCTAACTTTGGTTCTTTTGGGGGCTTTGTTTGCTTTTGTCTTTTTGTTCCGTTTTGGTTTCTTTCCTCTTGAAGACGTGCTTTTGTCAGGGTTTCACTTCTCTTATGATTTGGAACTGGATGGAGATATTTTTTAAGGAATTATTGTTGTTAAAAAAAAAAAGAAAAAAAAAATGTATCCTTGCTATTCTGTAGGCTCGCTCTGTCATAAGAAAATAAAAAAAAAAAACTTAACGGGAAGCTCAGAAAAGCCCTCCCTGCTCTGGGGGAGGCGGCTGCCGAGCCGTGTGGAGGGAGGCTGGCGGAGGTCTGGGCTCTCTGTACATTACACTACCCCTGTAGTTGCTCTTTGTTTTTTCTCAAGCTCCATTTCTGCTCCATGTATATCATATTATGTAAAATATTATCTCCCTGGATTGACCCTTGTGCGGATTATTGAAAGCATTGTATCTTGTTTCAGTGTTTTTTCTTACCTTGTAGTCTGGTTCTGAAATACCGAGAGGGGAAAAAAAAAAAAAGAAAAAAAAAAAAGTAATTATTATACATTGTAGTTTGTGTACGATATTTGTTGATAATGTTTTATTAAAGGGATGTCTTTTTTCCGCACCCCTTCATTGAAATGTTTTTGGGAACATTTGGCTTGTTTTTATTATTCTGACTGCAAGACATGAGATGACAAAACTTTTTTTAGTGTGTAATACGAATTTTTTTAAATGTTTGCCTTCTTTTTCCTAGGCATTTTAATTGTGCTTTACCTGTAGAAAGTCGCTGGGTAGGGAGGGCGGGTGGGACGGGGGGGGGCTGAGGGTGTCAGTCTCATAGTTACAGTCAGGTTAATATTTTAAAAGTAATGCTAAGAAATGACCGAATGAAGATTTGTTGCATCGCAAAATGCGCCCGTGGGCTCCAGAAGGGGTCAAATTTTTTTCTTTTTCCACTTTCCATCTTGTTCAGGTTTTGTTTTTTGTTTTGTTTTGTTTTTCCTTTTTTTTTTTTTTTTTTTTTGTTCTGAAGCGAGGAAATGAAAGGACCGGTTTTAATGTATTTTAAAATGAATAGCTAAATTATTGTCTTCATTGGTATGGGATGTTTTTTTTTTTGTTTTTTTTTTTTTGAATGAAACGGTTCTCCCCCCTTCCCCCCCCCATGCTGTAATAAATATCGACATAAACATTTGACCCCGGTGCGCTGCAGTTTGTTCCTGGTGCTGGCGGCTCCTCGAGGAGCAGGTGCCGCGCGAGGCTCGGAGCCCAGCGGGGTGCTGGGGGCACGTTTTGGGGTGGGGGCGATCCAGGGTGAGATTTTGGGGCAGGATCGTGCTGTGTAGGTGCTGCGCTGGCAGCACAGCCCCTGGATTTAGACTGGAGACAGCCCGGAGAAGCTCAGCCGCCCGTGTCGGGCTCGTACCTGGAGGTGTCAGGGCTGGGGCCGTGCGTTCCTGTCCCTCTTGGAGGAAGCAAAGTTTGGCAACGTGGCCCCGTGGGTGTTTAGGGCTGGTGCACGCAGGGACCGGGGACTGTCACCGGGGACCGTGGTGCCAGCGGCAGGGCCCCTCCTGCCGGGTTTCAGGCTCATTTTGGTAAACACCACACTGAGAACTCACCACGTACCCTCCTTGACAGGCCTCCTGAGCCCGAGCTGAGGTTTAATCACCTCACACCTCGGTTTTCATTAAATTAAAGGTGTGAGGTGGCTGCCAGCAAGCAGGGGCTGCGGGTGGGGTCCAGGTGAGCCTGGGTTTGTACCAGGCGAGAGCCAGGGGAAGGTGGTGGGGCAGAAATGCTCGCCTCACACGGCACGAGGGATTCAGCCCACAAAATACTTGCTCTGCGTGCTGGATACCTGTTGGACTGCTGGCACAGGAGCTGGGCGAGTGGGAGCAGCCCAAAAAGGCTGGGGACAGCCTGGGCAGTGTCACAGCAGGCGTTAGCAGGAGGGCTGTGCCATCAGCCGCTCGGCCACCGGTGCTGTCACCACTTTATCCCTTGGCTGGCTCCATCAGCATGTCCGAAAGCACTCACGGAGGTGGCACACGCCACAAACGTGGCTACCGGGGGCTGTGGTGGGGAACGGCCGTGTGGTTGTGCACACCCCTGTGCCCCTCCGGGCACCTCCGGGTCCCCCCTGCAGGCGCGAGCCGCCCCCTCCCCGCACGCTCTGCTCCCCGCCTGCCGCTCATTAAACGTTAATGGCCGCTTCTCGCTGAGGGAATGCCGCTCAGCTGCTGACGAGCCTTATAACTTATTGATGCCCACCCAGATGTGCCTCCCTGACCCGTCCGTCATCTTCCTCCTGCTCCCACCTCCCTTGCACCCGGTCCAGGAGCCCTGCGCTGCCCACCTTGAGTTCACCTCAAGTCATCTCAGGTGCGTTTCTGAGGCCTCTTGTGACCAAAGCCAGCACCTGAAGTGAGCTCATTCCCCTTCTGACTGCCCGATGTCTCATGGCCGCTGCCATTTTTCAAGCTGGCCGCACTCTGCCCTCGTCCATCCCTCGCTGTGCTCTGGCTTTGCCTCTGCAGAGTCCTGGAGAGGGCAGGATTCCAGCTTTGCTTAGCTCCCCTAACAGCCCTTGCTTTGTGGAGCGGTAAAAGCATCTAAAGGGACTTTGGCTCTGTCCCATGAAGACCACCTTCAGCCTCCCACATCTACAGGCACGCAAGGTGCTCGGTTTCTTCAGCCCCTCTTTATCTCCTCCAGTCTCTCAGCGTGTTTTGTCGGTGACCGGGGGCTGCTTCGGGAATCCTGACGTGGCTGTGACCGCACCGCCGGCTGCGCAGCGGGGTCGCAGCCCTCAGACGGGCCCTGACCCACGGCAGGAAGGTGAGGGGAGGGCTCCAGCCCACGGGCTGCTCCCTGGAACTGTGCAGCAGGGTCCCTGCCACACAGCAGAGCCAACCTACGTGAAACTGAAAGGAAACGCCTTCAGAAACCACCATCCCCACACAGCACAACTATTAAAACGCGCTCCTAAATAACCGGGCAGAAATTACAGATTTAGGCAGATGAGCTGAAACGGGCAGCCCTCGCACAGGCAGAATTGTTTCTCTTTGAAGCATTTTGCCCCCAACAACTGAGGGATTTTTTTAATTTAACTTAAGGGATGTATCCCAAGTCATTGCGTGCAACTGTTGATCTCGAGTGTGACTAGTGAAAATCTGTTTTCTGAAACCTGCAGCGTGGGGCTGTTTGATAGCCTGAGACGGGAACCCACAACTGGGATGTTGATCCAGATGGGCAGGCAGGATCACAAAGCACAGACCAGTCTCTGACACAGGATTCTGCAGCGATTATGAATTTCTTGGAAATGTGCTCTTCCCCGCCTTAAAATAGCGCAGGCTGTCCTGTGCCTTCCCATGTGCTGAAGGTGCAGAGCTGCAAAACATTTTACATTTGGTTGGAGCTAATTTAGCCTTCATTTTACAAAAAAAAAAAAAAAGAAAAAACACACTTAATCCTCCCATCTTAAAAAGAATGTGCTTCCTGCTCACTTCACTCTGGGTGGCAGGGAGAAATTCCTGTTTTTAGCAGCAAATACCCGTTACCAGGCACCAAAGTTTCATGCTACGTTCTACATCGCTTTCCCAAAATGGATGTTTCTTCATCAGTACCGGGAAGAGGTAAAAGAATTGTGGTTCTAAATTTGACAAAACAAGCTTGATGATTAAATAATTTGGGAACTAAGCATGGGGCAGTCCGTGCAAGCACATGGAAGCAGAAGCTGTGCAAAGGAAGCAGACAGGTTGTAGGCAGCAGGAGGACGCAGTGGGTGACTCTAACCAGACACCAGAGGTAAGCCCCTCAAATGAAAACTTCTTCAGGCACAACTTTGTTTTTAAAAAAATTTATTTCAGTAGCAATATAATTTATTTTTGAACCAGTCCACCTTTCCTTAAATAAGTGATGGCTCTGGCAAAGAGAAGCAGCAGGTACAGTTGGTGAAGAGTCTTCTTTTGAGCTGAATTTCACACAGCTCCGTGCAGATACAGTGCCAGAAACTTCTTGAATGTTTCTGGCTGAACGCCATAGATTCCAGCGGGCTTCTGCAGAGGGAAGACACGGATGCTCAGTTTGCAGCGAAGTAATTAATGGAGACAAACAATGGCTTTAAACACACTCAAATAAGACTTCAAAGGGGGTAGCTTCCGAATCGTGCTCTCCCTCCCCAAACCGTTTGTGTGCGGGTACTTCCACTGGCGTAACACCTGCTTAAGGCTCTCCAGTCAGAACGGGGCCGGTGCCCGTGTCAGCTCCCTTCAGCTGGTTTAAAACCCGGGCCACGGCCTCCTGCCAGCTCCCAAACCTCTGGCAGAGGTGAGAGGGCTGTAATTCCAGGGCTGCTTCCCACCTCAGGGCTGTTTCACCCCCGTTTGCTTACCATAACAACTCTCTTCTTGACTTCTGGAACACACTGGGCTTTCTCATACAGGTTCTGATCAGAGTCAATCCAGACGAGGTTCTTTACGCCATCACTAGACACCAGGTCTGTTGTATTTAACTGGAACACCATGAACTGGAAGAGCTGGCCATCCGTGCCAACGCTCTGCACCACTATCGGCTGCTCCAAAACCTTGGGATCGTTCTAGGAAAGAGGGAGAACGTTTAAAAAGCCAGTTGCCACAAAAACTGTATGACTAGTTGCTGATTCTGCATCTTCGGCTTGGTTTAAAGCCAAGTTTTTAATAAATGTATTGTTACCTTGCCCAGAAAATTACTCTAGTCAAACAAGTTTTGAATGTAGATTTTGGATTTTAATTAAAATTCTTCCTTCAGCCTGCAATGAAGCATCAATTTGCATACCGAGCTGTGGGGTGGGTTCGAGTTCTACAGTTAAACCTACACCCTGCTGCCTACCTCTTACCGCTCCGGTGCATGTTACATCATGAACACGCTCCTTGCCGAGGTGGATTTTTGGATCAGCAGTAACCATACCTGAAGGTTGGTTTGACCCCCGGCGTGGGAAGCTACGCTACAGTGTCATCAGAGCAGATCTGACAACTCCTGTACGAGCCATGGCAAGGGAATTTCACAGCTCCTTCCCCTGGCTGCAGTGCTAGAGAAAGAAGAAAGCAGGAGAGCGGCCGTCTCCGGTACGTACCCCGTAGAGCACCCTTGCCTTCGCCAGTGCGTTGCCGAAAGCAAACATCAGCATTTTAGCACGGAGCTGTTCTGGTCTGAACCTGTCAGGGCGAACGTTGGCCGATTCCAGGAAATACAGAGTGTGAGGATGAGGGTACGGATAACCATCTTTGAAACCTGAACAGCAGATAAGCACGTCAGAAATCCCTCGGTACGAGACACCACGGCCAACGTTTTCTCCCATATCTTCAGGAACCGTTTGAGTAATCTGCCTGGGTTTTTTTCCACAGAACTGCCTAGGCCAGGGTAAACTTGCACACCCTGCGCCCAGCTCCACTGCTCCCTTTCCCATCCACTCCCACAGACATCTGGCACAAAGGCAAGGACAGACAGAAAATTGTTTTCAACTGCCAGACGTACCTGTGTCGTTGAGCTCTCTGTACACGTTCACTTCCTGAAGATCAATTGTAGGCGAGATGGGATAGAAGGTCTCCAGCACGTGCTCTTCGGTGGCCAGTATCTCCTCCTTGGAGGCTACTGGTGGTATCGGGGCCACGGAGTTCATGAGTATTCCATTCAGGCCACGGACCTGAAGGAGAAAGGATTCTGGGGAGGGAAGTTAGGCTGCATTCAAACGTCACTAGAACAACATCAGGGCAAGGCGTACGTTTCCTTTTGGTAACAGCATCCCAGTAAGTCTTTGTTCTGCAAGGCCCACTCTCTCCCCGTCACCTCCAGACTAATCTTACATAGTAGCTCTGCTGCAGGCTCTTTTTCCAAAATAGCAGCGTTAATTACTAGCGTTAGTTTCTTAACTAAGCATATTTACGAAGACAACAGAACAGATTTGGATGCCAAAAATAAATAACCAGTTCTAAGACACTGCTTCTTTTCTCCCACTGTCATGTTGATGTTGTCTAACACCTTAATAACCTCCTTGGGGCACGTATCCTGTCACCATGCCTATCCTTACAGCACTGTTTAAACCTGGAAGAATTGCTCAGTTCCAGAACTTGTTTCATTTTTTTCCAGGTCTTCAGCTTTCAAGCTAGTGGCTTTGTTACCCCTCTCACCTTAACCAAAAGAGACAAAGGCTTCCACCCCAGCAGCAACCAACCTCTTTCCCACACAGCTGCAATCCTGTAGTTTCTAGCCAACATCCTTTTAGCCAGGGAAGGATACTTCATTGTCATTAACCGGCACAAATGTATCAAGTCTTCGAACAGCACAGGGCTTTAGAATAAGGAGAGAAAAAAAAAAAACAGTTACATAAAGTAAAAATATTATCATGGCAGGCAGATGCTGCTGGGACACGAATGCTATAGAACATTACTGTCTGTAAAATATATAATAGCATAACATTTCCAAATGGTTAACACAGATTTCAGACTAATACCCAACAAACCAGCCTGGTTCCAAGTTGGCAGAGGTAATGCTTACCATTAGTTATTTTTAAAAATGACATTCTGAATCAGCTAGAACTGTATCTCAAGCAGAAACAGAGACCTTGGCCTAAAAGGAGCTTTAACAGAGTGTATGTGTTTACATTGGTACTACTGTTGACATTCAGAACTGTGTTGTTTTTTTTTATAAGGTGACAGCCTTATACAAAGGCTCTGACAGTTTTGCACAGTAAGTGAATCTCTCAGCAGCAGATCCATGCATGAGCTTTCTTTGTAGTGTTAAAAACTCTGGTTCTTAAACCATCTTCTTGGTGGTTTACGCTGGTTTACACTAAAGCCATGCGCAGGACTGAGAACTTACCAATACTTTTCTCTCCTGGGAGCAACTTCTGTCGTCTCCCAGAGCCGCGCGTGCGCGATCGCACGGTGCACCGCCTCATCCTGGTCCTGGAGCTGGTGAGCGGGGTC
Organism: Aythya marila; assembly: GCF_965140915.1. NCBI lineage: Eukaryota > Metazoa > Chordata > Aves > Anseriformes > Anatidae > Aythya > Aythya marila. The sequence continues at coordinate 27,508,294 of NC_139049.1, read as the reverse complement.
ATTGACGATGCTGAGCACCGACGGAGGCAAACCTTGCACCAGCTTTGTCTTGGTGAGCCACTGCGCTTGCCGAACCCCTGGAATCAGAGAACTGTTAAGGTTGGAAGGGAATTCCAAGAGCAGCTGGTCCAACCACCCCCTGCCACCAATGTCACCACCAAACCACGTCCCCAAGCACCACGTCCAACTCTCCTTGAACACCCACAGGGACAGTGGCACCACCACCTCCCTGGGCACCCCGTCCCAGTGCCTGACTGCATTTTATGAGGAGAAACATCTCCGAATTTCCACCCTGAGCCTCCCCTGGCACAATGTGATGCCATCCCCATTAGAAACACGGGCCTGTTACCGAGACCACTTGATGGCTTGGCAGGGGTTCTCAGCATTGCTTTTTAAGCGATAAACACAACATATTTCTTTGATTTTTGCACCGAGGGGGGCTGCCAGGCGCTGCGGGTACCTTCCAGCATGCGGACCCGCTGGTGGCACACGAAGCAGCCGCGCTCCTTGCGCAGCGCCATGTCCTCATAACGCGGCCCGGGCGAGTGCCAGGGGTCGTGCCAACCCCGCTGCCAGGCCGGGAAGCGGGGCCGGGCCAGGCCGGGCACCCGGTGCTGCCGGGCCTCGTAGGTGACCGTGTCCAGCTCCACCTGCTCGCGGACCGGCCGCCGCTCCGCCCTGCGGGACAGCACCTCCGGGGGCGGCCCGCGGGTGGTCCAGGGCGTGCGGGGCAGCGGCCCGCGGGGTCGGGGCGGCCCCGTGTGGGTGACGATGCCGCGGGGCCGCGGCCCGGCCCCCGCCGCCCGCCTCAGCGCCGCCGCCGCCGCCATCGCCTCAAGGGCCGCCGCCGCCGCCATCTTGTCGCCCTCAGAAGGGCGGGAGGGAGGCGGGGCGGCGCCTGCTGCCCGTGGTGAGTGACGGGGGAGGGAGCCAATGGGAGGTGAGCCCTGAGGGAGGTCAGCCAATGGCGCGGCGGAGGGGGCGGGAGGAAGGGCAGGTGCGGGGGTAAGTGAGGGGAGGGAGAGGGAGGGGGGAGAGGGGCTCGGGGCGGGGGGGAGTTGCGGCCCCTCAGGGCAGCCCGAGACCCCTGGGCGCCTGTAAAGCCCCAGAGAACGCACAAAGCACAACAAACAAGCCGAGCCCCTGACTAACAGCGCCTTCCATCTTTGTTTCTGCCCGAATTTCCCCTCAAAAAGGCTCCTCGGGCAGTTTGTCTGAGCAAAACGCCCCCGCCGCGTCCCCAGCCTGAGCAATGGCCGCTCGCGCCAAGCCCGGGTACACAAAGCTGGGCGCACGGCTGGTGATCCCCTGCCTTCCTCTTCTCCCCCCCAAAAAATCCAAATTATCATCCTTCTCGTGCAGGGGTGAGGATTAATTGATGCTTGCACAGTAGCTTGCAAATGAAGCTGCTCCGAGCGCTATAAGTGCGCTTTTCTCCAGCCTCGTCACCCGCGGCTTTATAATTTCCTCCAGACCTTTTGTTTAAGTGGTACCGGTGTAAACGTGCTGGGGATGCTGTGAAGCCGTTGTATAAAAATAACAGAGTCCCTGAGAGGTCGGCATCCCGATTGTTGTTGGAGGAGCGCTCGCTGGGTGTAGCTCTGTGTGGGCCAGGGGTAGGAGATGAAAATCACGCTGTGCGTGCTCCTTTACCTTTTCCTACGTGTCTACATTTAAAGCCAAATCTGCTTATAACCAAATTGTTTGTTCATTTGCCTGTGAATTTACTGTTTTCTTGTAGCTGCTTGGCTCTACGACCCACCTTCAGCTCCATGCCCCCCCCCCCCGCTCCATTTTAAAGCCGTGCTCTGGCAGTGCTTGGGGTTGGCCAGCCCTTATGGTGGACTGAGCTGCAGATTTTTGGGCCACTTTTTTTCTAGAAATCACCACCTCGGTGGCAGGACAGCAGAGGCAGCGGGCGCGTGAGCATGAAACGGAGCATTGCAGGCAGCAGTTCAGCTCACGGGTTTTCAGTTTTCTGCTTCCCCTGAGACACGCACGCAAGATGCTCGAGAGAGATTTCGCTGTCCTTCTCCGAGTAACACTCAGCTGATGGGCACGTGCTTCTTTCCATCCCGCTGTTTGTGATGCAAGGCTTGTGTTTTGCAGACAATGAGTGGAAATGAGGATGAGTGGCTGGCTCTCAAGCCCCAAGAACCTTCTCCATCCCAGTGCTGTGGCAGCGGCTGCAAACCCTGCATTTACGATGTATATGAGAAGGAGCTTGCACGATGGGAAAGGGCCAAAGCAAAGCAAGACAAAAGCCTCCTCACGGAAGAGAAGGAGCAGGTCAATTTGTCTTCGTCGTGTCCTGGGGCCAGCGCTTTGATCATACACTTGCTAGCGAGTGAGGCTGTGGTGGTGGGTGAGGGACGCAGCGACAGATTAAAGCGGTGTCTTAAGACTGAAAATGCAATTCCCCAAATCAGCCTTTCCAGACCCGCTCCCCCTGCCTGCTCTCCCTCCTGTAATGTGATTTTCCCAGTGTCGGGTTCGCCCTGGTGTCTCGTTACAGCCCTGGGTCTGCAGCTTCTGCCAGGCCATGTGCTGCCTCCAGGCAGCCAGAGCAAACCTCTGTGAAAAGTGGGAAACGGGGGGAAGATGCAAAGAATCACCATTTTCACTGCTGATGGTTTCCTCGCAGAAGTTCCACTTTCCTGACCTTTTTTTTGTCTTTTCCTGTTATTATCCCTTATTTGAGAATGAAAAAGCTTGCATTGTGCGTGGCCTGGTATTCAAATAGTTGTCTTCAGAGTGTAATTTCAAGCTTGTCAGAGCCCTGTTACGTAAGATTTACTGTGCTGGGTCAGGCAAAAATGTTCAGTGTTGAAGCAGCTAACGGTATTTCCTATTCCGAATGGTCATCAGTAGGTTTCCAAGTTGCCCCCAAAGCAGTGCTCAGCTCTTTTAGCAGTATTATTTCTGTTTGTTTCCAGACAGGAGAAAATGAGTGCAGTGAATCATAATAAGATGACCTTGCTGTAAGGTGTAAAAATGCAATTTTAAAGGGGGGAGATCCAAGATCCCAAAGTGCATACTGCAGAACACCGTAATGAATCAGCAGAGAGCTGAAATTTGCACTGGGCCCTAGCATTTAATATGAGCTCTTCTGGAGTCCTGAGTATCTCAGGCACTAAATTAGCATACACGTTTGCTTCCAAAGAAAAATGAAATAATAAAAGACACCATCTAACCAAGTAATTATTTATTGTTGTTCTTGCAGAGCAATAATTCAGAACTAAATCCAGATACATTTACTGCATTCAACATAAGCTCAGTGGAGCAGCTAACAGAGGACACCTACCAGTACAAATTTGAATTACCGGGAAATAGCAGTCTGCGATTGAGTTTAGGACAACATATCGTGTTAAGGTATTGTTCTCTGTGCTAGTTAAACAGTCTGCATTATGTAACCTAATATATAGGGTTTTGTCAATAGACAAAGCCTGCATACCAGGCAAATCATAATTTCTATAGCTTCATGATGATACAGATGAAAGGCCTCGTGAGCTCATTAGTTCTACTAATTTTATGGTAAAAGCCATTCCAAAGCTGTATTTTTCTTCAGCATTATCCTTGCATCGGTGGGTCAGAAAGAACTAGGTGTGATTAAGAAAATCCATTTGCAGAAAGAAAGAGTCAAAGAATAGATGTTACAACAGATGATTTACTCCAGCGTGTTGGAAAGCAGACAATGAGCTGTTCTAACCCCAGGGCTCAGTATTTTAGGGTCTGTATCTTGGGGTAACTCAGCACCCACGGTGTTATTTCTGATGTCCAGGCATCTCCCGATTTCTGGAAAAACAACCCTCCTGTGTAGCTTATTGCTTGCCAGAAAGGGGTCACTTGGGAAAAGTTTATGTCTCTCTCAGCCATCTGTGGTGATCATTGCCAGTTAGAAAAAGTCGTGTTATGATGCCATTGATCTGTATCTGTTGACGTTATTTGTACGTTAACAGCTGATGTATACAGCTGGCTGGCTGCTGAAAGTACATGCTTCCCATTCCGCCCTCTCTCCTAATGCAGCCGAGGAAAGGGCTTGCTCACGTCAGTCAATTAACACAGTCGGTAGTGAAGAGCAATGTGGATACATTCTATGGAAAGGGAAGACTTACATGGTAATAGTCTATATTGACAGGAGCTCAGTTTAAGGCTGTGCCCTAAATTTCATTAGTTAATTGCCAGATGCTGTCCAACCACAGAAAGAAAGGTACACCCCAACCCAAAAGGGACAGCACACTTACCAAGAAAGCATTTTCTCTCCCCTTTCCCGCTCTTGCTCACTGAACTGTTTCTCATAAAACATCTCAAGCCTCCTTCCACGGATGTGTCCGAGAGCTGAGCATGGGGTACAGATGGGGCCAGCACCAGGAAAACAATAGATGCATTTAGAAGTTATGTCCCCCATCGATTTGTACCTCTCACAGGGAAATGTTTTGCATCTGTGCACAGGCTGGGCCATTGGGAAGAGGATCTGCTGCCTCCCTCAGCCTTGCCTCATCTCCCCAGGGGAAAACAAAAGTGTTGGTAATACCTGTCAGTGACATGAGTTACAGTGGCTTCCTATATTTCTCTTCTCAGAGGAGAGGTGAACGGTTTGGAGGTCCAGCGAGCCTACACCCCGATTAGCCCAAGGAATGCAGAAGGTTACTTTGAAGTTTTAGTGAAAGTAAGTAAGTCTATACAATATAGAGTGGAAGGTGCCAGGGATGGTGTTTTCTTTTAGGAACCAAGCACACTGTCAGTACTTCAAGTGAGACTGTCAAATCCCTCATGGGCTGCTTCTGCGTTGTTTTGAAGCAGTTGTGCTTTGCTGATAAAAATTGCTTTTTCTTTTTTTTTTTTTTTTTTTGCTTTTTCTCCCACAAAACTGAAAGCAGAAGAAGGTGACACACAAACAACTGCTTTGCAGCATAAGCCCTGCAAAGCATTTGAGAGAGCCTCTCGGGAGCCTTGCGGTTGCCAGTGTGGAAAGAGGAAAGAGGTGCCCATTCCACCTCCATGACTTCATTCTGCCTTTTCAATCTGTCTTTGAAATCACACCCAGTAGTCCGCCCAGTTGAGCCACTGATTTTGGAGAGTCTTTGCCCAGCCCTGTCTCTCCCTGCTTTATTTTGCATTAAGGACACTCCTCATAAAAAGCTTTCATTTTGGTGAAAAATATGGAAAGAGAACGGGCAGCTGTGCCTGGTGTGCAGGCTCTGGAGCTGCCTACAGTCTGAGAAGTGTCCCCTTGAGTTCGAAAGGATTTTATAGGAGAACTTGGTTGGAAAATTGTCTGAATAAAGTCTGCAGGGCCCTTATAAATAGTCATTTTGTGTGGCGAATATCGAAGTGAAGAGTATTTTTCTGATATTGTATTTGTATGTCACTAGTGATTCCTCAGGGCAGACGCAGACTTTAGTATAGGTGTGAAAGTCTGAGAGCTGAGCATCCCGGGTGGCTTGCACAAAATGACCATTTGTCCTCTGCCTGTCCTCCAGGATTTCACATTTTGGAGGTCTATTATGCATTGTATGTTCAAGCGCAAGCCCTGTTCTTTAGAAATGTGTACAGCTTGTATAAGACACCTGTGGGAGGGTCCTTTCACCATTCTTGTGGCAATTGGTGTGTGGTAGGGGAGAGAAACGTTGCATTTGAGTTGTATTAATAGGATACATTCACAAGATGACTGTGAAATTTCATGTATACTTGCTTATTACTCACAGGTTTTGCATTTCAATAATAATAGTAATGATTGTAATGATACCTTTCCTTTATATAGAACCTTTCATCCCAAAGGGAGCTATAGTTACTCTCTGGCAGTGACAAAAGAGGTTGGTAACACCCAGTGTAAAGCAGCCATTTTTATAACTCTCTCTGTAGGTTGTGGTGTATTTCACACTATTCAGGCAATTTTGGAAAGTACTATATTATTATTATTACTATGCAATCCAAGCACTGTTCAAACCCTCTGTCTCCTGTTATTATAGCATTGCATTTGTGATACTACAGTTAAGTGTGAGGGAGTTGCCATTTACAGAGCATAACCCTCTTTTTGAGTGATTTTATAATGCTAGGGTTTCTCTCCATGTAAAACTGGGTGTAGAAGTTTTCCCCCAGGAGATAATTATTTTTTTTTTCTTTTTGTTTAGAAAAATTCATTTTAAACCCACTCAATCACTTCTCACTTCAATTTTTGGAAGTAATTTTGGTGAAAGAAGGGTTGTTTTAGTTACCATTGCCATGGTCCGTTGGGAACGGGCCATAAGGTGGGGCTGACTTTTCTCCACTTGCCTTGGGTTTCCGTGTATGGTTGAAGAAGGCGAGCATCAAACACCGTTCCTGTGATGCCACTGCACACTCTTTGCACGAGACTAAGTGCCAGCCCAGGGCCCTCTGAACATAAAACATTTCTGACAGTAACTCAGATTCTGGATGTATGTATATGATGCATTTACATTTTGAATCTAACAACCAGTGCAAATAGATCTTAATGGCTAAGGTATCTTATCTGAGGTCGTTACAAGGGGAAGAGTATCCATGCTTTATTAGCCAGCATTGCTTGCAAGCACAGACACACGCTTGCTCTCTCACTTTTTCTTAGCTGCTTTGTGGTTCACCAGTTTTGTTTGCCTGCAGTGCTGCTTGGTGGCCAGCCAAGGCACTGGGGTGTGGAGCTGGGCTTCTGTCCAGTGTGCATGCAGAAAACACCCCAAAGTACCTTTACATCAGGTGATGTGGGCTGGGGACTTCGAAGGCTTGTATCGCATCCCATCTTCTGCCCTCCGGTTGTGCGGCTCTTCCTCAGGCTTATCAGTGGCATCACCTCTATGCGAGACCAGTTGTCTGCCACCACTGTTAGCCTTATCTGCTCTTGTGGGGTGGGCCAGACATCGTTCTCTGGCCAGACCACATAAAGTGTGGCCATTCCTTTGTGCATATTCATTCTCATCAACCATAAAGTCATTGTACAAATAGGACACACACAGAGAGCGAGCAAGAGAGCACATTACATCCAGCAACAAGGCTGCTTGGATAAGCCCTTCATTTTTCAGCATCTCCTTGCTTCTCTTTTTCTTGCAGGCACTGACCCTTTCTCATCAGTCACAAGTGAAGCTCGCATTCCTGTGGGGAAAAAGCCTCGATAATGTGTTTTTTTTTTTTTTTTTTTTTTTGTGCTTGGTAGAAAGTGAAGCTTTTTTTCACCAATGTTTTTCTTCTGCAAGGCCCACATTAACATACATTTTTTTTTGACATGTGGAGGCATCCCTTAGCATCCAGATGATCTGTTCTGAAAACAGAGCTTTACAAATGAGAAACCTGACTTTGGGTCACTAATTGTATCAACACAGCATTTGGGAGACCGAAATAAAGGAAGAGCTATGCAGTGTTTATATAACTATCAGTACCCAGAGGGCATTTCCAGATCCCATACCCTGAGATCTGGAGAACACTTGAAGACTTGGACTGTGCTTTGCATTCAAGACACTCTTCTCTGTGTGCTTTGTAAGCAAGAACTCTGATAAGCTTTTTCCAGTTTTGGAAATTCAGACTGCATGAGAGTGGGTTGTGTTTACATTATAGTCAAGCTGGAATGGATCCAATATGATTTAATTTAAATGTCTTTGTTTGGGGTATAACTTTGAATTATTTTTTCAAATAGAGCGATCTTTCTTTCTTTTTAAATGCAAGAAATGTTTTTTGCCCCCTTCTCGTTTAAATGTAGATAACTTTATAATTGACTTTAAGCTGGGAAACTTTCCAGCAGAGTATAATTATTCTTTTCTTTTGTGCAATGTTTTTTATTAGTGCTATGAAGCTGGGCTAATGTCACAATACATAAAAACTTGGAAAAAAGGAGACACGGTCTTTTGGCGTGGGCCGTTCGGAGGGTTCCCATATCGACCTAATAAGGTTAGTTTCCTAAGAGGCATTGGATGTTTCAGCTTGTGGCAGCTCGCTTTGTTTAATACTCCAAAGGGAAGACATCAATTTGATTACTGTTTTCATGATTATTTTAGGGACTTCCTGGGTTATTGTACGGTGCTACAGCATTAGCAGTCAGCTGGAGAAAGCAGACCTTATTGAACTGCAGCATATTTAGGGAGGAAGAGGAGAGGGAGGTGGGTGGGAGACTGGAAAATTAGCAAGGCTGTCTGTTCATCACTTGCATTAAACGTTCTGGATTTGCTTAAGAAAGGGAACTTATTCTGTACCAGCAATGAGTGCAGATTGGTTTTGCCGTGTTTGAACCACGTTGCTGTTTTGTGACTGAGCACGAGTGAAGAAGAGATGTTGATCTTCTTCTCTCCTGGGTGTTCCCTGAACTACAGCAGCTCCAGTGAGGTGTCACATCACCCAACCACTCTGCAAATGCTGATCCTATCTACTGATACTAGGCTCTCTGCAAAGAAGGGCAGATCCAGTTTCAGGGGAAGGCTTCTCACACAGACTAATTTCGTTACTAAATTCTGACCTTTCAAATGAGAAGCAGAATCGAAACATTGGTCATTAGGATCCCAAAGCCCCATTTCTTCTTGTTCTTTCTTTTCTTCTTCTTCTATTTTTTTTTTTTTTTAACCAGCAGAAATAGGGCTGTAAAATCCCAGTGGCCAAGCTCCATGCCGAGCAATTGTGTTCTGCTTCCTGAAATAGTGTCCCTGCTGTGTTAGGCTACTGTTCACTTCTGTTCCTAAAAGCTTCCAGATCATTTGGGACAGAACACAGCAGCCATGCCTAGAAGTGGGTGCATTCAGGGGCTGGCTGGGTGATCCTTGTATGTGCAGTGTACAAAGCACCTGAGCAATCCTTGAAACAGCTTGCTGTGGAAGAACTGTTAATATTTATGAATTATAACAAAGGTCCTGAATATAAATTTCTGAGTAAAATTCCTTTTTGTTTTTCTTTTTTTTTTTTTTTCCCCCCTCTATTTGCTGCCCATAGCATAGGATTTAGATTCAGGCAGATCAAAGCCATTCGAAATAAACTGCCCCCAAAGCAGCCCCTGAGCAGCAGCCCCTTCCCACCAGCAGCCTCCTCCAAGAGGCTGCTGACTGTCAGGATAGGTGAGCGTCCAAACTGCAGAGCCTGTTTCATGGCAAGGTGGTCAAACTTCAGGCCTGACCTTCCGAGATCTTACAGACCGTGCGTTCCCACTGGCTCTGACTAATTAATGGTTTGTATAGCACAAAGGAAGTCATTTCACATTCAGATGGATGTGTGCATGAGAGATGTGTTCAAGCTCTCAGTGAAGTTGGTAGGAGTTGGACCAGTTCCTGTCTGTAGCAAATCCATCTGGACGCTGTTCGTGCTGATAGCTTCTCTGCTATATGTAGTCACACTCCACATCTTGAAGCCCTCTGGCTTCCAGCACCCCATCAGACTTTGGCTGTAGAGGGTTGGGGTTACCAAATCCCTGGCTGTGATGAACAGGGCAGGCGTAAGATGGTTTAGGAGGGAGGACCCCAAAACACAGGGTTAAGACCCACTTCTGGGATTGGTGCACTGGTGGGTGAAGTGCTGGGAACCAGCACCCTCCTGCCTGCATGTCAACCCACAGAGGGTCAGCACAGTGTACAGCTGAACTGAAACTGAAATATAAATGACCTGGAATGAAGGCTAAAGTTATAAATGTTTATATTTGGATATAATCCAGTTTCATTAAGTTTGGTATATAAAAATCATGCAAATGCTGTCTGTAATACTTGATGGATTTTGTAGAAAAATGCATTCTGAGATTTGCATTTACCAGTTCATGCCCTGGTACCTGATGTGGTCTCTCCTTTACCAGTGTGGCAGAAGGAGGAACTGGCAATGAGCACGTTCGTTTCCAGCCACAATGGTTAACTCAAAATTCTGTTTTGTTGTTAGCACGGAGAACTCCTCATGCTGGCTTCTGGCACTGGCCTCGCACCAATGCTTCCCATTCTCCAGTCCATAACAGATGATGAAGAGGATGAAACTTTTGTAACTCTTGTTGGCTGCTTCCGTACATTTGAAACAATTTATTTGAAACCTCTTCTCCAGGATCTGGCTCGGTACTGGAACATCAGAATATTTTATGTCCTAAGCCAGGTAAGTAAATGGATATGAAGTGGATTTATGTGAGGGTTCTGTCAGCTGGACAAACCTTTTCTGTCAGTGATCTTAATTCTTTCCCAGTCATCAAGGCTACTTTGTGATCTAGCAGCTGCTGTTCTTAAATCTACTAAATATTCTCATGCTGCTAGCAGTCTGAAGAATTACAGGGAAGCAACCATTGCTGCTTGTCCCTCTTTGACCCCCTCGGTAACCCTTGTGTTGGCAAGGACCCACTGATTCATAGTCACCGTTGACCATTTCCCCCCACTTCAGACAGTTGTTGCTGCACCTAAGCATTTACGCAAAGAAAACTTGACTCTGGGAGACTCGCAGCAAATAAACTATTTCTTTTTTCCTAATACCAGTGCCTTAGTCTGTCCTTATCTTCCATTCATTGCTCATGGCTACATCTCTCTTCTTCTAGGATGTTAGCACCAACTTCCCAGCAATTATTTTTCCCAGCTGACCCATTTTCAAACTTTTTAAAGTTGCGTCCCACTCTCTAAAATTATTTTCTACTCCAAATCCATGGGATGAGGGCATACCTCTCTCAGTGGTCTTATGATTTGAGCAGTCGTTTTCATTTTCATTTGGTCCCAAAGTTGCCTGTGTTCTGCACAGATTTGGTAGTTGAAAATTATTTCCCTCAGAAATGAGGATTCATTGCAGGGAGGATATAGAAAGAATTATTTATGCTAAGGGAATGAATCCCATTGCATTTTTAGCTCCTCAGATGAATCATTTTTTGTATCTCATGGTGGATCTGCCTCATACATTATGTTCCACATATGGCCTTGGCAAGTTGAAATTAGGTATAGAGAAAAGTACTTGTGACTTAGGCATCCCCTCAGCCGTTCTGTAGGAGTGTAATCAGCAATTGTCTCTGGTGACACAGGTTAGGTACCCTTTTCAGGACGGTGCTTTCTCAAGAGCCTGAGGAGGTCTTGAAATTCAACCCAGGGAAGGGCAAGAAACCCTTCTGACCCCTGTCAACACAGCCTGCACATGTACATCTCTCCCTTTTGTCTCTTCTCTTAACGGGTTTGTTAAGAGAAAGCTCTGAGTGGTGCATCTTCCTTTTTAGGATTATATGTGCCTGTCCCAGTGTTTCACTCTGCTGCCAGAGTGAGTACTGCTCCCATCACATCTCAACACTTCCATATCTAATTAATAGCAGGGGGTGTCCTGCTGGATCTGACATTTCTCATGGGATCAGCTCCGTGTCTGCAGCAGGGCTGGCTTCCTTTTGGTTGCTTTGGTCAAGGGAGATGGGACTGAAAGAGGCTTGGGAATGGAAGAGGCAATGGGGAGGAGTAGTCTTGGGACTTAGGACTGGGGAATAGAGAAGGCATGGTGGGAAGTGGTTCCCAAAGGAGAACGTTCCGCAGTGCTTCTTGGCAGTAGTTACACTCTGGTTTTGTTCAGTCCCCTCTGAATTGGTGGCCAGATCCAGTGGCAGGGAAGGATTTAATCTGGGCTTTGCAAGAGTAAAACAGCTCTTGGAATGGGTCATTTCTACCCAAATGGAGTCACGAGGGTGAAAAATGTCCTGTGGGGAGGAGAGAGACTAGGCTGTAAGCAATTGACTGTCCTTTTCACTGTGGCACACTCCAAAGCTTTTTGCCTTTTCAGGAAACGTCACTGGAAAAACTTCCTTGGAGCTATCAGGAAAACACGTACACTGGTCGCCTAAATGAAGACTTGATGAAGACGATAATAAATTCCTGTCAAAGAAAGCCATTCGTATTAATTTGTGGCTCTCCTGCATTCAGTGAGGATATGAAGAGATATCTGAAAGCTGCAGGGATTGAAGAAAATTCCTGTTTTGTCTTTTAACAGGATATTCCTGACTTAAGAAACCTCAGGCCAAGCCTTGGACATCCTTGTTTCAAGACGTAGATTATCGAGATGACTGATTTTGAGCAGAGATCCTTGTGCATATACATTCATAGGCCTTTGGCTCAAATATTTGCCTCCATTATGATTCTCAATCTTGAGAGTGTTTTAAGGATCGGGTGGCCTTCCAGAATGACTGCTGCAACCACCCAGATGTCAGGGAACAGCATACTAATTTCAATAGAAGTCTTCACATGCAATTTTGAGAGAGATCTCTTAAGGGTACTAAGAAACATCCAAGTATAGAGCTCTGCTGTAATATGAAGACTAATGATGTGCTTTGAAATCCATGTTAGTCTGCAGTGGCATTGTGCCCTGTTAAATGTACCCCGGGGAGATTTAATCCTCGGGGAGGAGATTGCGTGGCCAAAGGAACAGCAGAGCACTGGCACAGCACTCTGCAGTCTGTGGGGTTCACAGAGTTGTGTTGTTATCTTGCTGGGTGATACCAGGAAAGCCACTTTAGCCTCTGTGTGCCTCAGTTGCCTTGTAGAACACTAATATGGGATGAAGATGCTGCTTTCTGTAAAGCGACTTTTTTTTAAAGAAAAATCTATATATGAGGATGGAATTACATGTGCTGCCCAGTGAGGACTTGCACTGCCTGCTCTGAACCTTAACCCTTGCAGTGCTACCTGGGGGGAGAAAGGGAGTGTCCTAAATGTCATTGTGAGAAACCATCGGGGCTGTAGCTGCTGTCTGTCAGGGAAGATGGCTCTGTGCTTTTCATGACCCCTAAGTGTTGTGTAACAGCCCTGGTTCATTAAATCAAAGTTTTTTTCCAAGTTCATAGCTGTTTCTTTTTGTCACAGGACTTTAGCAGAGTGGAAGTGCTCTAAGCATATGAGAGCAACACCCAAGGAACAAAAGCTTCACAGGAACCCAGCTTTGCGGGGATGCTCCCCTGTGGGGCACAGCAGAGCCATGCTCTGTGCAGCCCTGGGGCTGCCATGAAATTGCAGTCCGTGCGCTCCAGCCCCTTCCTTTTCTGTCCAAGATGCTGTTGCCCTTGCTTTGAGATATCCTCTCTCTACTCCTTCACCTTTTTAGATCACCATGTTCACTAACTTCACCTGCAAATACAGCCTTTCTGCACACCTTTGTGTTTTTCCCTTCATTTCTTGTTCATCCCGTGTTGGGATTTCCCAGGGTGACAGATGATGATGCATCGTCATTCCTGGCCCATTTTTGCCATCTCAAACAATACACCTCGCACAAAGAAGATGCGCTGTGAGAGTTACTCACAAGAAGCAGAGCACACTAAAGTGACGGGTGGGTCTGCCTTCCCATGCTGAGCAGGGTCGGAGCTGAGAACAGTTTTGGCCCTGAGGACGCTGTCTGCAGTGCTTGCCATTAAACCACAAGGAGTCCTGTGCACTTGCACAAGTGTGAGCATTTACAAGGCATGATTTGGTCTTAAATGGCATGAGTTCCCCTCACATCAGTGGGATTTGTCTCAGTTACCAAATGCCAGGGCTGAGTCCAGTACGGATGCAGCTTTTATGCCGATTTCATCAGGGCAAAGGCCTGCAGGAAAGCTATTCCCAGAATGGGCTTTGGCTTTTAACGCAAGCAGATGCCATAGAGCTGCCCACATTAGGTCCAAGACAAACTCTCAGCTCCCCTCCAGACCACGTTTCAGCCACCATAAACCACTCTGTAGCGGAGGTGTTTCTGTGCAGCAGCAGGCTGAGAAAATAAGGAGTTGCTCTCCCTGCTTTGTCCCTAGCTAGGAGCACAAAGTATTTTCCTCAGACATCACACGCTCTGAAAACCTCACTCTTGCTTTAAGCATTCTGCCTTTCTGAGATTTTGCTACAAATCCACAAAGCCTTTTTGCAAAAGGCCCGAGGTAAAACTTGGTGCCTGCTTTGGGAAAGCGACGAATTTCCGAGCAAAAGCTGGGACTGTTCCTTTAAGCGCAACCCCAATATGTCTGGGTATTTCAGCACATATGGGCCACGATGGTTAAACCCTACCCAGCTGGTCTGGCCATTCTGCCGCGAAGCCTCCTGTCTTTGTTCGTGGCTAAAAGGGAGGGTGGTGAGAGACGGAGCAAGCTGTGAATGCTGCGGGTTGCAATCCTGCAAAGGCAGCCTGCAGGGGAGCGGGAGGAGGCGACGCGCTGAGCCGCCGTGCCGGAGGGGACAGGGGTCCCTGCGAGATATTCTCTGTAGGGGAGGCGATGTCCTTGGCAGGGTGAACTCGGAGGGGCCTTTGAACAGCCCCCGGCACTTTGTTCTGCGTTTTCTGCCCTTCTCTCTCCCTTCCCCCTCTCTCCTTTTGTCATTTTTCAGGCTGGATGTCAGCGTGCCGCGGGTCCCCTCTGCCGCCACAAGGCACGCGGGATGGAAAGGCTCTGCCCCATGGCAGGAGGAGGAGAGGTTTCCTTCTCTTCCAAGGTCAGGGTGGCTGCTGCGGGCCCTGCTGGGTGCTGGCAGGAGGCTCGGGTGCCCCAGCCACCCCAGCAAGGGGCACGGGGACCAGCCACCCCTGGAGGCCCCCACAGCTCTGCTGGGGAGAGCGGCCTCGCTTCGCTTCCTTTCTTCTTCCTCGTGGGCAGCCTAAATACCTTCTTAATTTCATCTCATTATTTCCTGCCTAAATAATTCCCGTTCCTCCTGGGGACCGTGTTTAAACCTTTGATCTTCTCTGAAGTCTCGCAGCCCTGATCACATCCTTTCTATTTAAATGAATCAAACGCCTTTTTGACTCATGATTTATAGATTTGCCCGCCGAGGAATTCAAGGAGCCCCGGTACAGCACGCCTCAAAAAAAAAAAACCCGCAGTGTCTCCGGCCCGAGCCAAGGCACCCTGGGCTGAGCCAGAGCACCTCTGGCAAGAGCTGCGTGCTGCAGGCCTTGCCTGGCTCCTCGTCAGGGTTATTGCTGCTCCTCGGCCTCCCTTCAGCCCTTCTGCCCTCCAGCCCGCTCTGCCAGCTGACGGATGGCGCTGCCTGGGCTCGGGCCCAGCCTGGGAATTGCCATCCCCAGGTCAGGAGAGGGTGAACGTGCCTGAGGCTGATGGATGCCGTCCCCCGGGATGGGGTCACAGCTGCTGTGCTGCACAGCCTCAGCCTCCTGTTTCCTGAGGGGTACCGGGGCATGGAGCAGGACGGCTGAGAGCGGCCGTGTAGGGGTGGGCATGATGGATGCGGTGCCCAGGCCAGCCGTAGATTAACTGGAGGGAGGTGGGTGATGCTGGCAATGGGGTGATGGCGAGGACGGCCATGTCACAGCGATGGAGAAGCCAGGAGCAGCCTGTCCCTACACCGAGAGACCCAAGGCTTGGAGGGCTACTCTCAGCCCCTCATGGCCATGGCTAGGGCAGCATGCCGGGCACACCAGGCAGCTGGAGCGCAATCAGCCGGCACCACGGGGCATCTCCATCCACGTGCAGTCCCTGGGATGTGCTCCCAGTGCTCACCAGCACGGCTCCAGCCAGGCCGGGCACGGGGCAGAGAGCCCGGACGAATGTTATTGTTGTTGTTATTACCCATAAATATATGCAGGCACTTAATGACCCTGGCACAGAGCACTTCCTGGCGATTAATGGCCAGTTGGTGTTAATGGTCCTCAGCGGCACCTCGGGCCATCGGCTCCTCCCAGCCCATCATTAATCCACAGGAAATGTCTCAGGCATCGATCCTCATTGCTTAATTAATAAACACAACTTGCCTCCCCGGCTGAGATTTAGAGCTACTTGCTGCTTCTTTCCCCACTGCTCTGAAGGTGACTTCTAGAAGCACAGGTCTCTCCCACACCTTGCTTGATTTTTTGAGGCCTTTGTGGCTTTTTCCCTCCCAGCATTCATTCAAGAGTGGGCTAAGACATCTTTTTGCTCCTGGGCAGGCTATGAAAAGCCTGATGCTGGGAGGTTTGCATCTTCTGCCCTCCATCCACTGCAGGACGGTGAGGTCCTGGCGCTGCAGCATTGCGCCTCCAAGCCACGGCCGGGCATCCAAAGCAGGGTCAGAGCACTCGTGGTGTTTCTCCAGCTTTTATCAACAGTTGGCTTTGTGCAGCGAGTGCCGCAGTATAAATCACGTTAATTCCTGAGGTACTTTTCCGTGGTGAGTCTGAAATTCCCATTTTGGTTCGCTGTCTTGCCTGGCGAACTAAATTATTTTCATGGCCCCTTAAGGGCATATTGTCAGCCCAGACTTACTGCCGTTATACACCATATCTGAAACATTAATATCTCTTCTAAATATAGTGTATTGACAAGGTATCTGGTATAGTGTAAATCCTTGGGACATTTGATCCAGATCATTAAAACTGAGTGAAGGAAGGGAGGAATAGATCAAGTTACCTTGCCGCTCTTAATTCAAACAAGCAATGAATTATTCATTCCGCTATTAATTCTGCAGTCCTCCTGCTTTTTATTTATTTCTCCCCGTATTTATTTTTTTTTCCCTCCTGGACAGACAGCTCTGGAGGGATGCTCGGGCACCGGTGACGGGAGCACTGCCCGCGCAGGGAGGATGGGGCGCCGGGGCACGGGCTGCCTGGCGGCGCTGGCCCTGCTCTGCGGGGTGCTCGGGGTGGCTCCCAGCACAGGTAAGAGCCTGAACACCATGGGGACACCGGGGCTGGCCAGGGGAAGGATCCAGCCCGGGAGCCATCCAGGTGTGTGCAAGTGTGTGAGACGGGAGTGCACTTGGTTTGCTGCATCACGTTGGTTTTATTGAAGATTGAAGTTAGGGATTGTCCGGCTGTGGTTACAGGTACGTTGCTGAAGGGGTTATTAGCTCATGGAGTTGCACCCGTGTGTATGTATACCCACACACACATATAGATGTGTATATATACACATAAATGTTGCAGTATATGTGGTAAACCCACATTTTATCTGTACAGGGTGCCCCTCGGATGCAGGGTGGGTTCAGCACACAGCACAGTACCTGGGGGACCAGGGGGGCAGCTCAGCCCAGCAACTCACTAACTGGCAGCATCCCTCCCCCCAAAAAAAGACACCAAGTCCCTAATTACCCAGCTGCCTGCACCACGGCTGCTTCCCCTTCCTGCAGGCTTCCCTCCTGGAAGTTTAGTTCAATAACTTCAGTCCTTTAGCACAGCCCCACATCGCCTAGTCACCTCTCCCCGGTAATTAGCAAAGCAGTGGTGGATGCTCCGGTGGTGGGATGGAGCTGGCGTTGTGCACCCTGTCCCACTGCCCAGCCACCATCCTTTTAGGGTTTCCCTCAAAGAGGGGGTGTCACATCTGCCTCCCACCCCTCTCTCCTGCCACCCAGGCATCAAATGTGGCGGGGTGCTCTCAGCACCCTCCGGCAACTTCTCCAGCCCCAACTTCCCGGGGCCGTACCCCTACGAGACAGAGTGCACGTGGCTGATCGTGGTGGCCGAGGGCTCCTCCGTCCTGCTCTCCTTCAGCCACTTCGAGCTGGAGTACCACGCTGCCTGCGCCTACGACTACCTCCAGGTCTACAACGGGGCCACCCGCGACCGGGGCAACCTCCTGGGCACCTTCTGTGGCCACAGCGCCCCGCCGCCCTTCGCCTCCGCCTGGCATGTCATGGCCATCGTCTTCCGCTCCGACCGCCATGTGGCCAAGCGCGGCTTCGCCGCCGCCTACCGCAAAGGTAGCAGGGGATGGCGGATGTATCTGTCTGTCTGTCCATCCGTCCTCCCTCTGACCTCAGTTTCTGTGTCTCAGATGCCTGCGGTGGGCAGCTGACGGGGCTGTCCGGGGAGATCACCAGCCCACGGTACCCCGAGAGCTACCCCAACGACGCCGAGTGCCGCTGGAGCATCGGGGCAGCTGATGGCCCCATCACCTTGGTCTTTGCCGACTTCCAGATGGAGGGCGGCCAGGGCTGTGGTTTTGACTACGTGGCCCTCTTCGACGGCCCCACCGCCGCTGCCCCCCGCCTGGGTCGCTACTGCGGCAGCGCCCGGCCGCCCCGCACCATCTCCTCCACCCAGCACCTCCTCGTCCTCTTCAAGTCGGACTTCAACATCGTGGGAAGGGGCTTCAAGGCCCATTTCTACTCAGGTGAGGGGTTTGGGGGGGATGGGTAGAAGGTTGTGGGGAGGGGGTGGTTGGGATGTGGGGAGGGGTGGTGGTTTGTGGTGCCTTCCCTTCCACGGCAACTCGAGGAAATGATACTGGAGGGGAGATCTTTGAGGGGAATCCATGAGATGATGGTGGGAGTTATAGACCACCATGCAAAGCAAATAGCTTCATTACAGCTCCTCCAGACCTTAGTTTCTCTTTCTCTCAATCAAGAGATGCCCTTCTTATTGCTTGTGATGTGCCACAGCTCGTGTCCCTCCTCTCTGCCCCTGTAGGACACTGCCCATGGCCTCAGCTACCTGGGTTGCTGCCATCCCCCAAAACTCATGGATGGACATTGGCCAAACACAAGGCCGAGGAGCAGTAATGTGGAGGGTAGAATAGGCTTTAGCAATAAAACAAGTGCTCAGCAGCCAGGAGGCTTCAGCTTTCCTTTCTTTTCCCCCAAGCAGGAGAGTGCCAGGAAGTCTACACCGCCATCAAGGGGAACTTCTCCAGCCCTCAGTACCCCAACTTCTACCCCAACAACCTCCAGTGCCAGTGGAGCATCCAGCTGCCCCCAGGCTACCGGATCAAAATCTTCTTCTTGGACCTGGAGCTGGAGGCCCGGAGCAGCCTGACCGGTGGCTGTGACTACGACCACCTGTCTGCCTTCGACGGCGGGGCCGAGAACGCCTCGCTGCTGGGGACGTGGTGTGGGCGCGACAGCCCGGCGCCCGTCACCTCCCGCGGCCACCGGCTGCTGCTGGTGCTCCGCACGGACCGCAGCACGGCC
This sequence comes from Aythya marila, assembly GCF_965140915.1. Lineage (NCBI taxonomy): Eukaryota > Metazoa > Chordata > Aves > Anseriformes > Anatidae > Aythya > Aythya marila. The sequence goes on along the minus strand of NC_139049.1, from coordinate 27,489,524 downwards.
AAGAGGGGCTTCTCCCTCGCCTACGTTGGAGGTAAAGTGTCTGCTCCTCCTGGTGGGGTGCAAGACCCAGGGTGCTTTTAGGGGATGGAGGAGCCAGGGGAGGTGGCCAAGCACTCAGGTGCCAGCTCATGCATTAACACCAGTCACTTTGTGGCTGTGCCATCACATCACGGCTTGCCCAAAGGCCACCAAGTGCCCTGCATGGCACAGCCACAGGTGGAAATGTTGTTTTCTCCTCCACTGTGAGTGGCACAGGAGGATCAGGAGCCCGCTGGCCCCATGGGCTCATCCCCACTGCATTTGAGCCCCATCTCCCAGCTGGCGCACCCAAAGCGGGAGGAACGCCGCGCAGAGATTTGTCAGCCTCCGCAAAAGCTAGCGAATTTATGGAGTTCGCTGTATTTCAAGATAATTACATCTGAGCTGACCCGTGTGTCGGGGATGATTCATGCCTGTGCTCGGCACAGGATGAGCCTTGGGTCCACAGAGTGGAGGAGCAGCCTCAGCATCCGCGGGTGGACCCGGGTGCAGCATCCTGCAGAGCTGCTCGCACGGCAGCACAGGAGCCATGGCTGCTGAGCCAGGTTCTCAAGCTTTTATCCCTCGGCAGCAGAACCGTACATCATCTGGGGTGTAGCAGGAGGGATTTTGGAGTACACGGCTGTGGGAGTCGGAGAGGGGATGGAGTTTTCCCCTAGGCCTCTACAACCTGAGAGGGAGAGAGCTCGTACCAGGCACCCAGCAGGGCTACATATCATCCCCAGGACCATGGAGATATAAAAAAGGGGCATCTCCGCTTCCACAGCTCTTAGTCCATGCAAATATTTCCCTTTTGTCTGGGCCCATGAAGTGAGTTGGGCAGGGCGTGTGTGATTTACGGCCGTTTGCATGAAAGCCTTCACGCCGGGAGAGAGGATCCATTTTCTCCTCCTCCTCCTCTTGATCTAATGCACTTTAGTTATTTGGTAAATCTTCTAATGGTTTTATAATGCACTAAGTGTAGCAAAGTGACACTGTTTTTTCATATTGATTTTATTGCATCTTACCAGTTTCGTAAGGCCAGGATTCAGAGGGAGCTGGAATAATTCAATAATTCATACTGCCCAAGTGCTTAGTTCAAGCTCAGCGAGGATTAACCTTAGAGGAGTGGGGCATTCTCCTCCCTACTGCCCTCCCTGCACTGCTGCTTTCTGCACCCCGAGGAGCCACACAGGGTGCCAGAGGGAGGGCAATGGAGAGGGACTGTATTTTGTATAAAATAACACTTTCTACATTACAGGTGTAGCTCTTTTTTCCCCCTGAAAAATCATTTATTTGCCTTGATCCACAAGCCAGAGCTGTGGCAGTAGTGGTGGGTACCACACGAGGCACAACAAAGCTGTGAGGCTGGTGTCCCCACCGGCCCCAGTGCCACCACCAGCTCCATGTGTCACGGGGACAGTGGTGGTGGCTCTGGGCCGAGTTGCAGTGGTCTCTGTAGGTGGCACAGCTGGGGAAATGCCAGCAATGCCTCACCCATTTCTTGTTTTCTGCCCCAACAGTCGTGCCCATGAACGTCAGCTGCACACGGACAGACTTCCACATCCAGATCCCCGTGCGGGCCCTGGCCCAGCTGGAGAGGAACAAGATTTATTTGGGGATGCCCTCCTGTGCGGCCCACGTGGTCGGCTCCAACTTCAAGATACACACCCGCTTCGACACCTGCGGCACCGAGTCCCAGGTAAAGGTTTGGCAGACATTCCCTTAGAGCCAGCCGGGCAGGGGTTAGCCCTGGTCACTCTCAGAGACTTCTCAGAGCTGCCCCATGGAGCTGAGCCCTGAGGAGCCTCAACCCTTGTCTTGCAGAGACGAAACAACACCAATATCATTGTCAGCACGCTCTACATAGACTTCTCAGCAGGCAACCAGGAGGACGTACACCGGTATGAGGTGCAGTGCGAGCCGAAGAGGAAGGAGGCCGCGGTCACCCTCATTGCTGGCCCCGGCCCGCACCAGCTGAGCCAGGCCGAGAACCTGGTGGAGACCCAGCAGAGGGAGGCAGGAGGGGCGGACACCCGCGAGGCCAGGAGCCAGGACACCAGCGACATCGTCTTCATCAGCATCTGCATCCTGGCCGGGCTCCTCATGGTCATCGCCGTGGTCGGGCTCGTGCTGCTGTAGCGAACTCATCCCTGCTCAGCTCAGAAATGCCCCCCAAAATTTTCCCTCGGCCCAGGCTTAGCGCTAACGCAGCTGCTGAGACAGAGGCCCCGAAACGGAGCCCAAGCCCAGCCTCCACCTCCTCCCCGCGCCTGAGGGATCTGGGCAATAGGCAGCCGCTTCCCTTCCCCATCGGTTTTCCTCTGTCTCTCAATCTGTCCATTTGGCTCGGGAACGCACTTCTCGTGCTCCGTAACTCTTCCCGCACCTGCTTCCATTTATTTTCCCTCTGGTGCCGCTACTTTCGGGAAAGTAACGTTGTTTGCCGATGGCTGCAAATAATCCTGTCAATTATTTCTCGCTGAATTCTTGAGCGTACAGACTACCCCCCAAATATAGCAATATTTCCAACAAATATTTTCCGTGCTCCCATCCGTGCCTGTGTGGGTGCCATGGATCCCTGCTGGAGGCGGCTGCAGACGCCAACGTCTCCCCTTGGCACGCAGCGATGGGTGCAGCGCACGTAGGTGCTTCGGGGAGGTGTCTCCGGTGCCCATATGCGGTGTCTGAGCGGTGGGGATGTGACGAGACGCGTTCATCCTCGAGCTCCCCACTGCTTCTCCACGTGTCGTCTTCTCACAGGGCTTACCTGAGCGCTTCAGCCACCCAAAGGCTGGAGAAAATGAGAGCAATCTGTCCTTTCCCCTGTGTTTTCCTCCTTCCCAGTGTGCCCAGGAGAGTGGTGTGCCCCTCAATCCTAAACCCGGGGGCAGGTATCGCTGAGCACCCGGGGAAGTGTCTCTTACATAAAGCAGGGCGATGGGTCAGCTCCTTCTGATTTACACCGACCCCTCACTGTGGGCTGGATGCTGCCAGTTCCAGCTCAGCATCGCTCTCTCCTTGGGATTTTGCTGTAAGGAAGGTTGGGAAATGTCTTGTCCTGCCCCGATGCAAAACAGGGACAGGCTGGAGACCACCCGAGGTCTCCTGGGTGGGAAAAGTGGTGGCAGAGGCCAAGAAAGGACTTTTTGGCCAGCAGTTTTTAGCCACAGCCAGACACCGGTGATAAACCACCCTACATCCCCATCCCAGGGGCATGGTGCAGGACCAGCCCCAGTGTCCCCTGCCCCTGCACGCAGGAGCTGGCCACCGGCACGTCCCCTCCCTGTCCCCAGGACAGGGCAGGTCACCGTGCTGGCACTTCCCAGGCTGGACAAAAGCCCCTTGTAGCCGGCCGGGGCGCGGGGCCGGAGCACAGGCTGGGCTCCCTGCCACCCTCCTGGCCTCGGACAACCTCTCGCCATCAATGGGGCTCTGTGCACAGGGTGCTCGCCGAGCTGCTGAGCGTGACGGGGGACGGCGAGTCCCAGGATGCGAGGTGCTGGGTAATCACGGGGATTTGTTCCACCTTTTATTGTGGCTGCCCAGTGCTGGGCATGCCGCACACTCCCAAGGGCATGGTCAGCAGCTGGGGTGCTGTTTAGATCTGGTGCCTTGTCCATCTCTTTTCCAGGGGTGGTTTATAAGGTCCAGGTTTGCACGCTAACCCGGCCATAAAAGCTAACGCCGTCCCGATGCTTTCCCAAGCAGATGTGTCGCACACTCTGCTTGCCGGGGATTTATGTGGCCCGAGGGGCACAATTCTGCTGATCCTCGCCTTTCTTTCAAGGTAATAATACAACGGTTGTGGGCTTGGTGGCTGCAGAAAGAAATAAAACCCTCTGAGCACTGGCTGGGTGCTCCCCACTTAGCAGGCAACCCCTCTTTGGTGGATTTCTCCATGAAATACCCAGCGAGAGCTTTTTCCTCGGTGATCCCAGCAGTGCCCAGGGTGCTGGTGCTGGGCACAGCCCCCGCTGCTGCAGTGGGTCCCTCGGTGGGGCTGTTTCTCCTTCCCACCAAGCACGCCCTGTGGCTGGGAGTGTGCCACGGTATGCAGCAGCACCGTCTGCCTCGGGGAAAAGACGCTTTTTAGAAAAAACAGCTCCAAAATACTGAGCAGATGCTGGTGCTCCCTGTGCAGGACACATTCGGGGTTATCCAGGACACCGGGGTTTGTAACACCGGCAGCCCCAGCGAGCTGATGTCCCATGCAGGGGCCGTGAAGTCTGGCTCCGAACCTGCTTTCCCTCTTTATCTTATTTTTTCCCTTCTCCAGGAATGCCAGGAATGAGGCAGCTCTGCTCCTCTAATCCGTTCTCCCCGCCCAAACCTGCATCCCCTCCTGGAGCAAGCCTCTGCATTTCATTTAATAGCGACTGCCCCGGGGCGGCGGCACGGGGAGCTGGTAGGCTCCCACCTCCTTGCTTGCTGGATTTTGGGGTCGCTTAATACCAAATTCCCCGAGCACACGGGGGTAGAGGTGGGCACAGCGCGGGGACACGGCCAGCCCCAGCCCCCTGCCACCCTGTCACCTTGCAGATTCAGGTACCTGCCGGAGACCCTCGGCGGCACAGATGAGGAGGCAGCCGCCGTCAGCCCTGCCAGCTGGGGAGACATAATGGAGCAAGCATATGGACAATTAAAAATGCAACGGCGGCGTTTACCGGGAGTTGTTTCCCGGTTTATTTTCAGCAGCGCTCGCTCCCGTTTCCCGGCCATCCTGCCCCATGGGGGCAGCAAGGTCATCCTCCCCCCCATGCTTCCTGGGGGTTTTGGTGTGTAGAGGTGAAACGGGGGCATTTGGGGAACGTGGGGAGCAGTTATTTGGAGGAAAGCATCGCCTTGCAAGTCACCCCAAACCCTGAGCTGCCAACAGCCTTGCCTGAGCACCCCTGGGTGCTGGCAGGGCTCCCCGCTGCAGCACAGCCCTTGGGGTGCTCGCTCCCAGCCCTGGCAGCATGGCAGCTCCATGGGGTCTGGCTTTGAGGCTGCCCCTGCCTTTCTTTTTGGGCTGGCCCTGCCCCTCACGGCCACCCTCCTCCTCCTCCTGCCACCCGGGACAAGAGCGCGGTGTTTGCAGCGTGAGCGTTTCAGCTGAAGGAAAATATTGGCTGCAGGAAAAAAGGGCTTTGCCATCTGGGCTGGCTGTGTTAAAAGAAGAGGGTTTGTCCATCAGAGGGGCACCCTTTATGGGGAGATAACTGCTCGGTATGTAATAATATGTAATTAGCAGGGATTATCCCGTAATCTAGTCTAATTGACAGCGATCGTAGATGTTGTTCAGTGCACTGCCAGCAGAATTAGCGCGTCATTAATTGCAGCGTAACCCTGGCATGGGCTCCCCCTGTTTGCATCCTCCAGCCTGCTGGAGCACCTCCGTGCCTCAGTTTCCCCTGCTGCCCTCATAACCCAGCTCTCGGGTTTCGGGAGCTGCCTGGCCAGGCTTTTGCAGCTCTTTGTTGGCTCCGTGAGCCAAATCGGGTCTGTCCCCACCACAAGAGCTGCAATACTGCAGGGGGAGGTTGGGGACAGCGGGGGGCTGCGGTTCCCCTTCATCGGGGAAGGGGCACGGGGGGGATGTGCGAGGACATCTGGGGCTGCTCCTTGTCCGAGCACCTCCCAGCCCAGGGCCAGCCAGCAGCCGAGCAAACCCTTCGCATGGCCGGGCTGCCAGCGAAGGAGATCTGAAAGTTTGGGTTCTTTGTGGAGAAACCTTTGAAGAGCCTCTCGGAAGATGAAAAACGCCGAGGCGCTGCGTGCTGCCTTTCAGGAAGGACGGGGAGGTCTCGGCTACTCCCTTCTCCTCTCGCCCAAGCAATTTGCAGCAGGATGAAGCCCTCCTTCCCCTGCCTGCTGATGGGGATCGCTGCTCACCTCCGGGAAGGGCTTCCCTTCTTTTTGCTCGGTGTGGCAGGACTCTCTAGATCCTTCAGCTTCGTGTACTCTCTGAAAGGAATGTGTGGGCTGTGCTTAATCTGGCAGGAAAAGGGGAAAAAAGAAGCGCCTTTTCTGTAGTTTGGGTGCCTCCTTGGTTTAATGCTCCCCTGTAAAAGGGCACCAGCTACTTGAAAGGCACTGCACCGGGGAAACACAGCCCAAGGGAGCCATGGCTCAGATCTTCCATCCCTCCTTTTAGGCTGAAAGGGTTTCCCCAGCATGAAGACAGGAGCTTGTGGAGTCCCTGCCTTTGCCAAGTGTCTTCCTGGCACCCTGCGACTGCCACCACACAGCAGCTCCAGGGTAAAACCAGAGGCGAAAGCAGAAGTGCACACCCAGATCAGTGAGACCCAGCCCCAGGATGCCTGAGGGGCCTTTTTGCCCCCCAGCTGGGTGTGTGACCCTTGTGGTGGGAGAAACCAAGCTGGGGATGGTCCTGCAGGCCCCACGTGTCCCTGAACCATGGCTCGTCAGTGCTGCTGGCACAGGGACGTATCGCAGGGCACTCAAACCCATCAGCTCACTTCCAACAGCCAACTTCCAACAAAGAGAGCAAATCTGGTCTTTATAGAGTAATTAAAAACTTGGCTGCTGAGTACCAAGGTGCTGAGCATCCCCTCATCACACTCAGCATCACTCTTTGAGAAAAGAAAGCCCTATTTTGGCCTATTGATTTTTCTTCTCAGTTTTTGTCTTTTTTTTTTTTTTCCCCCACCTTCCTTCCTGGTTTTGTCCTCACACCATTCCCTTGTTCTCTGATTCCCCCTGTGCTGCACGTCTCAAGCCCAGCCCTTGGAGATCTCTTCCAGTTCCTCCAGTCGTGTGTAATGCTCAGCCTGCAAATCTTCACCCCAAACGTTGCTGCTAGCTTCAACATCAGGTTGCAAGAGCTGGACCCAGAGCTATATGCTTAGGTCCCTTAGAAAACAAGTTGTGAAAGTATTAGCCCTTAAACTGAGGAAATTTAGATGAGTTTTCCGTTATGCAGTAACTGCATCCCTGCAGTTAATTCCCCAAAGAAAAATATTTGGTACGTACTGAGAATGAGGCCAAAAACTCTTCTCTGCAGCGTGTGCTTCAAAGGCATCCATCCAAAATAGATGGAGCAACAACAAATCTCTTTTCCCTGAAGCCTGTTCAGAAAAGAGAGGTATCAGGGACCAGGAGCGGACGTGATAAAGTCACCTAAAAGAGATGGGCCTGGCAGAAGTTTGCTTGTACCCCAAAACAAAGCCTGATGGCATAGAAGAGACGGAGCCTGTAGTTTGTGCGGAGCAGAAGGGCTCACGTGCATCTCCAGGTTGTTCAGCTCTGTGACTGCACTGTTTGGGCAGCTCGTGAGGTGAGCAAACGGAGCCCAGGCAGGCCTCCTGGCAGCTGCTATCTCTGAGGGCTTGCACCACTTCGAAAGCTAATGTGTACAGGCTGAGATGCAAGCAGGTTTTGCAAAGAAAGTACTCTAGGCCATGGTAGGTCCTCGCTGATGTCCACATTGACCTTGTTTTTAGATTTTACAGTGCTGTTGTGAATGGTATCCCTGCCCCAGGACTGTTTACTAGTAAGATAGAAAAGCATTCCCATCCCTCCCCACTACTGCAGGGGGTTCCCGGAGCTAACCTGTAAAAACAGAAGCGGATTTTACTGAGTTGTTCTCAGAACTGCCACTGCTGTAGAGCAGTTCACTTTCAGACTGCAAGTGTTGGGACAGGCAGCTGCTACCTGCAGACAGGTTGAGCCGTATCTATTTGGGTGATTCCTTACTCTCTCCACGAGATGAGTTTTGCAATCCAAGGCACAGCACCACATAGGTAGGCCGAGGTTCTACTGGTGCACCTGAGCTGTGTGGGAAACTGCTCTGCTCTGGCTTTCACGAGGACCAGCAGTTCCTCATTTCCCACATTTGTGCTTCTCACACATCACCTAAATATAGACAGCACAGCCCAGCACCAGGAACAGAAAGCTGAAAATAAGCACTGCAGGTCATGGCATTGCAGCTCTGGAAGCATAAACCTAAGACACTCATTGATCCTGAAGCCCTTTCGTGACAGTCCAAGACACATGAATTCACTTACAGCTGTGCAGTCTGAGGTTACTTATGTGGGAAATGGATCTGATCGCTTGTAAGAAATTGAGGGGTTTCACTTCTCTTCCTACAGACTGGTCATCAGGTGTTAACGTCTTCACTGACGTGGTATCCCTATAGTCACCACTCAGGCTGCCAGTTTGTGGTGTACTTTCTCCAACACACCTATTGTTAACTTTCTACCAGTGAAATGTCTGCACGCCTAGACTCAGCCAGAGCTCTGGTTTTGAGAAAACCCAGCTATGAGGATACCTTAGCGGCACACACAACAGAAATGCTCTTGCACTGGCCCAAGCAAACAAAACAGGGTTTAGATCTTATTAAGAGAACCTGCAATTACATAATAAATTTTACAGAGTTCAACATTTAAGGTAAGTTAGCTTTTGTTAGTGTTCAGGGAAGAAAAAAGTATTTAGCAGATCCACTTACTGACCCCCAGTCCTGTTTAGGATGATGTGAACAGACTGATGGGCAGTTTTCCCACTGCATTATCTGTCCTTAAGTGACTCTCTTGAGATCAGAGTGCTGACCATGACAGATCAAAGCACACTCCCTTATGCTATACTAGACTTCTCGCCCCTGTTAACTCGGAAAATGGTTTGTGGCCAGTCCCTTGTACCAGCACAGAGAACAGAGAGCGCTTTATTGCCTACCAGCAGAGAAAGACTGTGCCTGTCACAGCCTTAATAATAGCACACAGAGAACAAGATGACTTGTGGCACTAAAGAAACCAAAGTACGAAAGGCAAGATTTTCAGTTTTTAATAACCTGAAGCAATTCATACAATAGTTTGCTGCTTAAATTTGTTTACACAATCATTCTGAAACACGATCTTTTTGGAGGAAAAAAGCCTTCACATGGAATATTTTCCTTACAACCCAATTACAATTTAGAAAATTAATTTCATTTTATTTTCTTGTTACACTAAAAACAAGCACCAGATTTTAATCATGGGGGAGGTATGGAAGTCTGAGTGAGTTGCTCATTACGCAGAGGTATTAGATAGCACCTATACCCCAGGGCATTTTGGTTTCCACCCCAGGGTTTCAGAAAATGCCTACCATTGCAGGCTGACTGAGCCTATGGAAGGATGGATAGAGAACTACTGAAACCCATTTTGTATCCCACTGTGGAATGCAGGGGAGGTCACTTGGCTTGGGTAAACAGGTAGCTCTTGCCACATTCAGGGTCCAGCTACAGCAGGCTTGGCTGATTTATGGTTAACCAGGATTTGCAGTTATCCTCTAGGAATCCCCTCCCATGGAACAATCGCCCTGAATTCCCACTATTTCCTATCAGCCCAGCACAAAGCTGTTAAATGTTATTCAAATAATTACACCTGAAGACCCATCTCAGGGATGGAGCCAAACTGAGGCATGACAAACTGACAGACATAACAAACAGGTGAGTCTGCACGGATGGCTTTTTAGCAGGAAAATATACAGCGGAGTAGAAGAAAATTTTTGAGCAACAACCCTACGCAGACTTCCACCAACTCGGATTTACAGCACCACTTTCATCATTAGTAGTTCTTGCCTTCAGCAGCCCTGCTAATAGAGCGGTGCCAAGTGAGTCACACTGTCAGCACTTCTGCACGCCCCTTACGACAGAAAGGGTTCCCGGTTCCACGGAGATGCAGGCACATGAAGTTCTCGTTCAGCAGCAGGCACGACACCTCACTTTTTATGGCTCTGTACAAACGCGGGGACAGTGAGCGTGCCAGTCTTGACTTCTGCTCGGATTTCAGGTTTGTGCTTTAATGAGAAGACAAGAGCTCGCACCGTTCTGCGATACGGCGTGCTAATGAGACGGGAAGAGAGATGAAAAGCTTCTCGCTCAATATTTTCAGCCAGTGGGTGATCAATCTGAAAACAGCAAAGTATAAAATTAGATCTCTCCATTTAATAAGGAGACCGACTGATTGAAATTGGAGTTTGGTGTTTTTCAGTGCTTCTTCGTTAATCAGCATAGATTCGAGGAAATCTACTTCTCATCACAAGTGCAACAGGAAGAACAATTTAATTCCACCCTAGCAATTAAGGAACACAGCAACACGGTCAGTAGCAGGGAACATATTCACATCTCCAGCTGGGTGGCAGCGCTTTGCCATCACGACAGGAAACTAATCTGCAGCTAGCTTTGGGTATCCAGTTGAACTACAGCTGTAAGCTCTGCTGTACTGTCTCCACTATGATCACTTTTTGATCTCGCTGATATAAGGCACCTTGGATACTATTTTAAACCCAATTCCAACAGCAACTCTAAGACACGCCAAACACTTGGCAACTCTGCCTGGTGCTATAAAGGGAAATGTGGGCTCTGTGTGTGTGGAAGGAGGTATAATTAAGAACGCAGAAAGGGATTTACTAAATGTTAATTACGTAGTTATTGCTTCAACATGTGCCAAAACCTGTAATTTAGCACAGCTTAGAAAAAAATCCCCTGCCCATCAAGAAATTGTTTTAATTTCACTTCTGCCTTTTGTTACAGGGAATCTCCCATGTTTCACATACAGGAGATTCCCACATGCCAGCCAGTATTCCTCCAAGTCCTTTCCCAACACTTTTACTCTCTTTTTGCTACCCATCATTAAATTGTCCCTCTGCCAGTCTGCGCTAGAAGTTCAGCTGAATCCATTCAGCCCCCACTCTCCCTCTTCATCAATCTCTCAGGTGTCCCTGCTTTCCATTTGCTGGACCTCTGTGGCTCCCTGTCCTATCTGTGCTGTTCATCATGCTGATATAAGCTCCCTCTGCAGACACGGTGGTAGCTGCAAGCCAGAAGGGCAGCTTTCCTCATCATAATTTCAGGTGAGTCCTGTTCTGAGGTGATTCTGCCTTGTCCTGCCTTACACAACAGTACTTGTTTGAGGGTGATATCACAGCCTTCATGTCCCACAGGCTCAAACTTTACCAGCAGCCTTATTGCTGTGCACAAAGCTGCCTTCCACGAATTAAGCTTGACCCATCAGCCCAGCAAAAGGGAACTAACTCCCCATAAAATCATTCTGAGGCATTCCCACAAAAAGTCATTCTTTTGTCCTGCCTCAGTCCAGGTGAATGGGAAGTTGGAGAGGTTCTCATAGAAGCAAACACACAGCTTTGCAACTCGAGTGCTTATCACTTTTCTTGCCATCTAAAGGATAACTAATGAATAAATTAAAAGGATAATTATTATAGAGTTTCATAGACTAGTCATTAAGCCTTACAGTAAAATCCTGTTCGTTTACTTAAAGATACCAGAGGGATCTGGTATTTATCGCCACTTTATATATTGTCAACCTTGCCTCTGTGTTTTCGCAACAGATGTCAATTTACAAATGCTTAATTACTTAAATATGAAACACCCAGAAGGTCCCAGTGTTGTTTTAACTGCTGATAAGTAACAGTGAAAACTTTGTTCTGCTAACTTCTTGTACAGCCCGGCTGCAGGAGATACGCAGCTATTCTGTTGGCTGGTTACGTAAATGTGCAATATACACCTCGCTTACAATTAGCACGTTTACTTGGTTAATAATAATAATTAAAATAAAATCTACCTTTAAAACAAAGACACTGATAAATGGGGACATGGGGAGAATCACTAAATACAAGAACTCTTGTCCCCACTCTGCCAGCAGGACCAGCTTTATAGAAACTATGACTGAAAAAGGCTTGTCCAGCTTGTTCCTACAAGGAATTATCCTCTGAGCCAAAGATTAATGCTACCTCAAGATCCAGGGCTTCACAAAGCAGCTTCCGTGCGTTCTTTCTGAAAGCCTCAGTCTTGGGATCACTCCTGACTTCTATGGAGGGCCTGTTTGAATGGTTTTTGATGAAAGTTCGCCACTGCGTGTAAACATCTTTGGCAAGGCTGGCCACGTCGTGATCTGAATGTTTGCGCATCTTATTCACGGTGTGACCTGGAAAACAGCAACAGCTCCTTCAGCTTCGGTAGGGGGACCAAATACACCAGACACCGGCCAAGCTGGTGCTCAAACAGCCAAACATTTTTAATTCAGGCAGCGTCAGCGAAACAAGCAAAGCATTGACAAAAAGGTAAATATAAAATTACTAGGAATGAAGACTGAAGTTCTCACTCATTGACTCCTGCAAGTGATTTTGCCTGAGCAATTAGCAAGGAGCTGAGTTATACAGCTGAAAATTACTTTCTCACATCACCAAGGTGTGAAGAGACACTTACATATTACTGAAATTTTCTACACAGATAGTGGATCTGGTGAAAGTGTGTAAAATTGGCCAACAAAGGGTACTTTTTTTTCTTTTAACTGAAATCGCCTTTAAGGAAGATGTTGCTGGTGATAGCTACAATGTTTTAGCACACAAACATCACTGTGACACAAACAGAATCTTTCCAATCGACACAGGCTTGGCAGTGCAAAGACACTTTCCTTTGAGAGACAAAAGGGATCTTTTTCCAGCGTGGTATCTCTCTGACCAGTAGCGCCGTTGGCCAGAAGATGTCACTGTTTGGCTTCTGTGGATCTTGCAGCAGCTCCTCTATTCAGAAAGCCCCCCTTGCCTTAGAAAAGGAGATGCTACCTGTGCCTTTCCCCTTGTTTCTGAGTTGTCGCTTGCCACGTTTGGTTCATTCAGGCTCTTCCTGAGACCTTTTCAGTGCCTGCCTGAACGTGCTGGGCTGCAAGAACCACAGAAGCCTAACAGTGGCATCTTCTCACTGGCAAAAAGAAAAAGGCCAGCATGACCGTCTGTCACTCCTGGACATTCTGTGCCACGTACGATCTGCACAGGCAGGAAAGGCAGGGACCACACGGTCTAACATCATCCCTTCCCCAAGTCCCACAGAAAGCAGCCAGGCACAGGCCTGTGCTCTGTGTGATGCTGCCCTTCTGCTGGGGATTTCTCAGAGAGAGGATACAGTAAAGCATCCTCTTATCTTTACAAAGCTTGGGGGATGGTCTCTTTTGCACCGACAAGCCAAGCAGACACAACAAGCAGGTGAGATCAGAGATGTACCTATTTTTGTTGAAAGCAACACTTCCTTGGAAGGTATTTTCTTCTTCAGCTCCTCCAAAGCCTCGATCAGGTTCTCCTTCGGCTGCCCAGGAAGCTCCAGCATAGACTTCCACCGCTTTATGTCCTCCACGACCACAACTCTCTGAAAACGAGAAAAGCATTTAGGAAGGCGGAATGGTCTTGTGATAATTAAGGACCCCAACTAACAGGGTTGCAATACGTGAATTACTGATTACGGCACGCAGCGGGGCAGGGGACACAGCACAGAGCTGCTCAGGGCAGACAGAAGGGGCAAGGTATTTGATCTTGTTACGTCAAATTTAAGGGAAACGGTGCAAAACAGCCGCTAGAAAGGAAAATTTTGGAATTTAAGGACACTTCACTACGAGTATCTCAACAGCACAAGGGTTTGGAGGCGTGTTTGCCGCCGTGGGGGCCGCAGGACCCCCCCCACCCCCCCCAGTCCCCTGAGGGGCCGCGACCCGCCGGGACCTGCCCTGAGGGCCTCGATCGGGGCCTGCCGCAGGGCCGGGGGCTGGGGCCGGGCGCTGCGGGGGCGCTGCGGGGAGCGGGCCCGCCGCACCACGAAGCGCTCCATGCCGCCGCCGAGCTGCCCTCCCGGAAGCGGCCGTGTAGTTCCGCCGGGCGCCAAGCCCCCTTAAGGCATACGGGGCCGAGCCGCGGAGAGGACTACATCTCCCAGCAGGCTGCGCGAGGAGGAGGAGGCGAGAGGAGGGGGTAATCTCGCGAGAGGGCCGCGGGGCGGTCCCGTCAGCGGGGCGGTGAGGGAGGAGGAGGAGGAGGAAGATGGCGGCGCTGCCCCTCGGGCTGCTGCTGCTGCTGCTGGCCGCCGCCCGCCAGGCCCGGGCCGTGCCCGCCGCCTCCTCCGAGGCTTTCGACTCCGTGCTGGGCAACACGGCGTCCTGCCACCGCGCCTGCCAGCTCACCTACTCCCTGCACACCTACCCCAAGGTACGGGCGGGCCCCGCCGTGCGGTGGCTGTGAGGGGTGGGGAGGCCGCGGGGCGCCGCCTCAGGGGGCGGCGGGGCTGTGGTGCCGGTGGAGGGGGCGAGCAGGGGGCTCGGCCTCGTCTCGGTGTGTTCCCGCTGTAGGTGCGTCAGGTAGGGTCTTGTGAAATCAGAACTATGTGGCAAAGTAAGTGCAGAAGGAAATGAGGTGATGAAAATCATTATATTCGGTTGTTTTGCATCTAGCACGAACAGAATTTGTATGCAGGCAGCACATGTCCGCAATGTGACTTTTTTTCTTACAAGCCAGGACACGAAAAAATACTTTTTTCAGATTCTGAATTCCCCAGTTGTGGGGAGAGGACCCTCTCTCCTCCTGTTCCCAAAGAGGCAGCTGTCATTTGGTGTAGGGTGCTGCATCGTTTGGCTACAGCAGTGCCCAGGACCCCAACCAGGATGCCAGGGTGACTCTCACATTTTGAAGGATGAAGCAAAAAAAGTGGCCAGGGAGTAGCCTGGCAGGACCTTCATCCTGTTGTGATTCGTTTGCACAGGGTTTCATGATGAGACAGTGGAACAATATTTAGAGAATACAGCTGCCTGCTGCAGAGTTCACTGTTGGTTCAAAGGTTTGTGCAGCTCAGAACCGCTGCTGTGAAGGTGGAAGAGCTGTCACCGTGACCTCATCTCCCCTGTTTTGTTTTTTCACTGGCAATGTATCGCCTTATCAGCTGCAGCTCTGTAGCAGTCTGAGCCCTGGATGAGGGGTGTTCTTACGTTGGCTTTGAGATTTCACTTGAGGGCAGCAGACAAGCGAAAGTAGTGACAATGTTAGGTAACGGGGCTCTGTTCACTTTCACATGAAACTAAAATCAGTTTTTTTCACACAGCAGCTGGTGCTGGTATCTCCACAGAGGGAAGTAGCAGGGCGTTGTGTGCCGTACAGGTAGCATTAGATCTGTACGTGACGTATGCTTTGGTGCCTCCATGCAATCATAGGGAGGAGAAGGAACTAATCTGGGAAATTAGGCCTAAGCATTATCCTAAAATATTTCCAATTAGTTTTTGTTCTATTTGTCACAAAGCTATCAGTAGAGTAGAAGGAAATTGGTTGCGTTAACATTGGAGAATAATAGTCAATTTTCACTAAGACTTTTTGCGGAGGACTGCCACAGAAGTGTTTTTAAAGTTATGTTTGGTTGGGTATCAAATTATAGAGTGTGGTTTTGGCACCAGTGTGACTGTTTGAGCCACCCTGCCTGTGCTGTCAGAATTGAGTTTTGTTCTGTGGTCCGTTTTCGACTTTTCTGCCTCTAAAGCACCTGAACTTGTGCTCTCAAACAATGGCCAGTTTGTTTACAGTGGGTTATGCAGCAAGGTGTGGTCTGTTTGTTTTCGTTAGGTTAATTCAGAGTCTGTTCACCACCTGCAAAGCAGCTGGGAGCAATCATGTGAGTGGCTGTGTAGTTAAGAGTTGAGATGGGTCCGATTCCTGATCAGAAGTCGGAGCACTCAGGCAGAGGAGGCTGGCTGTAACCCTGCAACGGGGAGAGCATCGTCTGTGGGAAGTGCACGTAGGTAGCTAGCCATGGCATTGCTACCGAAGGCAGCCAGAAGTTCATGTTTTATTTCAACAAATCAAAACAAAGTTGTACTTCTAACTAGTCTGGTGGATATATTGTAACACACTGACAAAAAGTCATTTTTTTGTCCTCACCTGTTGGGTTCTGTGCTGAAGTTGCACGATGGAGGACTGTGCTCGTTCCGTGGTTGAATGTCAGTAAATCTTTTACAGCGCTGTCTTTATTTTTAAAGCCAACACTTTTTCGAAAATACAGCGTAACTTTGCTGTGAGTTGTAGTACTGGCATTGCAAAATGGGATTTGCTGTTCCAGGTCTGGCTTACCACAGAGCAGAGAGCTCTGTCTGAAGTAAATCAATGGCTGTGTTACAGCCTTAAAGAGCTGTAGCTTGGTTTTATTTCAGGTCATCCAGACCGCCAGCTTAGCTGACTTCTAGGTCCAGTGGAGGGAGGAAGGATGGTGTTCTGGTGTGGGGCTTTTTATAGCACCTCTAAAAAACATATTTTTTTCACGTTTTTTACTTGAATGGAGGCATGCAATCTTCTCTTGTGCCTTCCTTCCCAGGAAGAGGAGCTGTATGCGTGCCAGCGAGGCTGCAGACTCTTCTCCATTTGCCAGTTTGTGGATGATGGCATCGATCTGAATCGAACCAAATTGGAATGCGATTCAGGTAGGAATTTGGTGCTCCTTTAACATCCCATAGCATGGAGGTGCATGGAGGGAAGAGCAGAATCAGCATTAAATTGGTGGGATTATTTCAGTTGCTTCTTGTTTTGTTTAACAACTTCTTGAAGGTTATGTATAGGATATGAGAAGATCTTCTTGGAGGATTGTATGTTCTCATCAACTTTCCTTCTTCTGTGATCTGTAATGTTACCATTTTCCTGAATTTCTTAAATTTAATCAGTTGTAAATAAGTTACAAATACTTAGATTCACTTTAAAATTTTTGTCATGGAAAGCAAGAAATGGCTGGAAAAAGAATCCAGTCAATACTGTTCTAATTCTGTGCAACATCAGGCCCATGTACAATTCCTAACAAATTTGTTTGTGAAAGTGAATTGTTCAGTCAGAGTAAAAACACAGATTGTAACGTACTGTCTGCTTTGTAAAGGGTGGTCTGGGCTAACCCCTCAGGAACAGGTATGTTTTGTTTGAAATAGACCATTAAATGCTTCTGACTAATTGTCTCAGATCCATGTCAGAGCAAAAATCTCATAGTGAAGATAAAATATGTGTTCTACAGGCCAAAAAGTATTATTTTGGTGTAGAACTTATCCAGTAAGGCAGCTGATGAACAGTTTTACTCAGAGATTAGGTGGGACATAACCACCCAGAGCAGGAATGCTAGTAAGTAGGTCCCCTTTATATTCCAAATATAATTAAGCACCGAGTCAGTGCTCAAAGGAGGCTTTTGTCTTCTCGGGAGCTCATAAAAATCAGAGGGCTAGTGGCTGTCTCAGGGAGCTGATAGAAGGTCTAAAAGTAGAAAGCTTGACATGCAAAGATGTTAATGTGATACAAAACTGTATTAAATACTCCAGAAATGGGCTAATGCTCGAGTCTGTCATAGACTGTGCATAGCTGTGATACAGCATGTCAATCTAGTTGTCAAACCATACAAGAAAGAGTGCCATAAAAAGGGTGATGTAGCAATAAAGCACATGTAGAGGTAATTGAACAGTTGCTTACTTTGAATTAACTCTCCTTCCTGAGGCTGTTGTCTTTTGCTGGCTTATGTTCTGTAATCTGTTACTCTGGTTGGTACCCTGACTAATTATTCTGTGCTTGGCAAGATGCATCTTGGCTGAGCTGCGCAATTCTGTCTTCTGATGTCTCTATGTCTACTAGTTTGGTGGCACTTTTGCCATGGAATTGCTGTTCAGGTGCTGTGAGCTGTGCTCCAACATTTCACTGCTGAGGCTGTGCTTATTGCTGGCGTTCTGGCCTTTGGTGGTGCGTTTGTCACTGTGGGGAAATTTGGAAAGCTACTGTCCGTGTTGTGTTTGAGGCTTTAGTTCAACAGTGCTGCGATTAGTCCAGCTCAGCTCTAGTATTCTGGGAAAGAACTAAGCTCATAGGTTGTCTGACTGGCTTCTCTGTGTGTAAATGGGAATAATTTCAGGTTTTTTGGTCTTCATGATCTCTAGTGAACAACTGCTAGAAGATACCTATAAAATGAAGAACTGGCTTCATTTTTTGTTTTTTTAAAAAAAGTAATATTTTCAACGCAGTTTTCAAAGGAGAATGCTCCTTCAGTTTTCTTGTGATACCTGGACTTCTGCTGTTACCTCTAAGGGATTTAGTCAGCCTAAGCTTCCTCTGTCCTTCTAGGATTCCAGCTCTGTTCACTGAGGTTAAAATCCATATATTTATTTGACATGACCTGTACATGAAAAAATGCAGTGTCAGGAGGAGGATCAATGAAAAGTTGCAACCCTGTGTTTATCTTTAACGTTTCTGATCAGTTGCTCTGACTGCATTCAGTTTCCAAAACGTGATCTGTAAGCTCTGATTCCACAACCTTCGTTAGACCTCACAGCAAATGCTAACCATGGAATGATTGCCGCATCTTTCCCTACAGATAGGATTGTCAGTCTTTTAACTGCTGCTTTGTTTCTGATCCAACTTATGCTGAAAATGTTTTCTTAACTAAAATGCAGAATTTTTCTTCTCATTTGGGGAACTTCTTCCTTGCAGCTTGTACTGAGGCATACTCCCAATCTGATGAACAATATGCTTGCCATCTTGGATGCCAGAACCAATTGCCATTTGCTGAGTTAAGGCAAGAGCAAGTAAGTAGATGACATGTTTTTCAAATACCACCTACTTGTTTTCTGTTCAGCATGTCTTCTCTGATTTAAACTTCTTCAAACGGAAGACAAATCTTCCTAAGGACTGAAATAAAGACAAGGGGTGTGGGGTGAGCGTGAATATGACTTCTGGCCTTTTCATATAAAAACAAACGGAAAACCGGCTAATATATTTGCAGTTAATGTCCCTGATGCCAAGAATTCATCTCCTCTTTCCTCTGACACTGGTGAGATCGTTCTGGAGTGACATGATGGATTCAGCTCAGAGCTTCATAACATCCTCATGGACTTTCTACCTTCAAGCAGATGATGGCAAAATTGTCATATTCCAGGTGCTTGTCTTTTTTTCATTAGGATTAAGGTGTCCTAGCCACTAAAAATATAATTCTGCTCCTTCCAGTCTCAGAAAAAAAAATGGAGCACTGTCAGAAGTGTTTAGTTTTCAATAGTATTTTGCTGCCTTTAGCACTGGTACAAGGAAAAAAAAATCTGTGAATGATGTATGTCTTAAGGTTAACTTCCCTGATAATTTTGAAAATGTGTATGATCAAGATCAATGGGAGCTTGCTAGCAGGATCTCCTAACCCCTTATTTTGTTTTAGTCAAAGCCAGAAGTACAGTATGTTCCACAGCTCGAACAGGAAACTGGAGACACAAGAGGATCCTTATCACTGAGTAAAACAGCCGGTAAGTTGTTCTTTGTGATTTGGAAGAGCAAATGCAACTGTTCCGTGTCATGGAAGGGAGAGAGAGGGGGGGAGAGAGAGAGAGAGAGAAACAGGAAGAAATTGCAGGTGGCACATGAAAGCGAATTTTTAGAAAGCTAAAATATAATTGGGACGTATACTTCTGTATGCACACTTAGCAAAGCCTGTGGTAGAAACCAGCCTCTGCTGGAAATAGAAACATGCAAGCCAGGGCCATTTTAAAAGCTTCCTTTTATGTTCTCTGCACTGACAAACTGTATGAAGTTTGGGGCTTCTACTTCTGTTGCTTTTCTGACAGCTGTTTCTGCTGATCTGTTTCAGCAGACCTACGCCCAGGAAGTTCGCAGATGTACCGAGGGCTTTTTGAAGAGCACGGAAGCGACAGCCTGTTCAAGTGTCTTTCCATGTACGTCTGTCATGTACTGTACCCCGTACGGAGCGTAGCGGTGGCTCCTACCTGTGCGTGGTGTCAGTGCTGCAAGTTTTAGCTTCAGGATGCACAGCAGTTAAATCTGTGTATCTGACCTTCTGTTATCGCTGCTTTCTGTGCTAGCCCAGTGTTGTTCGTGAGCTAGTCTGCCAACTTTGATCCTCTTTCACATTTCAGTTGGCAGAATGTTGATAATTCCTACGCTTTGAGTGTGGAACATAATGCTGACTGTTTCCTAAACTTATTTTTATGAGTTCTTCTGCAAACTGTTTAATCGATTCTGTGTTCTGCCTGTTCTTGACTTCTGATAATGTTTTAGGGCAAAGCACTTTTATCTTGTTTTGGGATTTTCTGATATGAAAGACACTGTTGTGTCTCGTGTCTAGGCTGAAAATGCCCACTGTATCTTTAAGCTTTGCTGAAGATCAGTGCGTTGGTTCTTTCTTCCCTTACTGATATCTAAATTTTAAAAGGAAAAAGTTATGAAGGATCAGTGAACTGTGCCTCTTTTCTTGAAATTGTGAGTGGGAGGATGCTTAGGGCCCAATAAACAGAATCCTACAAGTCCTAGTGTCTTTCAAGTCTAAAATAAGAAAAAAGTCTAAATTGTATACTAAGAACTCTAAAGTAAACTAGAAACTAGTGAATCCACAGGACATACAGTCAAAATTGAACAGAACTTTTTAGGTCCATACTTTTGTATTCAATATATCAAGTCTAGTAATGTTCTTTTTGTTACAGAAATTCCAGTTGGATTTTAACCACTACACTTGTCCTGTCAGTGTTGGTGCTGCTCTGGATTTGTTGTGCAACAGTAGCTACAGCTGTGGAGCAGTACGTTCCGTCTGAGGTAACCCTACCTTATAATTTAAAATACTTTTGAATTTATTTGTGATATTGCTTTTATGTTACAGCTTTTTACAGGCCAATAAACGTTTGTGGGAGAGGGATCAATTTGAAAGTTCATTTTGCAGGTGCGGTTAGCAAACAGATTTTGTTGTTTATATGATGATTTTATATCTGAACAATTCTTGCTCACTCCTGTGGCCGATAGGTGCTCTGAGCCTTACTCAGGAGGACCAGGTGCTTTGACAAGCGTCTTTGGCTTGTAGCA
Organism: Aythya marila; assembly: GCF_965140915.1. Classification (NCBI taxonomy): domain Eukaryota; kingdom Metazoa; phylum Chordata; class Aves; order Anseriformes; family Anatidae; genus Aythya; species Aythya marila. The sequence continues at coordinate 27,468,893 of NC_139049.1, read as the reverse complement.
CTGCCCTCTGAACTTCTAGGTTGCTTTTCACTGGAAAGCAGCCTCTGTTTGTTTCTCTGCTGAGGGTGGGATGGTGTGGGTGGAACCCGGTATGTCTGTCGTTCAGGAGAATCACCAATGAACACAGAAGTCACCGCAGAGTCTGATCAGAGGGAAACCAACTGAGCTAGTGTGCCTAGTGCCCAGAGAGATTACTGTGCTTCTGAAATAAGCAAGACTCACAGTATTTACAAACTAAAGAGTCTGGTACACAAGCACTACATCTGCTATTGTTCTGGCAGACTTCGTATTTTTATTTGCACTCAAATATAGTTTGTCATGAATTTCAGCTGATGTAGAAAGCCTGGGCTAACTTGTGTTGAAGGGTTACAGCCATCAAAACCAAGAATGTAGTTGTGTAACAAAATGTGTTTTATTCTCAGTATCAAGAGCCTTTGTCTTAAAGTAATCTGTTTAAATATTCCAGAAGCTGAGCATCTACGGAGATCTGGAATACATGAATGAACAAAAACTGAGCAGATATCCATCCTCTGCACTTGTTGTGGTTAGATGCAAGACCGAGGAACACGAAGAAGCAGGACCTCTTCCTACAAAAGTTAATCTGGCTCAATCAGCAATTTAAATAAGCCTCCATTGGAATGAACAGACTAATTCTAACAGTGCTAGAAACTCCTGATTGTTTGTGGTGGTTCTTCAGATAAGAAGCTTAGCAGCCAGTCTTTAAATGCAAATAAAGTTACAGAATCAACAAATGTCATGGGATTTTGTTTTCAGGTAGTAGTGAAGATTTCAGACACCTTGACTTTGTTTCCAGACATGATCACTTTCCACTGGTGTTTGCTATGTGTCTTGCTTACCAAAGCTGTAAGCATGCTTTCCATACTTCTGCCACGACACTTTCAAACTTATTTGTGTGTTCTAGGATGTAATGTGTACATTCCGAGTTAGCTTTGTAAAGGTATAAGAAATTTTAAGTGGGCAGGAGATGCCTTTTTAGTGTTGCACTTTCTGTTGTAGTTAAGAGAAAATATTATAAAATTATCTGCTGAATTTTTTTTTGTACTTGTTAATGTCCATGCACAAACAACCCTTTCTGCAGAAATAAATATATTTTTTTCTACAGTGTGGCAATATCCACGATGGAAAGCATTTGTGAGGTACTGTAGGCCAGGACTCCGTTTGTGAAAGATGGAAACTGCTAAAACGTGTGGACATACCCTTCCCCACACACACCACATGGTCAATTATTTTGTCAAACTTTATCCTTTATGTCTTAAATTGCTTGTAAAGTTAGAGCCTGTGTTTTCTGAAGAAAATTTGCTTTCCACTCTTGATTAACTACTCTAGCCTTGTAACTTCATTTACAGAAACAAGTTGATTCCTGAGAAATGAGAACAGACAAATAAAAATGACTGTATAGAAAACGTTGACTACATAGCTTTTTGCTACGGTTGATTATTGACTACGGTATGCTCAGCACTGTCTGTAGCATTCCTCTCATGGGCAGTGTGACCTGATTTTGCTCTGTGATTCACTAACACAACAACTAACAGTGTCCCTCACGTTTCTAATATGTTTTTGCTGTTCTTTTCTTTGAGATTGCTATCGCTAGCTCCCTTAGTATTCACAGTTTGTGGACGTGTGATTTGTTTAAAGGGCTGTTTGTAAGTATTTGGGAACTGGCTAGAAGGCGTGGTCTCCAACTCATATTTTGTTGATTATACAGAAATCCTGTGCAGGTTTAAAAGCAGAAACAAAATTTCTCCAGGTTCTGAATTTGGTGGAAATGGTTGATATTCTGGAGAATACAATATATTGTCCCCTTTCTGTTACAAATGGCTCCGTAGCAGTGCCTGATCGGGCTGTGATGCTGGTGGTTGTGTAACTGCAGATGATGCAGCCTTGCAGGGGCCATTAAGCAGGAATGTGCATTGTTGCCTCCACAGTGCTGCTAGAAACCGCAGCCTAGATGCATTTAAGCAGATTTTCTCTCAGTGAGGCTTAAGAGCACCGAGAGGTTTGTTTTAATCAGGCTTGTATCAATGTACAGAAACTGTAAGTTGAAGTCTTAAATTACTGGTACCTCTTGGTGTTAAATTTGTCGTCAGTGAGCAGTGTTGTGGCCCGGAAACTTGGGTGTCACCAGACATCAGCGTGTACCTGTGTGTGGGTGGCGTTATTGCAAAGGCCTCAGACTTGACTGTCGTGAAAATCAGTTGTGTGATGTTTTCAGAACACTCTTACCTGCGTGACAGCCATGGGAAATCCCTGTCTGCTGTAGTACTTCAGCTGAGCCGTGCGTTTCTGCTCACACAGTGCAAACCTCAGTACACAGCCCTGCTCCAGCACAGAATGGCATTGTTCTGCGTTATCAGATGTGATGTATGTGAACGGGTGTTTGGAAATCTGTTAATACGGGCTCAGTGGTTGCCCATATTCTTAGCACTACATTGTTCTGGATCGCCTTTCCAGAAGAGACTTTAGCAATCCCATTTTTTTGTAACTGAATAAGTAACATGTAGATGGTTGAGTCTGTTACAGTATTTTACTTTTCTGTTACTTGTAGTTGCAGAGCGAGTGTTACAGCTTCAGGAAAACACGGCTATTGGCCTGTTTTAAATGTGTACAGTACGGCCTCTGTTATGTTGACTTGATTTCATGAATGTGAAACTCCTTTCTGTTCCAAAATGTCTGACTTTATTGCTTACATTCCTAGGTTTGAGTTAAACAACTTCCGCTTTTATTTGGCATTGTATCTGCCTATGCATCTACAACAAAGGGAGAAAACTCTACAAATGGATCAAATAAAGTTTTACGTGTTTTGTCTCTTGTTCGCTGTTTAATAACGACACCTCAGCTAAGTAACGTGTGCAGTGAAGCCAATGATTCAGTTAGGTCACAGGAAACTGTGTGCCTGTAGCAATCTGTCACTTGGCACTGCTGTTTCCAAGGTAAGCCAGAGCCTAAGGAACTTGTTAAGCGCTGTGCTTGTAAGCTCATGTCAAAGCAGCTTTCTTTAGTAAAATTGGATACTGCCTAGGCTGCGATAATTGAACTGTTTCTCAAGATTTCTAGTCTAAGTGGAGTATTTAAGCTATCTTGGCATTTGACTTTGCAAAATGGCTTCTCCTACTTATTTTTTTAAAAACGTTTAACTTCCTGACATCTTCATTTTCAGAGGCTGCAATTTGGGTTTGATCTCTGCCCAAGACCACTATTTAAGTGAAGGGCCTTAAATTATTGAAATCGCAGAAAGAAAGCATTTTATATTCTCTTTAGGCTTGTGTTCCATTGAACTTCCACCAGCTTTTAAATAGAGTCATCCTGACATCAGGGAGGCATCTCTCAAGTGTGTGTGATTCACCACTGGCAGAAGCAGCCATGGCACTTCTGTGTGGGTGTTAGGGTTTTTGTTTTGGGTGATAGAATTAGCGGTCTCCAATCATTCTCAATATATTCATCTTTATTTCCTTTTCAATACTCTGATCTTGGGCTTCAGAAGCTTTTGCGCTTCAGAAGGCTTGCTTGTGTGTGTTACCTCATTCTCAAGTCTTTTTTTTTTTTCTGGACTGGTGGTCTGATGTGGTGTAACTGATCTGAAACCAACTGCCTCCTTGGTTACAGCTGAACTTGATAACCTTGCTGTAGGAAACAGTGGTAGATGACAGTTCTTATGGACATTTGTCTCTAAGGATTGTTTGACTCCACATCTTAAATGCTTTTTTTAAGGGTTGGTTTGTGGGATGTGCATAGGGAGTCTGCTTGACCTGGTACATGGCACTGTTACCAAGCTCGCTATCACCTAAAGCTTTTTGAAGGTTCAAAATGCTCATTCTGTAGCAAGTCAGATTAGAAACTTAAACATCCCCTCTGAAAAGCAGAAGATCTGGAATTTGATACACAGGTTCTAACCCTTAGTCTCATTCTTCCATGGTGTGGTGAGTGCCTAGAGTCACGGACTGTTTGTGAACTGGCGTTTGGTGTTCTCACCCCAAATTCCTCTCCAACCAGGAGAGCTTTCTGGCACAAAGTTTAATTGTGATAGATTTCAGTGAGAAGCTTCTGCTTTGGACAAATGGGTGTTGCCCTGCTGAAGGAGGAAGGCTGTATTTAACTTGGGCTGGTGCAGGTGAGTGCAGGGCTGGCACGTGCCGTTGCCAAGAAGCCTGTAACTCACGGCAATCACGAGTGAGTTGTGTGCTTGGGCATGGAGAGGGCAGTAGTTACTCCATATCAGGCATTATTTGTTGTTTTGCATCAATTCACTTGGTGAAACTGTCTTGGGGCCAGTTTTAGGCAATACAGCTGCCAGCTTCTCCAAGCCCTGGTTAACTGGTTCTTAGGAGGGAGGATCCTGTGGGGTGGCAACAATTTGGAGGTGCTTGAGTTCTGGGGACCCTTCTGCAAGCATGAGGAAGGTGGGCTCACAGCATTTTGTCTTTGAAATCGCAAATCCGCTCTGCATGCAGTGTTGAAGCCTGCAGCCAGTTCAGAAGCCGCAATCTATTTCACGCAAAGATTTACTGCAGGCCTGGAAACTTGTGTACATGAATAAAAGAGGACCCGGGAGGATTTGCTCTGCCCATGCTTATGGCCCAAGCGAGGAAGCTGTTCCAGGTAGCTGTATCCTACACAGCTCCGCCGAGACCTGATCGTCCTGTAGGAGCCTGGGCTTATGGCAGAGGCCAGTGTGTCAGCCTTGTTTTGGGAAAGAGGTGGGGAAAGGAGTTTTGGGTGAAGATGACCTGAATTCCCTTCCTCAGGCCTTTTCAATTCCTGTCCTTTGGTTCCTGGCTGGCACCAAGGCAAATTCAAGCTGTGTCAGCTGGGGGTTGAGCATTTCTCTTCCATGCGTGTCAGGAGCAGCAGTGGGGTTGTCAGTATCAGGAGTCTCTGGGCCCTTTATCAGCTGGGAGGGATGAGAAGCAAGCTGTAAACCCTGTAAACCCCGCTTCCGACCAGAGCAAGCGCTCAGCCTGCCTTCCCTGGCCTCTCCTGCACACGTGCTGGGCAGCACCGTGCTCCTTGCTTTCCTCCCTCTGTTGCATTTTGTATCCTGGTAACATCACTCATGTTACAGCCGGTGTATGCTGGCACCATGGCTGAGTTTTGGGGTGCAGAGAGCTCCTTGTGGTCCGCTGGGCTGTTGTGAAGACTGTGGCTGCAGGAGGAATGAACAAAACTCACCCCCAGGTATGGCCCTGCTCTGGAAAAATCTGATGTGCGACTGTTTCCTAAAGTACACTTGTTCTCGATAACGTTGTTTAACTTCTCTATCAGCGGCTTCTGAGTTTTGTAGTCATGTCTACTTCATCTGCTTTGATACAAAAGGGTATCAAGTCCGGCACTTGATATCAATACTTCTGTATTGAGTTAGCACATGTTGTACAAATAGGAAACGGAGATTTGGAAGGTAATCTGAGCGCTTTGTGAGCCAAATCTGGGTCAGGTTTCCACTGAGGTAATTTTTGTTTGTATGTAGAATATTTATCGCCATGTCTATCCATATTTACATATTAATTCCTGGATAAGATGGTACGAGAACTAGAAAAGCATACGTTGCATGGTTATCACATGTCACTTCTGTAAGCGGTGTTTCCTTTCCTTCTAGAGGAACGGTGATGTAGCTCCTTTTGATCCAGCAAAGCCCTTCTCTGAAGAAAGAGGTAATGAATTTAATGCCGAGCTTAACGTTTTTGTTATTGAACTGTAAACCAACTGAAACTATCTAGGCAGCGTAAAATACAGGCAGTATTTATGATCTGTTGAGACTGATGTTTTCCCCCTCTGTAGTGAAACATCCAGACTATAAAATTAATAGACTTCAGCTGCTTTTTGTTGGCCTGGAGTTGGCAGTCTTATGGTATAGTAACATGATATGTAATATTCCTCTGTTGCAGATGAGGCTTATAACTATTTCTGTGGGCTTTCTATATGCTTTAAGCTTCAGCAAATTTTGTCCACACTAAGAAAGAAAAGGTGAGATCACATACAATCAACAGGAAACCTGCAGATTGCCTCATAACAGCGTTTCCTCACTGCTATTATTTTATACTCATGTCTGTTTGGTCAAAGGCATTGTCTTGTAGGCACAGACACGTTGTAATTCACCACTTAGCTTTTAAACTAAGATGTCCTGCCTTTGATTCCTGTTCATGCCTGACGGAGGGGTTGGTTACTGCAGCCTGGATCCCTTTGTGGCTGAGCCATAGGTGTGTCTTTGCCTTCTACAACACGCAGCAATTGAGCGAGTGTGAGGCACAGCTAAGAAATCCTAACTTTTTCATCAAGGCTCTTCACGTTCAGAAGCACCAAAATCCAGTTGTTCACACAGGATTGTCTTAAGTGACCGGTTACGCAAGCGTGTGTGTTTCTCAGATGACCACGTTCATTTTTTCCTGTCGGTCTGGGAACAGAGAGGAATCTGAGAGAAGTTACTGCTGGGTTTGGACACGCAGCTCTGGCGTTGCCAAGAGCCAAGGCAGCTGGTCAGCTCATACGTGTGCTGCTCTGTGTTGCAATGGCTGTGGTTTTGGCCTTTAACTTCCTGATTTTGCTTGATTTATATGGGTAACCTTCTGCAGGCTGGGCTCCCTGGGAGGCTGCAGCCTGTTGTATCCTGCAATGTCTTTGGGGAGGGAAAGGGGCTGCTCGCTGTCCAGTTCTCACCATTTCGAGCTGCTAATTCACCCTTGGGTGACAGAAGTGCCTGAACCCAGCTATTAAAACTCAACTGCTGGCGTGGCAGAGGAGTCACACACACACCTCAGCATCTCCCCACCAGTCCAGAGCCCCCCTGGACCCTCCCCAGCCCCTCACCTCTCTCCTTTGCCTCCCGACAGGCTGCTGCCGGCCGTGTGGGGCCCGCCTGTGCTGCCCGCCGAGATGTGTCTGTGTCACCTCACTGCTCCTCCTGGCTGCCATGGTGGCCATCGTGGGCCTGGCGGTGGCACTGGGGCTCCCACCACGCTCACCAGGTCAGTCCCGTGAGGGTCGTCGTTGGCCCTATGGGGGAGGTGGAAAGTGGTGCTGAGGGAAACGGTGGTGGGGAGAAGGAAAGAGGCTGAGAGGGGTGGCTGTGAACTGATCCTCGGCTGTGGAAATGCCAGGTGGCACAATTCAAGCTGCTGGCACCCACCAGGAGGACACTGGAGATGGGTTCTGGGCCCTGGTTATTTCCAGATGACAAATAAATTTCTGAATTCCACCCCTTTTGATTTTGAAATCTTCTTCATCTCTTCCCCATACCATCTGTGAGCATGAGACTGTCAGCAAATAGTGTCTCTTGCTTTCCCTTCAGCGAACCGCCTCTGTGCAGCCTCCAGTAACCGGACAGGCTTCTTGTGTGACGACAGAGTGACCTGCATCCCGGCCAGCCAGGTCTGTGACAGAACCTCCAACTGCAGAGACGGAGAGGATGAGCAGGAGGAACTCTGTGGTGAGCACTTTCATTGAGATCTTCCCACCTGGGTCTTCCTGCTGTGCTCTGAAGACCTGTCTCACCAACTGGGCTATAATTTAACCACTTCGTTAGCTGCCTGTCCCTGTTTCAGCAGGCACAGCCGTGCCCCAAGAGCTCAGCATGGGCTCTGTCTCTGCCCTTGCAGGCGACCTGCCCCGCAGCCTCCCCACCTACCTGGTTTTCCGCTGTGGTAACCCTGCACACTGGGTCTATGCTGACAAGAGGTGCAACGGGATCAATGACTGTGGGGACTGCTCCGACGAGATGGGGAGCTGTAAGTCTGCCTTCTGGCTACAGTAAGCAAAGGGCCTGCTCTCATGAGAGACTGAAGAGGTTTTACATGAGTGGTGCTCAGTGCTGCTGCTGGGAACAACTGGAGGCTCGTGCCCTCCTCTGAGACACAAAATGGCTGGGCTAGGTCTTGAGAGAACCTTGTGGGCTCCTTCATGTCAACATCCAAAAACTGGAGGCAGCAAAGAGGGGAGAGACTCCATGCTTTGAAGGTCTTTTCCAGCCTGAATGGTTCTATGACTCTATGGATGTGGCCCTAAAGGACGTGATGTAGTGGTGGGATTTGGTAGGTCAGGCTGATGGTTGGAGTTAACAGTCTTGAAGGTCTTTCCCAACCTAAAGGATTTGATTATTCTTTGCTCCCAACCCCAAAAGTTGTTCCTTCTCTGTGGTTTGTTGAGAACAAAGTATTTCCACCTTGATGCACAGCTGTATCAGCAGCAATCATTCAAAACCAGCCTTTGGTCCTTGGTCAGGAGACAGGTATGTCCCGAAGACCAAGGGGGGACTGAGTGTGTCTCTGTGACTTAAATCCACCTCTACTCAAAAATGAGCAGCAGCTTTCTTCCTAAATCACCCCTGAGGTTTTGAACCCCTGGTGAGACCTGTCTGTAACAGCAGCTTTGTCTAGGGTAGCCTGCTAAACAAGTGAATTACAGCTGGCCATTCCTCCCAGGGTGGCACCTCTGCCCCAAGGATCATAAAAATGTCTCTTTGGTGGGTTTGCAGACTCAGGGTCATCACTAGTGTCCTTTCAATAGCTGCCGGCGTTAGGAAGGAGGCTCCTGGTGAGTGCAGCAGCAGCATTTCTGTTCCTGGTTTCTTGTCCCCACAGTGTCAGCCTGCCCTCCGTGTGGGTCAGCGTGGTGGAGCTGCAGCCCCGTGCTCTATGAGTACTGCGCCTGCGTGCCCAGGTCGCTGTGCCGTGACAGCATCCAGCACTGCACCAGCTGGTCCGATGAGTACCTCTGCACACCGTGAAGCCTCAGCACCAGGAGATGCTGGCCGTGGTGAGGTGTTTCCTGCACTGTCACCTCCCATGCTGCTGTCCTGCTCTGGAAGCTCTGGCCCGATCAGCAGCACGGTGTGGGGACAGCAGCGCCATGCTACTAGCTTGTGGGACACCTTCAAGGGTCCTCCTGAGCACTTCCCTCTGACACATCTCCATGCTCCTGATGTCCGTGGGCAGGAGAAGGTGATGTTGGTGTGTAAAGCACATCTGCGGGTTGTTTCGGCAGCTGCTTTGAAGGCTCTATGCTGATGCAGCTGGGAGGCTTCCTGTGGGGCCTGGTGTTGGGTGACACGTCTGGGGAGCCACCATGTGGGCCACCTCCTGCACAGACCTCAAACCATGAAGGTCAGTGTGGAGAGAGTAATGGTGAGGGAACTGCAGTGGATGTATTGGGGTTTGTGGGGAAAAACCAGTGTTCCTGTGGGGTGTAGCTGTCCTTCCAACCAGCCTGGGCACTCAGGGGGGACCAGGGCACATCCAAAGTGTGTTTGTCTTGGGGCTGAGCAGTTTTGGAGTGGCAGCTCCACAAACAGCCACTGGGCTGGGATGCATTGCACTGCATTCAGTTAGCAAGGAAAAAAGGTTTGGGGGGGATCCACGGCAGCCTTGGAGCAGTGAGCAGAAGAAAACCAGAAGCTGCAGCCACTGCTGGGTGGCTGTGGGATGACCTGGGATCTGCTCGGTTTGCTCCTCTGCCAGCCAGGCCTTCAAAGCAGTCCGCAGGATAGTGATGCCATTGAAATTTAAGAAAGCTGTGTTCTTTCTCTGCTCCTTTGAAGAAAAGAAAACCAAAACACTCATCTGTGTCTAAAATGTTGATTCTGAGGAAAACACGGATTTTCAGTGAGTGTTCCTACTGTTCTAGGCCCAAAATAAACATCAGGCACTGTTCTCCCCACCGCCATCCCAGGTCACATATCTTTAAAAATAAAAGCCAGTCCACTCATTTCCTCTCTCTCCTGTGATCTGTAACTCGGCGTCTCTCCATGGCTGGTATAAATGGTGGATGTTTGTTCTAATTTGTAGCTGGGATACAGCCATAGATCTGACAGATCTTTTAAAAATAGCTTTGCTGTGTTCTGACTCACGCTTTACCTAGAATGAGACGGCAAAATTCTGCATAATGGAACAGGTACCATGGAAATTTTTAGAGCTGTGTTTAATAACCCCTCCTTTGCCATGCCAGGCCGGGACGGATGGCTTGCTTTCGCTATGTCTGTAAAGCATCACCTCAGTGCTGCAGCTCAGAGGAGGGACTGAGTTTTTTAGGAAAACATTTCTCACTTTCAAGCTTCCAGCCTCAGCCAAAACATGAAATAGAGATGCATGTTTTTACCAGAAAATCGCAAGCATCTAACATTTCAAAAAGGCTGATTTGGGGTCGGTAAATCCTGGTTTGTTGTAGTTGCTGTGCTCCTCTTATTACCCCAAAGCATTTCCAGGGGGCAATCTACAAGGAAGTTCTGCAGCACTTCTTCAGAGGAGCTCAAGGAGGGTCGGTTCAGGGGCAACTCTCTCTTTTTTGGGGAAGAGATGCTTTGTGATTTGGATGGGGTTCAACCACCGTCTGTTTGCCTTCTTCATGGGCTTTGAAATCTTCATGCTCAGCACTGAGACCAGCAAATATGGTTAGTAAGAAACTTGTTCTGCCTTAAAAATATTGGGATGACCATGACTTTGTGGAGCCTCTCACCTTTGCTGTGGGTGGGAAGAGGACGCTGGTTAGGCTGGGCCATGTGGCAATTGCTGGATTCCCCCCATCCTGTATTTGTCAGTCCTGTCAGTGGGGGATTTGTGCCTCAGAGCTCTGAGGAGAGATCAGGGGGTTGAGTACAGGGTGGTAATGTGCCTAAGTCATCTCAGGATAAAATTTACACAACGGTGTGTTTAAAAGAGGAAGTCTGCTGGTCAGCACGAGGAGCTAAGAAAAGGACTAACTTTACCAGGGGTGGAGAATGTAATAAGCACAGTGCTCTAAAATGCCTCTTCTGAGAAGTGAAGCTACACTGTGCTATTTTACTGACACTCTGTGACCTGGGCAGGCCATTCATGCCAAATCACAATGTGCCTGTTTTCTGCCTCAAGGTGTCAGCTCCCAGCTGCTTTACTGATGTGAAACGGAGGAAACGGAGAACACAATGCTCTGAGGCTGGCCTCTGCATGCTCAGATGAGCAGATCTCACAGTCACAGAAGAGCTAGCAAAAGAAATCCACGTTGGCTGCTGAACCGAAAGCCAGCTGCAGGAGGAGGTTTGTGTGTGAGTGTCACAGCCTTCTTCCTCCCTGGTAGCGGTTCTGCTAAGTCACTGTTTGTGCCATTATTTGTCTCAGAAGAGGGCTGATGTAGTCTTCAGTGGAAGCTATAAATAGCCTAGAGTTTCTGTGAAAAAATGTAGGGCTTCCAAACAAGCATACTTGCATTCTTTGTTTTTGGAGAAACTTCAGCAATACAGAAACAAAGAGGCAGGGGCTTCCCTCTCATCTCTACTTATTTTTGAGGTGAAGTTCCCTTTCTTGGCATCTTTGTGTTTGTGATTGCCAAGGATGGGCTGTTTTCCTTGTTACTGAATTGTGACAAACACTGAACTGAGGATATCTAAATTGGCACTAGTAGAAGAAGCCTGTCCTTGGCCTTAAAGGGCACAACGATGGCTTCACTGTGCACCTCAGTTTTGTTTGAATTCCAGTCCTGTGTTGATGATAAACAAACCTGTAGTGTTACAGCTGTACTCCTGGCTTCAGAAAGACCAAACCAGAACGATTCTGAGTATCTCTGCCTTTTGCAGCAAGCGCGTGCTGTTCAGTGAACACTTCCCTTTATGTTTTAGATGAGATGCAGTTAGCGTATGGCAAGCCTGCACACACACTGAGAGGAGGCTTTAAAGCACAAAGCGCAGGCAGGATTTGCTTGTAAGGCAGGGCATGGTACAGCTGTAGAGTTTAATCTCTGCAGTAACCCAGTTTCAGCTTTCATTTCCTGGGTTAAAAGGAAGGAGATAGGGGACTTCTGTTCTTTGAATTTATGCGATGTTACCGAGGGGTTTCTGTCTCTGCTTCCCTCCCTCCCACAGGCCCGTCCTTATCCTGTTTGCTTCCTCCCTTTGTCAGAGCTCTATCAGCACAGCCTCTGCTTTTACAGGCTGAGCCTTCTGTGCTAGCAGCACTGTTAAAGGCCCGCTGCACTTGACAAGCACAGCGCAGCTTTACTTCCAAAAAGTTGCAGTGATTATTAGTAGTCTTTGGCCCCTGAGGAGACAAGAGATGAGAAGGGACAAGACCGGTATTTTTGTGAACGGTATCTATGTCAGAAGAATTAGTTAAGGATGACAACAAAAACTTTATTTGAAAAAAAATATGTATTGAAAATATACAGTAGTAACATCACCCTTCTCCTGGACTCTAGCCCTCCCCTCCCCAAGCCTACGATAACACAAGCAGATCACAGCAACCAGCTTTAACAATACTGGTCTGCTTTGTTACTCCCTCTGAACGCCTCTAAAATCTGTTGTCAGCAAGAAAACAACAAACAAAAGACTCGTTTCTTTCTGACTCAGTAGGTATTTAACAAATCCCAGTCCTCCACTGTGAGGCACAGATGCTTCTGTTTGGAAGTCCTTTCTCTCTCTTGTTCAGCCAAAGCTCTTTTTTTATTGTTCTTTGATTCATGGCTGCCTGCAACCTCCTTTTTCAAAGGTGAATGGCAATTTTGAACTTTTTCCTTATAAAACTGCAAGTTTCCAGATGCTTTGGTTTCTGTCTCCTCCAACTTGCATTTGACTGCTTCCTCTGTTCTGCGTGTCTTGCCATCTACAGGGGGATAAACAAAAAGTTCAGAGTTGAGGAAAAACAGAATTATGCCTTAAAATGTACATGTGTGTTGCAAATTGTTTTGGCCAAGCAAACCTGGAAATACTGTTTGTTTTACTGAAGCATACATAGGGGAAATGAACATTTTTATTTTGGACTCAGGGTTTTAAGGAGAAAACTCAGTGATTAGATGTTGCCCTGAGCCTGCTGTCATGCTGAATTTTAAGTGAGTTATCCAGCAATCTAACAAATATATAAAACAAAACAAAACACATGCAAAAAACCTCCCACCACACTGTAAAGCAGTTGCACAAATGGCTGAAATTGCACATCTGAGATGCTATTTGTACTACCAAAATGCATGAAAATATTTCTCCTAGATAATTATTAAATAATGTGGTCTCTATTCAACTACGTACAGAAGTGCTGAGCTGCTGTTCTGGATCTCAAGTCCTCTTGTGGCTTGACAGCCTCCATAACTGCCTGCTCCCACTGCAAAACTGTCTGAAAGAAGATTTGAGAGAGTTAAAAATATTTCTTGTAAAGTTTATAGAAATGTCAACAGAAACAACTCTATCCCTTATTATTTCCTATTTGGTGATTTAATACCTCATAGGTATTATTTAAGAAAAATTTCTAGAAAGTAAAATAGACTTAAAAACCCATACCTGCTCTGCCCATCCCTCTGTTCTGCAGTTACTATGATCAAATTCTTTCAGAGGCACTTCTGAGTGAACCAAGCCTATCTGCGTTTGGATTCGTTTAATGACGGCATTAACATCCTAGTGAAAAGGGAAATGAAGTGGTCAGAAGGAAAGACCATTTGGTTGTATTTGTCCGTTAAACTTAGGAGCTCTTTTACCTTGAGACCTGTCCCAGAAATGTCCAAACAGTTCAACTTCTTGAAACAAAGAATGTATCCAATTCCCACATCTGTGATTTTAGGGTTACCTGTAATGTCAGGTAAAGTTAGTTAAGTTGCAAGATGTAGAAGAAGACAAAATACCAAGAAACTATTTGTTCCAAAACCTAATACTAGAACAAAGGATTTTTGGCCTCTTCTTTGTAGGATGATTCATGTTTGGAAATTGAGTCAAATGTGGTGTTTTTCCTCTAATGATCAAAATACAAGTTTTACAATATTACTTCCCATATTCTTAGAGACATGTACGTAATTAACAAGTAGCTGAGACTTAGAGGTATGACCTGTGCCTTGTGGAAGCTGGCAGTCAAACCTGGGGCTGGGTACTAGGCTCACTGGAATTGTTATTAAATTATTTGTATCCCTTCAATATTAAGTAGAAAAAATCATTTATCAAAAAAAGATACAGTTTGCTTCTAATATTATACCATGAAGCACTTACAAGACAAGTCTAATACCAAAAGATTCTCAAGTCCCTTTTTCAATACTCGTACTGGTGCTGTCATTCTGCGAAGGCCCACATCTGATAAAGCGTTGTCTTTCAAGAGAAGCCTTTTTACACTGGAAGGAGAAATACAAAACAATTGTTTACAGTCACTTTATTTAGACAGCTTTGCAAAATATCTTAAAACTCTACGCAGAAAGTCTGGGCTCATCTTGTGCCAACCCCTCAGTCTACTGAGGGGTTAATAAGAACTTTTTATTAACATTAATAAAAGTAGCAAGAAAGAAGCCTGGGTTAGTAGGACTGACAAATGTTTTTATATTCCTTCTGCTAGCTCAACAGAAGCACTTATTTGAGCAGTTATTCATGGAACTCCAGTGACAAACTCATCCTAGAGCACAAGCATTTGCTAACAGAGACAAGGAGGTTCTTTATAAATTGAAGTCATTTAAATCAGGACTGCCAATCTCAACTTCACTCAAAACTGAAAAGAGAAAAACACTTGGCAAAATGGGAGAGGACAGATTTGGTAAGAGATGCAGCAACAATTTTTAGGTAAACAATGAGGTATTATTAACACAGATGAACTCAGGGAAAACATAACATTACAACATTTTTCAAAGTGCTTTGAAAACAAAATCTCATCTCAAAATGCATCAAAGTATCAAAGTTTTATATTAATGTAATATCCCCTAGATAGTAGCTATTCTGCCTACTGTTTTCCCAATTTTTTTACTTTTCAATCTTCGGTATCAAACATAATAAAATTTATTTTCCAAAGTATTAATTAACTAAACATCAACCTAGTGCTTACACAGATCTCCATCTGGCCTATTGGTTTGGTTAAAAATTTGTCTTATAAAAGTTACCCATTAAAGAAGGAAATAAAACTGTAAAGCTGTAACAAATGCTTAAGATGTTTTTTTTTTTTCCTGCCCAATGGAAATTATAAAAATACACAAGATTTATCTTGCACATTTATAGCACCTTTGAGATTTAGCATGTCCTTTAGAGCATGTTCTTTTTGTACAATAAATTCTGTATTTTGTTTACCTCAAGAACAGGTTTTATCAACAACCAAAATCTTCAAATTTACACACTACTTTCTGTGAAATTTTTCTGTAAAGTCACACCTTGATTCTTTGAACTGCTTAGTGATAGGAAAAGAAAGTGTCATCTTTAGATACACATCAAGCAATTAGTACCTAGACAGAGCCTCTTTAGTGAGGTGTTCTAAAAGTTCGTGTTCATCTCCGAGTTTACAACAGGAAAGATCCAAACATGTCAGATCCCGGAAAGACTTAATTTCTTCTAGTTTTTCAGAGATAAGCAGGTATCTGTAAAGAACAAAAAAGCTATCAGTGTTCAGGGCACATAAGAAGGATCTTCAAGTATTCTCAAGTGTCACAAGCATAAGGCAGTTATTTCTCATACGAATCTGTGTAGAAACTGACAGAAACTGGCCAGCTGTTGTAATTATCTTTTTTACACTGCATTCTGCACACAACACATCCAAATCCCCAGCCTTCTCCTCGAATAAATATCGTTTTGTTATGACACAGAATAATGGAGTAACAATTACAACCTCAATTTGCAAACACCACTATTAGGGGCCTGTTTTCAGGTTATTACTGTATTATTTCAGAATAATGTAGAATAAATTACTTTAAATCAGATTCACAAGTTGCTCTTCCTTAGTATCTAGGTGGCGTGGAGACAAACCAGCATTCACACAGGTTTCAAATCTATTCTGAATGCATCAGCATAGCTTGCCAAATGGTAAAATTTTACTTTCCACATGTGAAAATACAATACTTCGCTAGAGACGTGGCCCAGCTCACTAGACTAAGTCCAACGGGATGCCTGCAGGACCCTGGACTCCAACTGAAGCGGTGATTACACCCCAGGCAGTGGTTACGCAGTGGGTTATTTTTTTTGAGCTGCGTTGGTTCCTGGATCCAATTCCCTCCGCAGCCATGCAAACATCTGTGCTGGAACTATTCAGTAGGAGGTTTAGAGGTAGGAATGCACTGAAGAATGGCATGCATGAATATGCAGTAACACCCTGCTTGCACATAGCAGTTACTACCTTACCCCCATCTCCTTTGCTTTTACCTCTTATTTCCACAGCAATACAACCTAATCTCTCCTGAATTTACCTCACAGTCCCCACAGCAAGACATTCTCTGAGGATAACACCTGCAGTGCTGAAATTAGGTGTGTTTACTAATTGCATCCCTCAATGAATACCTTTTTGCCCATGGAAGTAAGAGCACCTTCTTGGTGCAAGTAGACCTACCAAACTACTCCACTAAATCCTAGGAGGCAATACGTGCAGTCAGAGGGCAAAGCAACTCTCAGTAGACCACAGAGGGCTTGTGAAGAGTGGGCTCTTTCACAAATATGATTAATCAGAAAGTGCTTTAGTATCTTACTTCCTGGATTTCAAAGACTTGATACTTAACTGAGCTTTCTGTAATAGCAAACTATGCCAGAGGTAACTTCACTTCTGAATTAAGCTCATAAAAAGTATCTGTACTAAAAATAAAGAGGGAGTAGGTTTAAGGGATAAAACAAAGGATAATTGACCTCTGATCAAACATTCCTACTGTGCTCAAAACACCCTTGGCACTTCAGATGAATATGCCTGTACTTTGATTCTAAACTGGATAAACCATCCCTTTTAACGTGTATAGATGGAGAATAGTCTCAGTACAGTACTTGGAAAGACTTCAGTAGGAGCAAAGCACATTCAGTTTTAAGCTTGGTGAGACTCTCTTGTAGAGAAAGAAAACGTGAACACTGAGAAGGTAGAAAAAAAAAAAAGAAGCTGTATTCTAATCAGAACCTCATTAAGGTATGTTCAGTATGGGGCTAGGAACCACAATTACCACTAAGGTAAAACCTGCCTGACTTCAAAGGCTCTAACTCTCACCTACAAGACTGTATCTTCTGCTCAGCACCCAAAATGAAACGGGATAAAAAATGAAATGAGTTAAAAACTTATAGTAAATAATCCGAGATGGTCTGCAAGGGTGTATTTTATCTGAACAGTCAGCTAGGCATGTTGAAATGCTTCTAAGTACAATTAGAAAAATGACCCAAGAAATACCTGAGGTAGCATTACACATACAGACTGCTATGCAAATACTGATTAGCATTGTTAAAAAATAGTTGCAAGTTTAAGCCTTCAAATAAAATCCCCCTTTAGTTTACATGGATTTAATCTATTACCTGTATTGCCTTGTATCTCTGTGTGAAACCAGCAGCTATGGGCTGTACTTGTTAGGAAAGGAATGGTACGAAGGGAAACAAGCAGCAGAGTAAGATGAGGCTCAAGTCAGTTGACTAAAAATAGGTGGTGCTATAAGGCCTAAATTTTTTGAAAAGTTACTTTTGAGAGAAAGTAAGGGAAAATTTAAGCATGCTAGCAAAAAGCACTAGGTATTTGTTTCTGAATGCACTTACCTATTCCGCAGACATAACGAACATAGCACCAAATTGCCATATGCTTCAGTAAACTTCTGTAGAGCTCTCAGTCCTGTAACTGGTTCTGTGAACTTTTGTCTTGCTTCGGCAGCCGAGAAGAGCTTTTCAGCAATCTGCTCTGGGAAACCAATCAACGAGTCAATGTGGTCAACGTTGTCAGAGATGTACCCCAGCACCAGGCTGAAGAGAGACTTGGCCGAGTATCGGAGGTTCCCTTCCTTGGTGTACGTGAAGATGAAGTGATCGGTCCTCTGCCTCCTTGCCCTATCGTCCTCCCTGTTCATGCAGAGCTCCACAGAAAATCCTCTGGAGAACAGCCTGAAAGGTCTTGCTTTGGGAGGGACATTGTGTATGCCGCCTGCACCCTGGTTTACCACGTGCAGCTTCCCATTTTCACGCACGTATATCGGCCCGGTATCCAGCCAGCTTTCCGAGTGGAGCCAGCACGACATTCCCCTGGTCCAGTTCTGCAAAAACAAACCGCAGACAGGTAAAACACACCTTGAAAAAGACCCCCGAGCCCCGTCAGCGATCCTGGGTGCCCCGAGTGCAGGTTGTCACGTAACCCTGCAGCGCCAGGAGGGCCGGGCTGGGTGCTGCCTGCCATCAACCCACGGACACTGGGATGGCGAAAGGGAGCTGGGGTGTGAGGGGAGCCACAGCTGTGCTGCAGGAAGAGGGGAACGAAGAGAAAGAGAAAGAGGAGGAGGAGGGTAAATGGCTGCCCGCAGCAGGGCAGCCGAGCCTGACCGAGGAGCCCCCTCCCGGCTCTCAGAGCAGGGTGCGCAGGGCAGGAGCGGTGCTGAGGGGTCCGGGGGGGGGGCTCTGCCCTCACCTACCTGCCCCGCCGGGGCCGCCCCGCCGCTCCCTCAGCCGGGGCCGCTCTCGCCGCTCCCATCCCGCAGCAGGCGGGGCCGCGCCGGGGGCGGGCAGCGGGAGGGGAGCGGGGCGCTGAGGGGACGCTGAGGGGACGCGGCCCCGGGGTGGGCTCTGAGGGGGGGGCGCCGCCGCCGCCATTTTCTCGCTCCCCCCCCCCGTGAGGGTCCCGCTGCGGCACCGCCTCGCCCGGCCACAACCGCGCTGCTCCGGGGCGTCCCCGCTGCCCGGTACCGGCAGCACCGGGCTCGGCCATCCCCTCCGCTCCCGGTCCCAGATGGGGGCCACCGACTGGTGCCGGAGCTCGGCGGGCGCTGCCCTCGTCCTGGCCACCTCCAGCGACCCGCAGCACCCCGCCGAGAACATGGCGGACGGGTGAGGGCGGCGAGAGGGGCCCTGAGGGGGGGGTCCCCTGGCAGCGCGGTGCCTCTCCTAGCTGGAATATTTTCTGCCCCCACAACGCAAATTAAAATCTTCCCCAATAATAACGGCCTCGCATTCTTTATTTATTTAAAAAATTTCTTTCGAGGCTGCTATAAATAGTCCTGTGTGGTTTTCTTTTTCTCCACAGAAGTTCTGAAACGTTCTGGACGACGACAGGAATGTTCCCGCAGGAATTCATTATTGGTTTTCCTAAATGTGTAAAAATCAGCAAAGTCGCCATCCAGTGTTACTTGGGTAAGGCTTCGTGTATTGCAGTACGCAGTACAGATTATTCAAAATGTATTCGCTTACATGCACGTTCTCTCAGTAGCCTCGTATATTTAACTAGTTGCTTTTAACATGTTAATAAAGGTACAGCTTAGCAAAACACTTGTCTTGCATGTCCAAAGTTTTTCATAAATGTGTCAGAAAAAGATGGCCAATCTGCCCCAGCTGCAGTTGTTACTGCGTTCTCATAGCAACCTTGTATTGATCTTCTAGTTAACTTCTGTAGTACAGTGGTGGCTGATCTAATTTTATGGATAAAACCGCAATACTTACTATTTTAATGATTTATTTTTAATACTGATTTTTATAATTGTGTATAGCAACTCTGAATTTTATTTTCTAAAATAAGGTGAGGGAAAATGTGAGGTGTAAGATCAAAAGCACTGTTACAAGGTGAGAGCATGGGTACAGGAGCTTGACTGTCAGCAGAGGCTGCACAACACAAAATGAAAACTTGTCCTTGTTTGTCCAACCTGAAACAGGAGTGTGATGGTTTTATTGCAGTCCTAGTCCCTTAACTAGAGGAACAATGGATTAGTTAATACTGATGGTTTGTAGATGGAAAGTGATGCAATAAATATCATTTTAAATAAACTGCAAAATTTATGTTTATATTTTAAATGCTATGTATTTTAGTGCGGACCTTGAGGATTGAAAGAAGCATATCTAAAGACCCAGTAGATTTCGAACAGTGCGTTGAAAAAGGTGAGATTCTGAATCTGAAGTGGGTGGGGTTTTGTGGGAGTGATATCGATCTGTGCATTTGCTGATTGACTTATTTCAAAGTTTTTGAATAACAAAGCTTTTGTTAGGCAAACCAGGAAGGATTCCAATTGACTTTTATTGTTATTATCCCAGCACGTATCTGAGAACAAGACTAGTCACATTGTCAGGCTTTGGTAGAGCCTTGTGACCTAGATTTCTTCTGATAATTTCAGTTAATATTGATTAGTTTTTTTAAATTTCACTGGAATCCCTGTTTTCCTGCAAAAATTCCTTGTAGTATTGTAGTACAGAGTAACTTTCACAGTAAAGCATTTACATTTTGACCATAGTTGCCTTAAAAATGCTAGTGGTGCACCTTCTGGGGGGAGCTATCACTTCTTGCATAAATGATACCAAATTTTTGGAGTTCCCCATTGATTTCTTTGGACATCAAGTGAGAATATGGGCATGTTGGAAATT
Source organism: Aythya marila (assembly GCF_965140915.1). NCBI lineage: Eukaryota > Metazoa > Chordata > Aves > Anseriformes > Anatidae > Aythya > Aythya marila. Next base: position 27,448,693 of record NC_139049.1, on the reverse strand, counting down.
AATAATGTTTCCTGGCATGTAGCCTGGTGCTATACAGTGCCATTTTCTCAACTTGAAAACTGCATTTTCAGATGGCTAATGGTACACAAATGCACCAGGAAACAATACATTTTTTTCTATTGTTAAATCTTAGTTTTATGCCTTTCACTAAGTTTGCATAGTGTGTAAAAAATTATGCTTGTAAAATTGATCTTAGATTTTATATAGGTTCTACTGAGACGTACAGATAAAACCATCCTTTTTATCATTGGTGCACTCTGGATTTTTCCAGTGAGTCATTTTAACTCCATGTCTGTTGAGTATTCAGGTCTGGCTTGATGATGATGTTATTAGATATTTGTTTAATAGACAAATTTAAATAAAGTTTATGAACACTGATGTTCTGATTAGCTGTTTGGAGATGTAAAATGATGTAGAACTGCTCGAGCCTACTTGTACAATCTTTTTTGTTCCAAAAATTAAAATCAGACTTACATAGTATAATAGAGTGCCATTTCCTGCATTATTATGTTGTTTTTAATGCCCCTTGGGTGATGTTTTATAAAGCAATGTAATGAATTATATTTTTACACTTGGATATTGCAAAGAGTATTTGTTCTCTTAATTAACCTTGTAAAGAACAATTTCTGTATGTTGTGTGACTTCCTGCTCCTTAAACTCCCATGAACTCTGACATCCAGTGAATTTTTTTCACAGCATTGTGCACTGTTACTCATTATTTGCTGAAAATATGTATTTTCTAGATTTGCAACACACAGAAGGACAGCTTCAGATGGAAGAATTTCCAGTGAGTATTTACAGGATACACCAGCAGTGCTTCATGGAATAGGTTGTCTAGGCTAACTGGGTGGAAACCATGAAAAATCAAAACATGTTTATTTATAATTATTGTTAACTCAACATTAGATTTGGGAATTCATAGATCAGGACATAAGACTCCACTTTCCTGCTGCTCCTCTGTAGATTGGGGTATGAAGTTGCACCTAACTACTGCTCCTGTGTGAAGGAGCTCCTTCCAGAAGAATGGTGGTCTTTCCTCCCTGAATTGTTGTGGTGAAGGCTGCAATCAATATTCAGGGGTGGGGAGGGACAACTGTTTTTAATTGGTCTCCTAAAGAATCTCTGAAGCTGGCTAAATTTTTTAGAACACCATGATTTATGTGTAATTTGGAAACAGACATAGGAACACAGGTTCTTCTAACAAACTTCTGCAAATAGTTTGATAGTTATGTTACTACAGAGACTAAAATTAACTTTTTTTTTTTTTTTTTTTGTCTTCTACAGCTTCCTGAATTCCCAGCCACTTACTTGCGGTTCATCATCAAGTCTGCCTTTGATCATTTTGTATCAGTGCACAGGGTGATGGCAGAGGGCACAGCAGAAAACGCTTAAGTCCAGCTTAAATTTGTACCTTTTTTTTCCTTTTTGTATTATATTTTGATATCTGTATTGCAGGGAATATTTATTATTAAAACTTCGTATTAAAGTGCTTTTCAAAGATACAGATGCAGTGTGTATTCACCACTAGTTTAATGTATGTAATGCAGTTAATTGGTAAGCAACTGCATAGATACTTTTGCCAGGGGCTTGTGTAACATTAGTTTTATAAATACATAGCCAGAGTTCTGTTTGGACAGGAAATTGCAGAAATATATGGAAAGCAGAAACGCCTGTGGTGCATGACTGAGAAGTCTGCAGCTTCCACTCGGCTCAGCTAGAGCGGACACCTCTGAAAAAAGTCAAGACATGTCCAGTTGGTTCATGAACAGAATTAAGAGTCTGTGCTTAGATGTCCTTAATTATAGTAACAGCTGTCTAGCTTTATAATCTGGAGTGTTATCAAGAATACTTAAACATAGCTAAGTCCATTTAAATCATTGTGTTTAGGTCAGGCTTTCTTAATTTATGAATTAAAACCCAGTTTCCTGTGAGATGTTTCCCTTGCACCCTGAGTTGAATGGAAGAAAATATGAAATACTTACATGGGAGGCATTACTTCTTACTCTCAAAGAAGTTATTCAAAAGTTCTAAAACTGGAAACCTCATTAACTCAAAAGAAACTGTGCAAGAATAATAGGATGTGTATAAACGTCTACTAATGCTTATAAATAACCGGAGGGGAAAAACAAGCTGGAGCCATACAATGCTCTGATAGTTTTTTAATAATTGCAGATCAATCCTTTGTTTCTATAAATATTTTCTAAAATCAGGTCACAGCTGTCTGCGCTTTAAGCTATGACTGTCATAACAAATATTAATAGAAACAAATGTTAATAGAGATTGTCTTATTCAGAAGCCTTCTGAAGTCTGTGGAAGTGAACGTTTAAGAAAATTGGATGTGTACAAGAGAGAGAGAAACTTATTAATGTGAAATTGGTTGTTTTGCATGCCAGTTGACTTTTGCAAATATCACCACCCCTGAGGTTTATCCTGCATGGTATTCCTTAGGAATGTAAATGTCGATATCCAATCCTAATAGCTCAGCTACTGTTTGTTACTGCTGCTGGTATAAGTGTAGTAAGACACTACAATGTGATAGATGAGGTTGTAGCGATGAAACCTGGAAACCTCCAGACAAATAAATGATGAACCACACTGTAAATGCTCTTTAGATGCATGTGTTATTCCCTGTCTAGGTGGTCTGTTATTTGTATTTTTTTTAAAACAGTTATGTCCATGAAAACTTATTCATTGAGCTTTTTTTTATCCAGCTAGTCTTTACTCTGAAGTCCTCTTCTTTCTTTTTCTATTTCAGTTTTTCCAGGATGGCGCGTATTTCCTGGGGGTGATAGTTCCAAGGCCCCACTCCTCCCTGCAAAGGCAATAAAATTATACAGTAATGCTCAAATACACAGAGCAGAAGTCCTTTAGAGCACAGCAGTTAAATCAGAGCTGTGGGTAGGTGTACTTGGGTTTCTTTTGCTTGGCAGCTGTCGCATAGGAGGTGGTATGCGCACAGGTCACACCCTGCTGTGTAGCTGGGGCAGGGCCAGTGCTGGGATCCTGGAGCTGGGGAGTGTTCCTGGATCTCACAGCTTAGACGTAGCTAGGTTTTCTAATGAGCCGTGGGATAAATATTTGAGCAGGACTGAGGTGTACATCAAATATGTACACTGCAAAGGCCCAGACTGGTTTTACTGCAAGGCCTTTTCTTTTTTTCCACAGTTAAAGTGCATTGTGTAATTAGCAACTATGAAATAGAATGAAATACTTGCATAAAATACAAAACATTCTTATTTTAAAAGTTGAGAATCTAAATGTATTGTGCCCATTATTGTTGGTGGGTTTTACCTTGTAGATAACCTTCCCCTCTTGAAGCAGATACAGTCTTTCTGGCAGTGCAGCGTATTTTGAACTGCTGAGGTTTTCCATAGTGTCTAAAACCACTGGACATAAAGGACTATTTTTCTGAAGAAATTGTGCTGCAATTTTTCGATCTTCAAGGCTTCTGTGATTGTTAATAACGATATTGTTTTTAAAAGCCCATCCGTCTGGAACAAATGAGAAAGGTGTTTAGCAAGGAACATTTGGAATAGACATTGGGGTGGAGATGTCCTGTGTGTCACGTACCAAAACTGTGTTAAAAGAATAATGCAATTTACTTCTAACACCAAAACTTGCCATGAAATTAAGGTCCCCTTCAGAGTAGGAGAACACTACAGCTTTGCAGGTAAGTAATCATGTGTCTTTGTTTGTTTCCCTACTTTAATTTGAACAAACTGCATTTCTTCCTTGCCCTGGATTCAGAAATACTTGATGTATTTTAGCTGAAATTTTCCCACGTAAATCAAGCCTGGAAAGATACCAGGTGTGGGAGATGCATCCCATCCAGATAAAGTTTGCCAAAATGATTGGTGCAGAGAAGGAGATTTTTAAATTATAAGCTGATTATCAGCTGTTACCTGTTCATTTAGCAGTCTCAGCAATAGTGTTGTTCATTCAGCTTGATTCTACTCATTAAGCCTATAAAATTAATTTTAGATCTGATAACTGAAATATGCAAGAGAGAAGGCCCCTCCTTGTTTTTTAGAAATATGCAAATAAACATTTGCATATAACTTCCTAGGAAAGAGGAAACAAAAGATTTTGGTGGCTTGGCTGTCTGTTTCTCAAGAGCTCTAAGTGATGCAGTGTTAGAAAACTTGAAAACTGTAAACGTTGCCTTTTAGAAAACCACCTTAACCCTGGGATAAAAATCTCTGCCAGCATGTTACTTAGTCCAGTGTAGATAAAAGAGTGTGTGCAGTTTGTTTGCTATTTTTTAATTAAAGTCTGCATCCTGTTCTTGACACATTAAAAATGATTTACAAAAACTACACTGTTTTGTTTTTAAAACACATAACACATGCTGCCATTGCACACTTAACCTTTGTTCTATGAAAGGCTCTTTTCATTTTTGTTCATATTTTTCAAGAGGAGCTCTGCTACAACTGGGAGGAAGTTTTGCACAGATTTAACTATGTGCTTCCCTTCACAGAGATAAGCATCTTCAACAGGAGTATTTCAGTGTGAAGTCAGATGTGCGAGTAAAATCGTTGGGAGAATCAGGGATGCAAACTGGTGCCTAGATTTGGTGTGGCCACTTTTGATTTTAGGAAGATTTCTTTGCTGTTTGTAGTTAACTCCTTTGCTAAAATGTTTTTCTAACAGGAATGATGCATATCTGAAGTTAGGGTAGGCATTAATATGTTTGTACTGTACCTGCTGCGTGAGCTTCTTCGATGTAGATGATAAGGAAATCTGCTATCGAGCTGAAATCTTTGACGAGCTTGTTGAACTCATCAAATTTTAACATAAATGAAGGTCAGGTGCAACTTCCAAAATTCAGGATTAAAGGCCGGTTACCTAGGAGAAAACCAGGGGACACTCTGGTTAAGTTGGTGGTGGGAGAGAGGCAGCAGAACGAATGTATCACCAAGTTTCTATGCAAAACAAGCACCAAGATGCTTTCTGTCCCTTAGCCTGGCACTGACCAGTGCAGGATCCAACAGTGAGCTTAACCAAGGAGGGGCCTTTATGTGCAAAGCCCAGTGAAGGCAGAAGGTACCTGACAGAGACACATCTTGTGCCTTCCCCATGACAACCATTTCTCAAGTCACCAGCATTTTGGGATAGCAAGCTGCTCCAAAATGGATATACAGCATGTAGTGCCTGGCAGCCTCCCCAGGATCTTTCATGCTAAGGACTTTGAAAACTATTTAGCATGATCGTTTGCAAGGTTTCTCAACAGACAGTGATTCAGGGATGGACATCTAAGCACAGATTCCTAATTCTGTTGACTCAACTGGATGTCTTGACTTTTTTCAGAGGTGTCAGCTCTAGCTGAGCCGAGTGGAAGCTGCAGACTTCTCAGTCATGCACCACAGGCGTTCCTGCTTTCAATGGATTTCTGCAATTTCCTGTCCAAACAGAACTTTGGTTATGCCTTTATTAAACTAATGTTACACAAGCCCCTGGCAAAAGTATCTGTGCAGTTGCTTACAGATTAACACAGGGTGTACCCATGTGTTTGCATCTGCATTATCGATTGCAAGGCCTCAGTTTAAGAGAACTTGCAGGATTTTTAGTCCATGGCCATGCTAAATTATCTCAAGCATGTTCAAGATCTTCATTCTGGCTGGGCTTAGCTTCAAGAAAGTGCTGCCAGCATATTTTGCATCTTAAAGAATCTAATAGCAGGGGTACCTTTCTGTAGATATTGTGTACCTCGAATTGTGCAACCCTATTTTATATATAAATAAAGAGAGAGAAGGGTTTAATGCTTCCCATGGGGACAGACGCTGCTGCTTAATGATTAATTCCACGTTCTGCAGAGATCTCGGTGGGAGGCAGCGGACAAAGTACAAAGCAACTTCTTTTTCTTCTGCCTCATTTCTAGCTGCTTTAAATCTGCAAAAACACTGTGTGCTTTCTAGTTTCTAGGATCTATTCTGGCTTTCGGAGCTGGCATGGGACTTTGTGTATGTACAGGGAATGGCAGCCAATGGTCGTGACTCACTGCACCCGGTTCTGACTCTGGATCTTCTCCCCCTAAAACAAATTATCACTTTTGCTGTCAAAAGGAGCCATTTCCAGACAGAGCCAGCTTTTGCAAGAGGTTCACAAGCTTACTGGCGTGCAGGGATGTTGTATCCAGGACAATAAGCAGGTCATTTTAGAAAATCAAGAGGCAGGCAGCTGGCGTGAGTGCACACAACACAGCAGAGCAGGCTGGCGTTGTTCATTTGATGGGAAAGATGCAGCACGTTCCCTGATTGTCCCTGTCCCCTCGCAGCCTCTTGTCCTCACCAACCATTTTATCACACCCAAACCATTGCAAGAATGTTGACTGACCTTGCATGAAGTCGAAGAGGTGCCGGACGTCCCCCTGAGATGTCACCACTGGCGTGTTGGGAGCAGGCTGTCCCTCGTAGGCTTCGTCCTCCAGCCTCTTCCACTTCACCTTGAGCACGAAGAGTAAATACTGGAAGCTGAAGAAGGTCGGGCCCCAGTTCTCGTAGCTGAACTTGGGGTTCTGGTTCATTCTGCTCTTCTCGCCTTGTTTTAGGATGTGCCTTTTCATGGCGTTGGGGAACAGCACCATCAGCGTTTTGCCGACGACAACGCTCGCGGTGACGTGCAGAAGAATGAGGGCTTTCCGTAGCAGCAGCCTGACGCTCCACATCGTGCTGCAGGTGAGGGCTTCCGATGGGAATGCAGCGAGGCAGCAGGGGCAAAGGTAGCGAGGTGGGGAGGAAAGGCGTTCACGTGGCCCGAGGCATTTTGGCCCAATTTCTGCCTGGCCTGGCCTCCCTTCACCTCCCTGTGGACTCCACGTGTCTGGGAGCGAGGAACCTGCCCGTGGAGCTCCTCTGCTTGCACCAGGGCAGGGCTCTAAGGTGGGCTGCACAGCTGCAAGGCTTGTTCAGGGAAATCGTGTGTGTTAGAAACGAGCAGGGCCGCTTTGGGATGTTCTCCCGGATTAAAAACAAAAATTAGGGGAATGGTGCCCCAGGGCTGGGCCTGTCAGCGCTGAGGCACTTCAACCTACGCCTCCAGGCTCGGGAGCCACCCATGTCCATGGTGGGGGCCTCGGGGGTGATGCGGCCGATGGCATTGGGGTAGCGTGGTGTGTGCTGCGCTGCCGTGCACTGGGACTCGTCACACAGGCGGGGAGGACACCCAGAAAAGTACCTTATATATATATATGTAAAAATGTATATATACATATATGTATACATATATTTTATAAAAATATATTTTTTTATTGTATAAAAATGTATATATACATATATGTGTACATATATTTTATATATATACACACATTTTATATGTGTCCATATTTTATATGGACACATATGTATATATACATTTTACATACATATATATGTATAAACATATATTTTACCATATATTTATCTATACATATATGTATATGTATAGATATGAAAAGTATTTTATGTATATTTGTTTGTATTTTATATACACGTGTGTATTTTATATAAAATTATATATGTGTGTATATTTATTTAAAACAGACACAAAATACACATGTATTTTGTATATATGTAATAATGTATTTTACCCATATAATACTTTAAAATACATATATATTACCATATATATTTATATATAAAATACACACTGTATTTGTATTTGCAGAATATAGACTGCATTTTATATATAAACATATAAAAATCGGTATTGTATCCATTTAAATACCCATATATTACTGTGTATGTTTACACACATAAAGGGGCATTACACCTACAGAAGCACGTTAAGCTGTGTGTATATACCCGTAAGACGCCCGCCAGCAGGCACTTTTTATGTCCCACCCCATAACCCCACGTTTACAGGCTCCAGCCCCGCCTTCCATCCGCCCCTCGGGGCAGGGTCGCGGGCCCTTTAACGGCGCGGGCGGAGCCGGAACAGGAAGCGCCGAGGCGCCTCCGATTGGCCGCCGCGCAGCGCTACGCCGCGAGCCTCCTCCGGAGCGCGAGGGGCGGGGGAGGAGAGGCGAGCAGCGCGGCCTCCCATTGGCCGGCGGGGCGCGGCGTGCGCGGCCCCTTTAAGCACTCAGAGCGGCGGCTGCGGGCCGGGCGGCGGCTCGGCGGGGGCTGCATGGCGGCTGCGGACGGGCTCCAGTTCCCAGGTGAGGGGCGGCGGGAGCCCAACCCGCGGCCTGGGGAGCGGGGCCGGGCCGGGTGGGGCCGGGTGGGGGCAGCCTCTCACCGCCCTGCCCGGCCCGCGCTGTGCTCGCAGAGTTCGCCGACGCGGCCAGCCTGCTGGCGGCCAACCCCGACGCCACCACCATCAGCATCGAGGAGCCCGCCGACGGCACCAAGAGCCAGCGCGGCCGGCAGCAGGAGCCCGGCAGGGAGGAGGACGACGAGCTGCTGGGCACCGATGACTCGGATAAAACGGAGGTGAGGGCTGAGCGTGTCCGGAGGGGTTTGTGCCGGGTGATTTAAAGCCCTGCTGCCTTACGTGCCTGGGCTCTTCAGCTGTCGCAGCCTCTCCTATCCATTTATCCATGGATAAATCGCGGTGATTTGAGCCAAGCAGATGTGCTCACTAACTGGCACAGCAGCAGCTGAAAGCCCAGCGCGGTGTCTCTGTCAGTTCTGGGGGTGGTGGCTCCGCCAGGAGAGCAGGAAGCTTTGAAACACCCAGGGTTTGTCTGAAGGCTCCGCTAGCGCAGCTGTCAGTCAGGGAGCTTGTGACACGGAAGGAGGCCTGTGCTATAAATGATGTCATTTATGGTCATTTAACTACTGTGTAAACAAACCACGAATGCATAAATTGCGTGCTTGTAACGTTTTCCACGTTTCTTTTTTGCACCATGAAGCTGCTTGCGGGACAGAAGAAAAGTGCCCCGTTCTGGACGTTTGAGTACTACCAGACATTCTTCGATGTGGACACTTACCAGGTTAATGCTCCTCATCAGAGGATGAGAACTGTTATCTGAGTCATGCCTTATCCAGACACTGAGGATTTTTCCATTTTCCACATTTTCAGTCAGACAAATCTGTGTGTTTTCATAGGTCCTGGACCGAATCAAGGGTTCTGTTTTTCCAGTACCAGGGAGGAACTTTGTAAGGCTGTATATCCGCAGCAATCCCGACCTCTATGGTAGGTATGGGGTGTGAGGCATTCTCTTCTGCACTAAACATTTGGAGTTGTATTGTTTTACAATTATTCTGCCTTATTTTCTTACTGAACTTGTGTTTCCTTTTAAGGTCCCTTTTGGATATGCACCACGCTTGTCTTTGCCATTGCTGTCAGTGGCAATCTCTCAAACTTCTTCATCCATCTGGGCAAGCCGACGTACCACTATGTGCCCGAGTTCAGAAAAGGTTTGTAAGTACAGTCCTGAGGGTTTTTTGTGTGTTTGCTTGTTTGTTTTAATGTGCTAGTGCAGTGATGTGAAAAACTGGCCATAGCTTTGACTTACTGCTTTCTTTAAATTTTTAGACATGTTAAAGAAGTCCTTAAAGTGGGCTGTAACTGGCAGACCCCCGCTCCTGGGAAGCATAAAGTAGCTGCAAAGTAAAGTTTTAGCAGAGCAGCCAGGAATAATTAGAATAGTTATTTTTCTAGCTTTAGTGCGTGTGTCCAGCAGTGGCCACTGTGGTGCTTTTGTAGATGCCTTCGTGGGCCCGTGGACACCCGGGAGCCTGCAGGCCTCAGAAAGGAAATGACTGAGTTGGGTTTTTACTCACATCACCTATCGAGGGCTGGAAGTGGTTACTTTCTGGAAGACTGAGCACTAAGCCCAACTGATGCGTGCTCCAGTGAAGTCAGACTCAGAAGCCAATTACATTTGCCTGTTCTTATAGCTTGAAGGAGACTGCTGTCCCTGCAGAACATAGATGTCTGCTGGGAAACTACTTGAGTAGATTTGACACTCGTGGCCGTGTTCTCTCAATTTTTTTTTTTAGCAAAATTTAGCATTGAGGGCATGAACCTGCAGCATGTCTGCATTCTGCTCTCACTTTTCAGTATCTGTCAGTAGCTGAATTTCAACTTCTAAGAAAGATTTTCTTTCCTATGTGGCTCTTATTTTCACACTGAAAATGATAGCATTTTACACCCAAGTATAATAAATAAATTGAAAATGACAATAGAACAGTTTCTGAACTCTTTACTTCTAAAATAATTTGAAATGCTGGCAAAATAGTTGGTATGAAGTGGTTATAAATGCAGAATTCTCAATTTATTAATAAATTTATGCTTTACCTTTTGAAAGTAATTTCAAAAGCAGCTTTCTAGTTTTCATGCTGAATGCTTCATACATTTGATTCTGGCTTGTATTCTAATACAATGTTAAATCTTTTGACATGTTTCCAGTGTCCATAGCAGCAACAACAATTTTTGCATACGCTTGGCTTGTTCCCCTTGCTCTCTGGGGGTTTCTGATGTGGAGGAACAGTAAAGTTATGAACATCGTCTCGTACTCATTCCTGGAGATAGTGTGTGTATATGGCTACTCCCTCTTCGTTTATATCCCCACAGCGGTACGTATGGCCTAAGGAGCGTGTCCCTACATTACATGCCCTGAAAAAACGTCCTGGTTTAAAAACAGGGCTATTTCTTACAAGATTGTTCATATTAGTCAAAGTCTTGGGGAATGGACAAATTTTGCTCATCTAGCTTGGCTAAAACAAAGCTTTTTGTTCAAGCTTGTCTAGCATCAAGTGGTCCCAAAAAGTCTGGGGCAGGTCATTTCCCCAGAGGCAGCAAATCCAAGTAAGGGATAACTCAGGGGATGTGAACTTGTCATGCGTGCCAGTAAAGCTTCTTGCTTCTGTGGCTGCTATTAGCATTGTTCATTCCTCAAATAAAGCTTGAGTTAATTTGTGCACAAATTGTCTGGACGTGGTGAAATGTCAGAGAACAATGCATTCAATAAATGAATCATTGTTTCACACAGTCTATTTGACGGTTGTTTTCCTCCCTTGCAGATTTTATGGATTATTCCACAAAAAGTGGTGCGCTGGGTCCTGGTGATGTTCTCCCTGTGCCTTTCGGGGTCTGTTTTGGTGATGACCTTCTGGCCTGCCGTCAGAGATGACAACCGGAGGATTGCGCTGGCGACTGTGGGGGCCATTATTCTGCTCCACGCCCTGCTGTCCGTCGGCTGTTTGGTATAGCACTGCCTTTCCTCTTTAACCCGCTATTACCTGGGGCTTGCAACATGGTACGGTGCAGGGAGGGAGGGGCTGGCTCGTTGCTAGAAAGTCTTTTTTAATCAAGAAACAAGAAGTACCTTTGAAAAGGCTCCAAAGGAAAATCTCTCATTATTTCAAAAATGTATGCCAATCCGACTGACAGTGCCAATAACAAACAATAATGAAGATAGATTTAAAACACAGTTACTCACAGAACAGAATTTTTATCTGGAATTCATTGTAGTGTCAGCAAAGCATTAATCTTTGTTGTATCCAGTGACAGCGTATTCCAACAAATACTATGCTTAGTTAATCCTTTAAAATGATTAAATGCTCTGTTTATAGTGTGTGCTTATGAGTTTAATATATAAAAATACAAACTTGCCAGAACTTAGTAAATCAGCATTTTGAAAGCAGAAGACCATGATGCTACTGAAATGCATAATGTCAAGGACTTAAATTATGTTTTGTCTCCTTGTTGCGCTAAGCGGAATGATACGGTACTGGCTTTAGTTCTGACCCCACTTCAGTTTCCAGAATAGATAAATTTGCTCAGCATGCAGGAAGAGGGCAAAACACAGGAGTCAGCTGGGAGTTCCTGTTCCTATAGGTTGCCTGGAGCTTCATCTGTTAATCAGCAAACAGTCAAGTAAATTTCTGCAGTCCTGTCTCTTCCAGTACAGATCATTTCAAAGGCCTTGAGAAGCTAAGTGCTGGCTGCTGTTACATTTAAAAGTCCTGTTTGGAGTACTATTTTGAATATTTCTAATCTGACAAAAACACTTAGAAACAATTGAAGTCTTTTGTTTCATTTCTGTGTTAGCACCCTGTGAACAGTGGATGTGGAAAGTGTGAATGGGGGTTGGTGAGGCAGCGCTGTGTTTCCTTCTAAATGGTCTTTTTTTTTTTTTTTTTTTTTTTTTTTTCCTCTCTTCAATAACTTAGGCTTACTTCTTTGATGCCCCTGAAGTGGATTTTTCTGCACCTATTGTCCCTGCTCACAACGGAACAACACTAATAAAAGCTCAGTAAATAAGGTAAGGTTCAAATCTCAGATTTCTTCTGTAACCACTTGAAAACATTATCCTCTGGTTAGGGACACAGATATTTTGAAACTCTTTCCAGAAAAGGGTTTAACAGCTGGATTCTGCCAAATGGCATCCACATATAAATAACATTTATTAGCTTTTCTTCCAGTTGTAATGTTAAAATATAGCCATAAAAATGTGAAAGACTGAGGAACAATGACAAATTACCTTTCTTTCATTTAAGGCTTACTCTTGACAAAGAAATGTTTAAATAACATGTATTTAGATAACGTTCTCTATCCCTCAGGTCATTTCAAAAGTGGCCTTTAGTCCTTTCTAATAAGTATTTATTAGAATTTAATTCTGGAGGTCAAACTTAAGCAAAAATCAATTATATTTGCGTTCCCCTTTGCTTTTAATGCTGGAAGGAAGCAGTGTTTCCCCCGTGGTGTCTGTGACGTGGTATTTTGGAGCAGCAGCTGTGTGTACAGGGACATGGGTGTGCTCTCTGCGCAGGGCTGACGCTGTGGCTGAGCCGTACACCCAGTCTGCATTCTGCATTCCTCCTTTGGCATGGTTTCAGCCTCAGCTCCCTGCTGGCCGGGCGCGCTGCCGGAGGGAGACAAATCCCAAATCCCGTGGGATGGAGGCGATGACGGGGGGCGAGTCCAGGAGACAAGCCACGGCCAGGCCTCCGCGAGCACACCAGAAGCATATACGTGAAAAACCAGAGTATTCCCTAAGTAGAAGTTATGTTAGATTTAAATAAATATCTATGCCAGACAAAAACGATCATTAAAAGCCGTGACACGATTTTATTTGTGTGGGTCAGTGTGAGAATCTTTCCTCCTGCGTGCCAACTTCCTCTTTCTGTGTACCTATGGGGACACAAAAATACCGTTTTTGACACGTGTTACTGTCAAAAATGTTTTAAAAAACTTAAAATTCTGAAAAAGGGGCTGGTTTGGGTCGGCGGGCACCTCAGACTCCCCACAGGTGCCCCTCCCCCCCCCGGGGTCTTTCCCCGCCTCAGGCGGAGCCCGCCCCGCCCCCTACCCCTCCGGCGCGCGGTGCATGCTGGGCCTTGTAGTCCTCCCCGCCCCCTCTCCCCCTTACACCTGGGCGCGCTCCCCCCCTAGCGGCCGCTTTCCCGCTCATTTCCCGGCGTGCCTCGCACCGGAAGCCGCCTCAGCGCTCAGCGGAAGTGGGCGGCGGCCGCTTCGAACGGCGGCGCGGGCGGCCGGGCCCGGCCATGGAGGCGGCGGCGGCGGCCTCGTGCCGGCAGCGGGCGCTGCTCCGCCAGGTGAGCGCGGCCCCGACCCCCTCCTTGCCCCCCACCCGGTCCCGCCGCACCCCCTCGACCCCCTGACGCTGTTTTGCCTCCCGCAGGTGCTGGGCTGGAGGCTGGCGGCCGCCGTCGCCTGGTCCGTGCTGCTGCTGCCCGCCTGCACCGCCGCCTTCGTGCTGCTCGGCCGCGCGCAGCCGCTCCGCCCGCTGCGCTGGATCGCCGGTGGGTGGCACGGGCACCACAGCTCCTCTGTGGGTTTTGTCCTGTCTCTGTGTTGGGCTCGGTCTCACGATGAGTAGGGGCTGCTTGGCATTGCCTTGCCCCTCTTTGTGCGTTGCTAAGTGTTGTGCAGGCTTTGAGATGTAAACTTCTGTGTTACTTACAACCACCAGAGCCGTGGCTTTCTCTAGGTAGCGATAACAAGCAAGTATATCCTTCAGAGAAAAAACATGAGGTGATAGAAGCAGCCCTCTGCTTTGAGTACTTGAATGCACTTCCCCTTTCCCCCATGGGCAACTGCTCCTTCCATGAAGAACTTCGGGTTCCTCTCATCATAATGCTTTGAATTTCAAGTGGAATTCCCAAAAGACCATGTTCAATGTGGGGGACTCTCTCCCTCCAGTGTACGCCCATAAAATTAAGGGAAGTATTTAGCTGGAAGTTTGATACCTGTGAGCAGTGAGTTGCTTGAGGCAGAGAGACTTGATTTCTTTTCCCCTTTGAAAATATAAAGGCCTGAAAGACATCTAAAAAAATATCACTTTGTCAGGAGTTTCTTATCTTCCTGGTGTGTATCTTCCTTCACTCTGTTAAATGTCTGTTAATGTCACTGCTTTGTTACTGCAATTTTCTGAGCCATAATTGTTTTCTTCTTATTTTAGATTCCTTCAATGATTTGTATACTTCGTACGTCATCTTTTGTATCCTCCTCATGTCTGTGGTGATACTAGTAATAAGCATCTTCAACGTTGAATTCTATGCAGGTGGGTTGTACACATTGCTGAACTCGCTATAAAATCTGCCTTAAAAGGGATGGCCGTTTAAGGGATTTGCGTTTACATTCAGTGTACTTAGCACTGACAGATTTCTTTATAAATTAATGTAGGGAGAAGCTATTTTTATCAGTATTTTTATCAGTAACCACTGAAAATTCACTTTTGGCTTTTATTTACAGTTGTGCCATCGATACCGTGCTCCCGATTAGCGCTGATAGGAAAAATTATTCATCCTCAGCAAGTTATCCATTCAGCTGTTCATGCTGTAATGGGAATGCTGGTTGCTTGGTGCGCTGCGGTTATGACAAAAGGGAAGTTCCAGTTTCTTGCTGTGCCCTGCACACCTTCAGAAAGGTAATCGTGAGTGTTAAGGGTAAATTATGCAAAGAATTTATGTTGTAAAGTGCATTTACTGATGGCCTTTATTTAAATAGAAGGCTAAAATTTGAGTGCTATCAAAAAAGAGCAAATCATTTGTTGATGTCCTTTAAAATAGGCTGCTGCCTAACTTTTATTATAAATATTGTGATGCGTAGAGAGATAACCGGGCCAGAAAAACGGAATTGCTGGAACTGTTAATGGAAAGTTGAACAATGACAGAATGGTTATTTGAACTGATTCTCAGTCTTCTGGTTGATGTGATGTACTAAATATAAGAAACATCCTTGTACATAAATTACAAAATTAGGTAGTGGGAGTTTTACTTTAGGAAAAAAAAAACTTACTGAGATATCATCATGTGTACTGATCAGGAGAGTAAAATTGAACTTCTGATTCAAACTTCTGAAGATTAGAATTACTACTTATTTTTTAAGGTTTGATTTAATATTAACTTCTCTATTTTAGCCCAGAAAATGCTGTTCCTCAGATGTGCCTAAATGAGTATCACCTCTTTTTTCTGCTTTCTGGAGCTTTCATTGGATACAGTTACAGCCTCTTGTATCTTATTAACAATATGAATTATTTGCCATTTCCAATTATACAGGTAAGAGATTTAAACACCTTTGCAGAAAGACATGTCTAAGTGAAACTGACAAAAAAAGCCTTGTTTTTTTTCTTTTTTTTTAAATATGGCTGGACCAGCTGTCGGCAAACTTTCACTAATAGATGAAGCGTGTACTCACATAGCTTCAGATGCCAGTGGTGTTCACCTTCCTTCTTCCTGCTCAGCACCTTTCAAATGAACATAGAAATCCAGACTGACAGAGCCCCTCTGTTGTGTGTTGAAAGCTGATTAAGGTTGATCA
This sequence comes from Aythya marila, assembly GCF_965140915.1. Lineage (NCBI taxonomy): Eukaryota > Metazoa > Chordata > Aves > Anseriformes > Anatidae > Aythya > Aythya marila. The sequence goes on along the minus strand of NC_139049.1, from coordinate 27,432,982 downwards.
CTGCGGAAAGTGAGCTGCTGAAAACAGAGAATATCCACAAACTGATCATTAACTTCAGGATTTGACAATAAGGGTCACCTAAAAGCTGCAAATCATGAGTATTAAAAAAAAAAATAAATCAGATGTAATTTAAAGTCTAAAGAGCATATAGAATTTTGCTTAAAACTCAACATCCAAAGCTATTTCATGTGTGTGCTGCTATGAAACAGGAATTGCATTAATTCCTTCAGAGGTGCCTCTAGCAGTTCTGAAATCTTACCAGGGAGAAGTGAAAACTTCTCACTGCGCTTGTGAAACATCAGCTCAGAAATATTTCTTCTGTTCATGTAGTCCCAGCAGCCGCTAACTTTGCATGATTCCTAGATTTACAGTCCAACCAATTTGGCAAAATGTGCCTTTAAACAAGGTTGGTTGTACTGGTGGAACACGTTTTAGTCAATCTGTAACCATTTGGTTTGTCAGCACACCGAGCATCATTTTGGTGATGGCTCTAGTTAGTATTTTTTAGAATTGTATTATTCAAATATTATTTCTTTTTTCTGTAAATGCAGCTTAGCTGAATAAAAAATAAAATTGCTTTTGCTTTGTTTACATACAGTGTCAGACAGGTTGCTTTGTTCTTTTGGAAAGATGCAATTTGTTTGCACGGAGAAAGGCATCAGTATTACACCGCTGTTGCTGCTTGGAGGATTACTGACAACATAACTCAGATATCTGAATTTTCCCGGTGTTTTAATGGAACACTTGTTTATCTAACCTGAAATCTAGCAGATGAAATGTCCCTGTTTTTTGTTTTGCATTAGGCAGCTTTTTAAATTGTTTCCCATTGTATACAGCCACTTTTTCCCTATCCTTTGTTTTCATACTGCTACAAGGAAAGGGATGAAAACTAGAGAAAATTATAAAATGACAGAAATAGCCTGGGAGAATAAGTAGTGCTTAGCATTGCCTTAACCTATTTTTAAAAAAATTGTCTAGACTGCGAGTGTTTAAGTACAGTGTCTTTTTTTTTTTTTTTTTTTTTTTTTTTTTTTTACCGTTTCATTGCCTTGTTGTGAATGCAGAATATTAAACTAATGTTTTTGTTTTTAGCAATACAAGTACTTACGTTTCAGAAGATCTTTGCCTCTCCTCGTTAAACACAGTTGTGCGGAATCGCTGTATTTGGTCAGAAACTTCTGTGTCGCATATTACTTTTTTGGTAAGGATTCCTAAGTTCTCTAATTTTTTTTAATTCCTGTATTTTTGAAAACTGAGTATTTCAGGCAGGCATTTTATGCTATTTTTCAGCCCCTCAAGTAGCTTGCTGCAGGTATAGAGGCTTATTTAAGCAAAGAGATGTAACAGCTCTCTAAAATGGTGAGAAAAGGCACAGTGCTCATACACTAGTATTAATTCTTAAAGCATCTTAGAATTTTGTTTAGTATCTGAGAAATGTTTCTTCTCCAAGGAGATTAGCACCTTCTGTAAGGATTTCTTATCTAGTTGGTAACACTGTAAGAATGTGACAGTATTCCATGAAGACAGTGGGGAACAGTAATTTTCTAGCCTGAAAATCTGTGGTTTTGGACACTGTGCTGAAACATTGGTCTTCCTCCAGAGGATTGTCTCTGGTTGGTCTCTTCAGTGAGGGAAGGCTCACTACAGGCAGCTGTGAAATAACTCGCACAGAGCTACCAAACTAACCAGCGAGCATTTTACAGGTCTGCGTTTGAAAACCTGGCTGCTGTTTTTGTGTCTGTCCTGATCTGTGTCAAAAAGATCATAGACCTGAAAATACTCAAAAAGATCCCAAAGTGCGAATGAAAAATTTTGTTTTCAACTGTAATTTATATTCCCTTTTTTCTTTAAATATTCCTAAATTTTCTATAACATGGATAAATATCTCCATGCCTTGGCCTGCTCCTTCCATTGCCTGGTGTTGGGAATGCAGTCTTAAAGCTGAACCCGACATACGGGCAGTGGCTATGACTTCAATGTATGTTTTTACTATTTTAAAGCAAAAATTAGCGCTTTTGTTCTATTTCTAAATACATTTTTTATTATTGGGAGAAACCTGGGGAGAAAAAAAGCAATATGCCTCCCTTCTGAGTCCAAAATTTATTCTTTAAAATTATAGTGAATAATCTATGCTAATGGGGATGATTGGGCTGGACATCCTAAAAATCTTTTTTTTTTTTTTTTGTTATGGTTGTAGTTATAGTCCTAAATAATGTAAAAGTATGCTAGAATTGTTTCCATTATATTTACGTTGGGGGTAAATTACAATTATAGTGCATTTCTATCAATTTCCACTCTCTTAAAAGCACTCTGCTGCTGCCTGAGCTGTGGTGAGAATTAGTATTAATTAATGTTAGCCCTCTTTTGTTAGGGAAGAAACAGAAATAATTCCACTGCTGAGAAGCTAGCAAGAAAACTCGAAATAAGATCTACATCTCACTGTAAATTTGCTGTCCCGAAGCCTTGTCTCATTCTCTTGTTCCTATTTTTTAGAAAAACAAAACAAAGAAAACCCAAAGGCAGATTGTTGTCTAGTGCACACATGTTACGAGGCCATTCTGTCTCTATACATGCATTCTACTTTGATCTTTTTTTTGGCCTGTTTGTGTACGTTTGTCAGTGTTTTACTTGTTTCAGTGTTCTGTTTTTGTTGTTTTGTATTTTTTCTCCCCTAGGTTATATCCCAAAAGTATGGATAAGTACCACAATGGATCTTCACATAGACAGGTGGGTAACACATTGTGCTTACAGCACTTACAGGAGAATATTGCCAACAGCTCCCTTTCCTAGAGTAGTCCAGCGTAGCAACTTGGTTTTTCTTTGCAACTTTTTTTTTTTTTTTTTGTGTTTAGTAGGATTCTGTTCCTCACTTCCCAGTGCAGAACTTGGGGAGCACTGGAAGCTTCTGAAATAAATCCAAAGAAAGCCAACCCACCCCCCAGCAGGAATCATCTTACAGATGGTCGTTAAGAGATCCTCTTTGATAATCTTTATTTTCATAAACCTAAAAGAGGCTGATCTCTCCCAATCTCACATGTGTTTTATCTGCTTCTGTGTATTTTTAGCATATTTGCATTTTAAATTTGGCTATCATTTCTCTTAAAATGGGGAAGCTGGAGCTCTTAGTACCTTAAGTGACTGTGGCCATTAATACTTTAGTATTAATTTTTCCTTAATTTCAGTAATTTTAGTTTAATTTAATCAGTTACTGAAAAATTAAAGAAATGGGATCCCATAGCATCTTTAAGAAACTTTTTGGAGGAAAAGAAAAAGGCAACTACAATAGCATCAATTGCAAGAATACAGGTTACTATAGCTGTCTTCCGTAATAAAAATATTTGTATCTTCTCGATGTTTTCTCTGCAGTAAATTGCATCCCCTTGACACTCTGAGTGGCTTACTGGACCTCTCTTTGTTCTACCATACCTGGTTATGTGGTGCATTTCTCCTGATTACCTGGTACATTGCCTGGTTACTCTTCAAGATCTATGCTACAGAGGTTAGTATGTGGTGACAATGCCGAAGGTATAATACAGTGCTTCACAGATACTCTTTTTTTCAAAGAAGTATCTTTGTACTTCATAGAAACTGCCCCATGTTCTTTGTCCTCTTTGGGTGTCAGGATGCTGTGCCAGCACAGGGCCCTTTAACGCCTGGCAGAACTTGTTAGCTTGGTCTCTGCATATGTTCCCATGCCGTGATTTTGTATTTGAGTGTGAGCCTATCCAAAGACTTGTGACAAACAGCTGCAGGTTACATGGGAAGATAATATATCCAGGAAACACATAACTCTCAATCCAATTTCTCAATAGAAAAGAGAAGAAAATGATGTCAGTGTTCTCTGAGCTAAGCTCTGGAAATGTCAAATTTCAACAAGCCATCAAAATCCACAGTTCTCCTAAGCAGAGACATGTTAATAGAATTCAGGCCGCAGTATTAAAATAGACTTCAAGCAATCTTGGGAATTAATACATTTTTGCTTTTTCATTCAATCATTGTTACAAATTAATATGGCTAAAAAAAGATCATTTAAATATATAATGAATCTTATTAAAAATAAATCAGATGGTGATGGGGGGTAGTGGGGTGAGGAGAAAGTCTTGCCAGCAGAGAATTGGGGTTTTGATATTTGGCTAACCCAGGTATTTCTTTGTAAGAATAGAGGAAAATGTGTTCATCTAACTTGGATTTTTTTTTTGAAAACTTCCTTAAACTGCGTATCAGTTGGAAAACTAGAGAAGTTTAAATCCCTGGCCAACGTACTGTATGAAGCACTCTTAAGGGATGAAAGGTTACACAGTGCTTCTTGGAGTATTAGCTTTAATTTTAAAAGGTCTCTGTTGTGATTATATGTGGAAAAAACTATATGTTGTGATTATACATGGAAAAATTACCAACAAGTCAAGCATAACTGCTATAATGATGTCAGAATCTGTAGACAGCTGAACAGAAGCTCTGATGTGTGAACAACCTGTTTCAGAGGATAATAGTTGAAGTGCCAGTGGACGTTGTAAGTCATTAATTATTGTATCAGTTACAAAAGTATGGAAAAGAAAAGAAGCATCCAGTTGTGAAGGTATAAAATGGATGTTGCCCTTTTGACTGTTGAACAAAAGATAAGCTGACTCGCCTGAAATTTTTGATTAGCTGAAAACACTTCCAGAGCTGTTTGCAAATGGTTGCAGTGTGTTAACTGAAAAGGCAGTAAAGGTGTAAACTTAGATCAGTTCTACGCAAAATCACTTTATTAACCCTTTGAAAGCAATTGCTATTATAAATTTCCATTTTGTAGTTGGAAAGGGAAGAGGAGAAAAAACAATGGTCTGTAATACAAGTTCAGTGACGTGGGACAGACAGGTAATCTGTGCCCAAACTCGTTCATGTTTAGTAGTATTAAAAAGATGAAATATTTGATAAAACTTTTAAGCACTGTACTTTACATTTTAAACAATGTAGCTGCAAGATCAGAAACTAATTTGTCAAATCACAGAATGTGGATGTCATGGCTAAGAATTTCTTAGTGTATCAGTGAAACAGTGTAAGAGAGGAACTGTAAAGTCTTTCATTATTTGATGAGGAAACCCCTCTGGTTTTCAGCATATTGGTTACACTATACAAGACAGATGTATAGTGTAGATTTGTCTTGTTTCTGTGTGTGGTGTTACTAGATTTTTTTTTTTCCCCAGACATGTATTCTAGAGTACTGTTGTAGCAATATGATGCACCTAACTATATGGATACGTGGAAGGTATTTGAAGATAAATATAGTTGGATTTTCTAAGACTGCGGTTTTAAATGTAAAGAGTAGACTTCTTTTCTTGCTGTTTCTGTTAAGTTTCAAAGCTATTTTACAGGAAGTTGAAGCAATTGTGTATGTGCTTTTGTAGTTCATCATTCCTCTAACAAGTAGCGGCTCAGGTGTGGTGTTTCATAAACTTTTTTCCTTACGTTTTGCTCTGAATAACACAGCTTCTGATGTTTATATTCAGACACATCATTTTCCTGTTCAGCCAACTTTTGCTGAGGAGACAGACCAGTGCCTGCCTAAAATCTTAAACAGCAACCCTCCCCTGATTATAAAGGTAAGTGGTCTTCCACCATCTTCCTGGACAGATGTGTGCTAGGAAGGTGATTGTGAAACTGTGATCTTCTGTGTAGCAGTTACTTTAACTGCGGCACCAGTTCTTAGTTCTTTAACACTCAACAAGGCAGTTTCACTTGGTGAAAACTTGGTTAGTAGTGACATCTGCTGGTGCTCACTATGCTGTACTACTTTTAGCCAGACTAAAAGACAGACTACTTTAATTAGAGGTGAGATGTATTTGTCTGCAACAAATGTGCTAGTTTGAACTGATGATAATACAAAAGGTTAAAAAAAAATATATTTTTTTGTTTTAATTTTTTCAGCTTTGGGTCTCTGTCAAGTAAACAGGAATTTTGTCATAGCTTTGTACACTTCTAACGTTTTGCCCCTACTGCTTACGTTTGAGTTCTAACATGTGATCTCTCTTGAAATTAAAAATTATTTCCATATTTCTGTTGGGAATTGAGATTTTTTTTCTGAAAAGACAGTAATACAAAAACAACTGAAATCTGTGAGTAAAGGAGAAGAATTTTGGTCTGTCTGTGGTAGACATTAATCAAATTTATTGGTTATAATTAAATAAAATTGACCTCATGTAAGAAGCATCACATAAATGAAGGTAATATTCTGCACGTGGAAGTTCCATACTTAATGATTATATGGATCTGTGATAAAACTAAAGGTATAATAAGCTGCAATTCGTTTGAATTCTGTTTTAAGCTTTGTGTTATCAAAGGATCTGTGGGGAAGAATTCAGCACAGCACAGTCTACTTTATAATCTCAGCAGTTACTGAAGTGTCTAGCTTATAATTGGGTCTTGCATAGTGAGAGAAATCTGGCTGTCATTGGACTGCCGCGTTAACTACTTAATTACATGAAGAAAGCAGTATTAGGTTTTGTACTGTATGGCACGCTGCAGCTGAGCTCTGGCTTGCTAAAGCTGTTCTGTCTTCAGACTTCTGAGCTCCTTCTGTCTGCGTTGTTAGCTGTTAAGATTAAAAAAAAAAATTAAAAAAAAAATAGTGTGGTAGGTCATTTTTAAAGAACGGTAAAGTTCTCTGAAGCTCTATTCAGTAGCTCCATCCAAAGTGGTTCCAGGGACATGACAGTCCTTTGCTGCCTCTTTTTTTCTTGTCACTGTGCTGGTTTTAGTCTTTGTAAACTTTGTCTCCATTAGCGATTGTATTTGTTTGTGGAACTACAGTTTTTAAGGAACCCACTTGGACTTTGTGTGAACTAAAACGTTTTCCTTTGCAGTTCTTAGCCTTACAAGACTTGATGCTGCTTTCCCAGTATTCCCCCGTTCGACGGCAGGAAGTCTTTAGCCTTAGTCAGCCAGGTAATTACAAAAGCGCTCTCATGTTGATTCTTTTTTTTTTTTTTTTTTTTTTTTTAATGCTAGTTGATGCTTTGACTAGTCTTTTTTTTTGAATGCTATGATGTATGCTATGTAAGCTGGAAGACCTCATAAGTAAAAGCATTTCTCTGATGCTTGTTCCAAAAGAATGCTTAATTACCTGTATTCATATTGTTTCATCTACTAAACTCAATAAATATCGGTCCCTGTTGTTTGATTTAAATGACAGCCATGAGGAAACACAGGTCTTAAAGTATTGAAAGCAGGGTCCTCTTGACATCACCAATCAAATAGTCTAAACTGAGTAATCTAACAGATGTGTATGTAAGCCTAATGGTCAGATGTGAGATTAAATTGAGCATAAATAATGAGTCACCACTGGAGTTTTGAAAGCAAACAATGGCTATGATTCTAATTAGTACACAAGCCTCTTGCTATATACAAAGATAGGGCAGAGAAGGGCAAGTGAAACTGCCTAAAAGACTTCAAAAACTTTATGGCACCTCATCAGGAATTCTGATGTTTGCACTACTTCAGAATTGTTTACCATCACCATTGGTATCACTTGGTTCATTTTAGTTGTTTGGCAGATTTCAAATCTGATGGGCCAAACTGCCTGCATTTTCCACTTGCTTAATGGGTTTTGCCGAAGTCTTCTTTAGAGTTACTCATTGACAGGGAGTAGAATCTGTCCGTGTTTTCATTTTCCTTTCAGTATAAATAAATGGTCACAGTGAAAACACTGTGGCTTTTCAGAAATTGAATGGTGCTATGGTCTTTGAAGCTTAAGTTGAGAGCAAATGTGCACTGTCAGAATAGATGCAGTGATGAACATCAGGATCAAACATGCCTACTGCATTTCATTTTGTCTGCATACTGCTAGGTGGGCACCCTCACAACTGGACTGCAATATCAAGGGAGTGTTTGAGTCTTCTAACCGATCTGACCCAGCGGCTGATCGCACAGCAGGAAGCTGCAGCAGCAAATGGGAGAGCAAAACAGCAAGCAGGAGAGATGAAAGTACTTCCACAGACTCCAGGTATTGTGAGGAGATGCTCGTAAGAGTTTATAAAGCATGGAAATACCTATGCATTACACATAGGTATGTTAATGGGAATTAAATTATATGGAAAAATGAGTAGTGGGGTTTTCTGCAAATAAATGAAACAATAAAAACAAACACTTCCCACCCACAGTTTCATTTCAATTATTCTTGTTGCAATAACCCCAGAATAAATGGAGAACTTTGAAAGAGCATGCTTGCTTGGTTTGCTTTGTGCGACGTGTTCAATACAGTGTATTTTTCCACACTTGCGTTAATTAAGAAAGTAACTATCGCAATTCAAGTAAGTGGTTGAGCCTAGTACAGGGAGAACTTCAGTCTTGCCAAGAAAGGTTTATAATTTGTGTGGCTGTTCTTGTGATTAGTTTAAGATGGTAAAATTGCTCTTTGTTTTGTTGTTATAGGGACTTTGAATATGTTCATGCAATTTACCGAGTATCACGGTAGTGAAAGAAAAGCCAGTTTGACCTGAGTGAGCTGTGTGCGGTTGGCAGGCATTTGGGGTGTTTCACATGACGGACTCAGGCATCGTTCCTGGCAGCAGAGCTGTGTTAGCACGAGAGCTGCCAGGTAACCGAATCCCGTAGCAGTCAGTGCCTGGGACACAAGTATGCTCCTGTCCTGGGAGCAGCAGGGAATTGTTGGCACGTCAGAGATGGATTTCTTCTAGTGCTGCTGTTGCCTTGGAATTTGACACTGACGTGTCTTTCTAACTCACCAAGCAGAATCAGGAAGAATTGGCATTCTTATGTAGACATTGTCCTTAAGCAGCTTTGTTTTCTGGTACTTAATACTAAAAGTACACTTTACGTTGATACACACCAGCACATAGTAGTGCTAGTTAACAATGGGGGGGAGGTCCAGAAAGATCTTCTCCCTTAACTGATGAACTTTTAAAATGCTTCATACTCATGTTGATTTTTACTACTTTGCAAGACCACAGTGGGAACAATGTCTGTTAATGAAAATTCTGACAATACAGAAGCTGTTGAAATAGCAATCAAATAGCAGACCCATTACCTATTGCACACGAGCCAGCCTGTTTGTTTACACGCAGTGTGTTTGTGTTGTCAGGAGCTGCGGTGACAGAAGACATGCCATTCCAGTCACAGAGATCTAACGTCATTCACAGAGCCTCCATGGCATCCCTGGTTAAATCGCCCCTAATACCTTCAAAGACATCACCTGGGTCTGATATCGGCTCTCCTTTCAGTTCACCTGCTTTAACCTCCAAGGTGGGAATTCTGGATTTAAACTCACCTTGGCACGGATCAGTCCAAAGTCCTCATGTTATGAGAAGGGGACCAAAGCTGTGGACATCAGGATCAGGTAGACACTTTTCCACTCCACTTGTCCTTAGCCTTCTAGTCATAGCTATAGCAAATGTCAGTACAGATGTATCTCTTTAGGACTAAAGTGACAGCAACTGCTTTTTTGAAGAAACTGCATTTCTCTTGTAGGTCTGCAAATGAATGGTTCCCACCACGAATCCTTCCCAGTGGTCTCTCTTGCAAGAGTTGGCAGTGAGGCGGTACAGCCCAGCTTTATTTACACATGGCTTCAGAACAAGCAAGAACAGGTAGAGTAAGAGTTGCAGCACAGATATAAGTTACAGCCAGCACAGCTTAGGTGTTCCCTCTGCTGAAAGAACTTTTCATTTTTTTTGAATGAACACTTCCTTCTCTAATTATCTTATATAACTTAATAAAAAAACCTTTCCCCCCACACCCAATTCTTTTTTACTATGGAAAAAAATAGTAGAGTTGAGGAGGTCCAACTGTGCATACCTTCAGATAAATGCAATATTTTTAATCTTCTGTTTCTTTTCAGATAAAAAACTTCTTGTCAAGACGAGCGCTGATAATGTATTTCTTCAGCAAGGTAGTCATGGGCTTGTTTTGTGACTGAGCAGCATGGTCTATAAATGAACAAGCAGATGGGATCTGCTTTGTCATTGTGCTTCTTACACGTAGCAATGATTATAAAATGATATCTTTTTAATTTAAGGCTTTCCATATGTACACTGTTGTTTTTACTGTGAGATTCACACACCAAGTGCTACGACGAGGGGAAATAGTGGAGTGGCTCAGTTTAGTGGTGGACTTGTCAGTAGTAGGTTAAAGGTTGGGCTAGATGATCTTAGGGGCCTTTTCCAACCTGAATGATTCTGTGACTGATTCCTACTGCAGTAGGCATTCTATACACGCATAAAATAATCCAAATACTTGTTTAAACTAGGCTGTTTATAAACTGCACTTTGCTTAAAGTATTGTGTAGTAAAACACAAGTGAGAACATAAAAATGCGATTGTTTCTGTATGCTAATTGTTAGATGGTATGGCCTCTAGTTAAAGTTAGAATCCAGTTAATTTCTTTCCGTCAGTTAATTTTATTTTTGTGGAATATTGGGAATTTCTCATTTTGAAATAGTCGTACTAACCTAACTACTGCCTTTCAGGTGCACTGGAGAGCTTAAACTAAACCTGCATAGCATTTATGCAGAAAAACAAATGAGCATTGCTCTTCACATAATTGAACAAGATTCAGTTAAGTTTTACAGAAGCACTCTCCTCTACAGTAGATCTTTGTTTTTCATAGTTGTAAATGTTTCCTGCAAGCAAAGCTCATATTTTTATATGCAGATTTTTTCTGTGCATGTGAGAATGACTCATGCTTACGTGTACAGCAGTGTTTTCTGATCAGTTAGATTGAAATGGAGACTAAATCAAATAAGACCATGCAATAGGAATGGAGGGGTTATATTGCTTATTTAGCCCTTGGAAGCTTGTTAGCTAATATGCTTTAATTTTTTTTTGGTAGTTCCAATTTGTAGCTATTGTTTTGTGGGCAGCTCCTGCCACAAAAAAACTGATTTATTGAAAGATCAGATTTTTCTATGCGTTCCTGAAAGTTTGTTAGCCTTGCGGATCTTTTCTGAGGGAGGTGACCCTGTCAAATGTCTAATACCTTAATTGAAACCTGCCATGTTGGTGACACTGCACTCAGAATGCTTTGCTTTCTTCTCAGCATCCAGAGGCTTCCATCCAAGCTGTTTTCTCCGATGCCCAAATGCACATCTGGGCGTTGGAAGGTAAGCAGTTTCTGTTCCCAGCTTTTCTGCACCTTTAGTTTGTTCTGTAGAGCTTTGGTAGCAATTCCTGAACTTGATTTCTGTTGCTTCTCTCCAACATGAATCTCTTTTACATTAGTTTCAGTAATAAACTTACGATGTTTTTAGGAATTAAACCTTCTGTAAAAAGGGTCTGAATTTTTCTCTTGTTAATCACAGAGAGTGGGGGGAGGGAGTGATGGAGGCACTTAAGTAATAAATTAAAAAATAATTGGGAAGAGATAGTCCAGAGAGACTTAAAATAACAGTGAGTATGCGGTTGCACAACAGGATTTTCTTGTTTGTTTCAAAGTCAAGAGCAAACACCAGTGTTTATGGAATCTTTTATAGTATTAGACTGTGCAAACATTGATCAGCTTCCTAGGTTAGATGTTTTATGGGCAGATAAGACAGGCTGTGCCAGACTGAAGGTGATGAGCCAAGAAATACAGTTCTCGGATGAGAATAATACCTACAGCTTCACAAATGAGTGGGAAGTGCTATCTGTGTTGTAACAGGGGCCAAGGGGCTAGGCTGTACAATTTAAAAAATATGATAAAGTAATAAACCAAGAAGGGGAAGCTAAATCCAGATTTCCCTTCAGAGTAGTAAAGTTCTTGTACAAGCTGAACAGAAAACTAAATGATCCAGAAATGTTTCTGTATAGCTGGGATTGTGAAACAGGTTTTGTCTTTTGGCTGATGTCAGGTACAGTTCCGATTAGAGGAGTACAAAGGGAGCCAATCCTCTTTTAAAATTTCTTATTTACCATATCACTTCATTTATTAATCTCAAGCAACTGTACAGCCATCAAACCAGTGTCTGATTTAGTCCTGAAGCAAGTCAAAGCTGAGGTGCCTGTTACTTGCCTGTAGTCTTAAGAATTCCACCACATTAATAGAATCTTCAGGCAAAAATGTGATTTTTGTAAATGGTTCGCAGGTTGAGAGTCCTGTAATTATAATGAACTTTTTTTCTCTCCCCAAAGGTCTGTCTCATCTGGTAGCAGCTTCCTTTACAGAAGACCAATTTGGAGTTGTTCAAACGACACTGCCAGCTATCCTGAATACTCTACTGACGCTTCAGGAGGCGAGAACCATTAACTGTTCCTTACCACTGAACAAGTTTATTACAGGAGAAGGAGTTTTGTTAATTTTATATTTGACCAATCATAACATTAAAGTTGTCACTGCCATAAACGGCTTCTCATCTGCAGTTAACCTAAACAAAACAGCTAGTAGCCACTATGCTCAATATGGAACAGATGAATAAAAACCTCGTTAGATTTATGAAATGTAGAAGCCACATTTTTTTTTTTTACTGGAATTGTTCACTTAAAAATAAGTGGTGCAAAGTGTTCAGTTAAACCTTGTTTCAGGGATGCAGCAAACTTACTATATTTTAAGCATAGTTAGGGCTTCATCTTTAGTTGCTGTACACAATTCCTTGTGCAACCCGGAGCATTTGGAGATACTGCAAATTACAGGAGATAAGATCAGCGTGGTGTTTCTCTACTAACACTAAGGCATTACTGAAATTGCTCAAATTATCGAGGTTTGGAAAGGAGTATTAAAAAAAACAAACAGATGTGTTTTCAAGGCATGCATGTCTTATTGGAATACACATTTTATACTTCCTTAATGGAGGAGATTCTTGGAAAGAATGTTGAGGTTATTGAAGCTCTTTGGTGTAAGTCATTTATTCCAAGATCCAGCACTGGGGGGAAGGAAAGGGGAATGCAACTTTTTTTTTTTTTTTTTTTTTTTTTTTTTGTAAGGAAACATATAATAAAGAACAGCAATGGTTTTGTACTGCAGTGTGTGTGCTGTGCTTAGCTTTTAAGACTCATAATCAGAGACTCTTATTTCACAGAGCATGTTTCTGTGCTCATATTGATGGCCTAGAAATGAAAGGTCTTAAATACAAAGCTTGATCCTAGATGCATATCTTAGTGAATTTCTGAACTCGTGCTTCTTTTTTTGTTCTTTATTTAACATAGACATGTTGCTAGTTCTGTTATAAAGTAATTAAACAGATGAAATAAGCTCATCTATGTTTTTTTCTCAATTAGGTTGTAGACAGACACTTCAAACTGCCTCATGTTTCCAGCAAACCTCCCAGGATCTCGGGAAGTCTGGTGGACACATCTTACAAAACGCTAAGATTTGCACTTAGAGCATCTCTGAAAACAGCGCTGTACCGGATAACTACTGTCTTTGGAGAACACTTAAAGTAAGAACTGCTTCATGATTCCTTGCTTGCTAAATTTAGTTCAGTTAAACCTTACTGTAGAACCTAAAAAAAAATGGATATTTGTGCAAGAATCCCTTTAGGACATTATTCTGACATGGTGTTCTAGTACTTTTTGGCTTGGTCAACCTTACAAAATTACTGCATAGATATATGTTCCATGTTAGAAATTTCACCAAAGATTTCTGGGCAGATGTTTAGTGATTTTTTTCATGAACTCTTTAGATGTGGTTCATGAATACCACTCATTTAATAAATTGTAGCTGTTGAAAAGAAAGTAAATCAGCTAGAGACAAATATCTGTTTAGCGGGGAGAGAATTCTAAGAAACCTGTGGAGCCCCCAAATAATCAAATTCCCACCCTTCTTGGTTGTCTGATTCAGCTGCTGTCACAGTAGGCAGACTCTTAGACTTGGCCTAAATATGTGGGACTGAAACATCCTTCAGAACCTGCCCATCTCTGTGGGGATGAAACGTCACTCAGTTTGGAAGCACTAGATGTATGGGAGAGATCATTTTTGAGAGATTCTTTCTTAAATGATTCTTGCAAGGTAAACAATTGCTCATGAAGCTGAATCACAGAAAGTTCATATTGGATATTAGGAAAAGGTTTATTCATCAAGGGGCCATTTGGGCACTGGAAAAGGCTTCAAGCCTGCTGGAGTTCAAGAAGCATTTGGACAACGCTCTCAGATGCATGGTTTAATTTTAAGTCGTCCTTTGTGGAGCCAGGAGATGAATGATCCTTGTGGTTCCCTTCCAATTCAGGATGTTCTGTCAGTATATGATTCCGTGATTTACATGGCTAAAGAAATGGATGAGGTTTCTGAGGACAAGTGTCTTTCAGTAGTGAAAGCTGTTGGGGTTAAGAACTGACACTTTTAATTATTAATATCTACCTTTGTTTCTTTTTCTTGGAACGTGGTTTTTTCATACAGCTGGGTTTTCTAAATTTCAGCTCAAGTGTAGTTGTTTATTTCAATGTATACTTAGTTTTGGCTTGAGGTTTTATTTTGTGGTGTATTAATTTAATGTAAAACCTTATGTTCTGTGTTTTCTTTTTTAGTGCAGTGCAAGTGTCTCCAGAACATAAGAAAAGACTTCAGCAGTTCTTGGAATACAAAGAATAAACAACAGATTTTGATACAGCTACAGTTGGTTCAATACTCTTGGTAAGAAGAAGGTGGAACTACTGAGCTGTTTTATCGTGGCTTTTTGGAAAAGCACGTAGAAGCACGAGTTGCAGAATAAAACTCTTAAAGTTGTAGAAAATGTTTCAGTCTTGGATCGGTTCGTCTTTTGTACAATAAAATGTTTTAAAATTCATCTTGCCTTCTTTTAATATCTCACATATAATACAGGTGAGAGTGTCAGTGTGTCAGCTCTTATTTCATGTAAGACTGTGATGTTTGAGATTGTCAGTTACTTTGCCAGTCAGATCCCTCACTGTCCCTCTCCCCTTGCCTTCTTTTCCTATTCTTTCTTGATAAAGGGCTGAGTAGCGATTTACAGGTACTTAATGTGCCTGAGTGTTTCATAAATTCAGCTGATAGTACGTTTAGTGCAGATGAAGGATGTACTTTAAGGATAGGGAACAGATGTGTCAAGGAATAAAACATCCTTCTCTTCTGTCAGATGGAAATACTCCTTCTGGGCAAAATGGTTGTGCAGAAAAGCATTGTTAACGCACAAATACTACTTGAAGCTATCAGCTTGGATTTTATCTCTAAGGTGACCTAGAAAACTAAGTTCTGATCTACCCTGAAACATCCAGGAAACATTACTCTATGTGGTAAAACTCCAAGTAGTGATATTGTGACAACATACCCAGATATCTCAAAAAGAATATACATTATTGGTAGCTTCTGATGAGAAATAAGATTTTTTAAAAGCATTTTTAAACCGTATTCATAAGCAAACCTGACAAAGTTGTTTGAAAGGGAACGATTCTATTTTTAAACTGACTCCGGTTTCTGTGATGTTTACACAAAACTTGTATGGAATATGAAGTGCTGAGAGGTAGCTGCAGTAGTTGTATCTCAAGGCTGAGTTGGTAGTGAAAAGAATATAGTTCTAATATCCACTATATTCCTTTTGGGGTGGCTTACAGCAAACACCATACGGGGCTGGCCAGCCTTTCATTATATTTCGGGTTAGACACAAAGTTTTTTAAAGTTTTCCCCAAGGTTTACTTGTACCACAGATTTGACTTACGTCAAAACCTCTGCCCGTCTGGTTATTAAATAATTTGCTCTTTTGCTGGTATTGCAACGTGCACCTGGAGTTAAATGATGCTTTAGCTAGTACCTCAGGTGTTAACTGTTGACCCAAATACATTGGTTGAGAGTTTCAAATAAATTTTCTGTGCATTAAAACAGGTGCAGAATGTTTTTTTTTTATTGCTCTGGTATTTTGTGCAACACTCCCACAACTGTAAGCTCTAAGTTGTAATTAACAGTGTTATGGCTGTCAGCAGGAGGCTTAAAATGCAGACGTCTTTTTGATGCCAAAGTGCTTGAGATCTGTCGTCCTCGTGTTGCAGCAGAGATTTGCACACGACATCTGCTAATGTGTGTGTGATTCATGGCATTCTCCGGGTATGACAGAAGAGCTTTCCGAAGCTGATTGCTTCGAGGTTTAAAAGCTACAATTCTAGTAGCGTAGTGTTTATTTTTTGTATTTTTTTTAAAAAGCCTTTACTTAAAAGTGAATCTTTAACAGTGTCTTGTGCGCATGGATCTAAGTGTACAAGGATATAGAGTGTATGATGGGTGCCCTCTGAAGCTGCAGTATCTGGATTACAGAACTCCAGTGCATAACATCTCACTCCAGTTTGGGGTTTGGGAATAATTTTATTCCTGTGGCAAACTGTGCTGGTGTTTCAAGTCCCTTTACACTTCTGTCTTAACATGAAAACAATCACTGTGAAACTTCTGAGAGGTATGGGAGGTCTCCTGAGTTCCTTTCTGCATTCTGGGTAATGAGGAAAAATCAGAAAGCCTTTTGACAGTTGGTTTCTATGTAACTGCAGCTAAACTTGTTCCCTTAAGCCCGATAATATTTCTCATCTGTTTAATCATCTCTAAGCTGAGCTGCACTTTTACTGGCTTGCCTACTACATGCACAAGTGAAGCTGATAGAGTTTGGTTGATTGTTATTCTGGCAGCCTTGTGAACTACCCGCCTCTCCCCACAGGTTAACTGCAGTCAACAATCCCTGAAATTATTTTAGCTGCAGCTGCAGACGTAGGCAGATTGTTCAGATCTGTTTTCCCTTTACATCTGAGTAATGAGTTGGAGAGTTTAGTTCTGAAGCAGTCCCTTATAAATCAGAACAAGCCGCTGTCCTGCTTCATTTTCTGAGACAGAACTTTGACAATTCTGAGTGAGCAAACAGTGGCCCCAGCCCTTTTACGCTCCTGTATCTGAGGGCACTGCTGGACTTGCTCCCTCGTTTCACCCCTTTGGAGAGTTGTCTTGATGCCAGTTATGCTCAGGGCCTGAATGCACCCTTGAAATGAAGTGGTTGCAATTCTGTCGCTGCTTACTCTGAACAGAGGCTGCATTGTGCGTGCTGCTCCTGCTGCCCCAAGGCCCGGAGCTGCCCTCTCCCCACCTTCCTCCAGCATGGAACAAAGCTGGGGGGCTGTGTGGGGTCATCACAGACGCTGCAACTGGAGGACCCCCACAATGCCCATGTACATTCCTTCCCCTGTGGTCTGGCAGATTTTGGCTGTGGCACTGTTGATGTATTTGCTGTGTGGATCAAACGTGCCTGGGTGCTCTGACTGTACCTGGAGGAGTGTTTTTGCCAAGCCCTGGTGCTGCAGGGGGATGTTCCCACATCACCATCTCGATTCCCTGCACTGCAGCTGTGGGCACACGACAAATCTCATCCGGTGCTGCATCAGCTTCAGACAGAGCTGCAGTACAAACGAGCTGTGCAGCTCCCTTGTGTCTGGACAAAACAGGCTCTGAGAAAGAGAGTAAAACATACACTGCTCTCTGAAATCAGAAGACAAAAAGTGAATTGGGAAACACCGCCCCTTTCAGCTCGGGACGACAGCAGAGCTAGTCAGACAGGAGCGAGATGAACAGCTCTGAAGAAGTCTGCCCTGCGATCAAAAACACAGGCTCAAGGAGGAATAGTGCCCTGGGTGGCCTGCTGGATACACTAGCTGATTCTTCTCATAGGTGGTGATGGGACAGGAGGGTTTTTTCCTCTCTCTCTCGTATCCTCTAAAGTGTAAATCAGGAGGGTGAATTTCAGAGAAAACTGGCCTAAACAGCGTGTGTGTGTGCTCGTGCAGTCATCAGAGGAACTAAGTGCTGAGTGAATAGTGAGCCCTTCCCTTTCCCCTTTCCAAAAAACACACCAAAAACACAGGCTCTGCCTTTTGCTTCTTGAATAACCCAACTTTTGTACGTGACTACCCAAACAACAGTGCTGGGGCTGGCTGTTGTGTTTAACTGCATCTCATCTGTAAAGGTATGGGGAGAGCCCCGCAGTGAATTTTGGAGGAATAGGGAGGGGGTTATGTAGCCTTCTGCAAACAGAAGGTTGTTACAGGATCTGTGTAAGTGCCATGGGGTGGATACCTTCAGGGCAAGTTGTGAGGACCACGTAGGGAGGTGTGAGCTCAAAGGTTGTTTCGGGCAGTGCCAGGCTGTGGACCGTGACAGTAGTGGTTGGGTTTTGTTCTGAGCACAGAGCTGCTCAGGACAGGAGCTGGGGGCTGTTGCCTTGCAGATGGTAGCTGCTAGGCCCAGGGAAAGTCGTACCTGCAACTGCAAAGAGCGTTGTAGGAAGAGGAAAGCCCGGTCCTAGAGTTAGTGCAAGCTGAGCGCTGCCAGGGAGAAATGGTTTGTCCTTGCCTTTATCACAGAGCCCGTCTGGCACTTCTGCTCTTCAAGGGTGGTCATTATTTGCAAGACTTCCATGCTCCATTTGGGACATCAAGGGTTGAATTGAACTGATGGAGCTGGAAACGTGTTCTGCCATACGCAGTGATGGGAAATGCTAAATAACCCGGTGGTGGAGGGAAGCAGTCAGTCAATGTCACAAGCTTAGCACCCAAAACAAAGGGATGCCTTTGGCTTCTGGGCCTCTGTTGTAAAACGGGGCTCAGTCTAACCCCACCCTCTCTCACCTCGGATAATGATAACTAAGTCTTTGCAAATCAGTAGGCTGCTGCAGTGATGGACACCATAGAAATGCCCTGGAGAGAGCGAGTAATTCTGTATTCTGTGCAGGGTTTGGCTGATGTGCAGTAAACATATTCAATGTGTGGTCCAGATGCTCTGCCAGTGAAGAGAAGACAGAAGAGTGACTAGCTGCTCATTCAGCAATCGCTATCTTCAGTGCATTGAATATATGGATCCCCGGGCAAAATGACTGTGGGGCCATGTTATAAGCCAGTGTTATAACTCATGTATAGTAGGCGTGAACTGAGGTTGTACAAAATTCTAGTTCTGGCATGTCCCAACTGCTAAGGATTGGATTTTACAAGCTAAATGTTCTCAAATTGCGCTGGCCTGTTTATTTTGTTTGTTTGGCTTTTTAAATTTTATTTATTTTACTGCCTGTGTTCCCTACGCACGATGTGAGAGATGAATCTATTTATGGACTTGATGCAGAGGGATAATATGTGTAGAGATGAATGCTTGAGGAAGCTAATTGCAGGTGTAAACAGCAATGTTCTCAATGGAGGCTGACCGAACCCTTGCTTAGAGGTGTTTTATTTCTTTTCTTTTTCTTCTGGATGTCTCTAGAATGATCTGCCAGCTAACTGGGAGGGCAGGAGGCAGGGAAAGATCTGCAGCTTACGGTGCCTTTTGGAGATACTGATCATTTCTTGCAACCTCTGCAAGACAAAGGTGGGCTCAGGATTACCATATGACTTTCCCAAGATATGCTAGTTATTGAAAAGAGACTTGTTTTTCAAAGATAAGCCGCACTGATCTGAGGAACGTCTTCCTTGTAACTACAAGAGCTATAAACAAATCTGTAAGTTATGAGGCAACAGCTGAGTACATCACTAGATAATGTGTGGTCAGTTTGACCCTGCTGTCTTAATTTAAGAGGTCATTTTAAGACCGCTATAAAGAAGGGCTTTGTGCTGCCTTAAAGGGATACGGGCAATCTCTAAGAAACGGGCATACTTATAGAGACAATCCCTTTGGCTCAGTTTTTGTTTGGTTGTTTCTTTTTTATTATCTGCGGTGCAGTAAATTAAAACAAAAACAAGTCTGGACTTGGCATGCCTTTGTAAATAAACTGCTGTGTGTGAATTGACAGCTCGTTTGCAACCAGGTTATTTATAACAAAGTTTTTTTTTTTATTTCTCCCACCAGAGAGGTTGTTTTGCTCTATATTAACAAAATGCTTATGGTAACAACTCCCAACCCCTGTCTATGCTGAAGCAGTTACACAAAGGCCTCACAATTTCAATTGTGTCTCTTTGAAAGAAAATAAAACAAGCAAAATTTTAATTTTGCTCCCTGCTGGAGTAGGAGCAGGGATTGCAGCACATGAACTAGAGATGAATTCCTTAACTCTGTTTGCTCCATACAGCTCACCTTACATGCAACCATTCTGCTTCATTCATCTACTCCCACAGAGGAACTATGCGGGGAAGTGGAGTTTTGGGCTTCCACGAGTTTCTTGAAGATCTGGTTTGTGACTAGCCATCTTGCTGCGCCCAGTCACAACCATCTGTTCCTGAAGAAGGTAAAGAATACATGTCCAAGAATGGATTTGGTGAACTGGGATCCCTGTCACATAATGCCCCATCCCTGCTCCTGTTTCCCTTACCTTTTACAGATGATCTCTCTCATTGTCTTCATCGTGGTCAGTTCCCAGATGGAAACACCTCAAGACAAGACAGTAAGGCCTCTGCTTTTTCAGCTGGGATCAGGGGCTTGTGTTATCCAGAGCAAAGAGGCTGGGTGCATAAAAAGTACCTGCAGGCCTTAGCAAGCCAACACTGTAGCTATGACCTGACCCTGGCTTGTATCAGCTGAGAAAAACTGATGTATCAAACTTGTTAAAACTACTTGTCTCCTCACTGCTGTCTAAGTTTTGAACCGGACCTTGTGCAATACAGCCTTTTGTGCATGCTCAGGCAGTTAGGCTAACGTGCTGTGGTGGTGTTGGGTTGCCCAGTTCCTGTGGCTTAGTGTGGTCCAGCAGATAGTTTTGGTGTGAGCACCTTGTCCCACCACCACCAATTTCCCAGAGCCACGAGGGCAAGGAACTGTCTCATTGAAACTTGGTGCTTCAGTGCTGTCAGGCGACAAGGACCCAGGTCAGCACCATTACACCAGCAATTGCCTGTGTCCTGGCTTTTTCTTGGTTCCTGTGAGGTAAGATTTCACCCCAGGCTGGGTTCTTCTCTTTCTTTGGTCACCAACTAGGAGTGACTGGGCAGATGGGCAAGCCTCTGGTTATTTATCACTTGTGTCCTACCCACTGACCTAGGGAGAAGATATTCAGGCAAGCAGTTGCACTCCCCTGGGAGATTTTAGCCCACATTGCAACCTCATCTTTCACATCTGACTCAACATAAAGCAAATCCCATGGAGCAATTTTAGGACTGAGGGTGTCCTATCTGTCTCAACTGCAAGGTCTGTTCTGGTGACAGAGTCTTCATTAACAGAGGGAAGAGGTGACTGGGATAGCTGTGATCTCTTTATGCTATGACCCATGACCACAGTCCTTAGTAATGGGGAATGTGAAACAAAGAGGGCTCATATGGAGAAATTTCCCCCCTCATTCTATTAGTGGGTATTACTGTCAATGGGGAAGGAGGACAGTGACTGATTTTCATGAGGACACCCCCATCTAGTTGATGGTTGTAGTGACAGCATTGGGTGAATCACAATTGCTGCACAGCCCATGCATACAGCAAAGTCATGGTGACCCAGGGCACACAGCAGTCAGAGCCTACAACACTTGCTTGGCCTTTGTTCCAGAATGGAGACATGTGAAGCATCCTCTGATTCAGCTGGGAGAGAATGGGAACCGCTTAACTCTTTTGTAAGCATGGTGATTCAACAGGCACTTGGTCCTCCCAGCCGGGAGCCGAGGCATTGCTTTGGAAGAGCTTTAGGCATCAAGTCTCTTCTGGGCACAGCTAGGTCTGGAGGTGGGTGTCCATCCATTGCCTGCTTCTCTTGCTCTGTGATGGACATCCCCACCTAGACTTCTTCTTTTCACCTCAGAAACTAAGGAAATCATGGTGTGAGTGAAGTTTTGAGTACACGGGGTCTCATTCCCTACTGTGCTTAAAGGCACTGACCCTGTGAGGTGATCTGCCATGGAGGATCTACCTCACGGTGCTGGGCCTTGCGTCAGGCACTGCTGAAGCTCGGAGCTGCGATGTGCTTCACTCCCAGCCCCTCCTCGCCCACTGTGTGTAAAAATCCCTCTCCTGCCTCTCTCACAGCCCGGCCTGGGCCCTGAATATTTCTGTGGGGTGATCTCTGGGTGATCCTGCCCGGCAGGGGGTCGCACTAGGTGATCTGCAGAGGTCCCTTCCAGCGCCGGCTGCTCTGTGATTGCTGGGCCAGTGGCGGCACCTGCCGGTGTTGTGCAGAATATTCTGGATAATGCTGAGAGAAACATCTAAAAACAGCACTTCGGGGCAGGGCCAGCACGGCCCGGGTAGGAAATGCAGCATGATGCGGGTTAATGGGGTCAGAGCAGCGAGGTGCTAAGCGCTGTCCTTTTTCCTGCATGCTGTGGGATGACTGCCAGCCAAGAAAGAACCCCCCCTAGGAAGTTATACAACACCTCCAATGCTCCCTGTTTTCCAGGAAAAACCCTGCATTTTAGCTATTCAGTCAGTTTGTATTGATACAGCTAATCTGCACGAGCTGAGGCCGTGTTCCGGATCTACCCAGACCCTAGGCTCTTCCTTCACTGGGAGCGGTGGATTACCCTGGTTACACTGCGTTCTGGAATAATATTTCCCTCAATAAATTTTACTGCCTCTTCACATGTCGCTGGGGCTTAGGCTGTTACCGCAGTGTGTTTGCGTCTTAATTATTGTTTCTGGTAGTGCTGCCAGGTGACTCGAGCATTTCCAAATAGAAGAGAAAGAGCTGCTCCGTGCTGAGCGCCTCGCAGGCCGAGGGGCAGGGGATGGCTAAAGGCTAGCAGAGCGCTCAGCGATGGGGCAGAGCTGCTCTCTGCAGAATAACATAGGCTGAAAGTTTTTACTTTCTGCTTCTCAAGGCCCAGGATATCACCATTAAAAATCAGTGTTTGTGCCAGCTAGTTGATATTTAGTTTTGTTTCCTATAGAGGTAAGGGGGGAATTTCTCCCTTTGTGTAATGTCTTGTTCCCATTAACAGATTCTGAGGACACTGACCAGTTTTTCAGCCAAATTTGACAGACAGCTATTAACTTCTGGTGATTTAAGACACTGCCTTACTGAAGAGAAAGACCCCCATGGGGTAAGACTGGCAACCTCCCTGTTTGGTAGACCTCGGGGCATCCGTGGTGGGCAGAAAGGCGGAGAGGCACTGCAAATGAGACTTCGTACTGCTGCTCCCAGAACTGCCTGTTCCACCCCTACATCTCACGTCTGTTATGGAGAGCTGCTGCCCTCCCACCAAATATACAACATGCACAGCATTTGCCAAAAAATAAAGTCATGCCCTCCTGTCTTGACTGTTTCTTTATTCCATGGGGTAGCACATGTTATTAAGGGGATGGATAAAATACTGTGAGTGAAGCACTGTGCTGCAAGACGAAGATCTCTGTCCTCTAGCAGCAGCATGCTCCTCAGGAGGGACACAGCGAGGCGCCAGCTCAGTAGCTGTCCCTCTTCCTCGTGCTAAACCTCCCCTCTGGGTGTGCTGTGAACAGGAGCGATTTCCAACCAGCTGTCTGAACGGTTTATTCCGTGTAAATCGCGTGGGTCCGAATCACCCCTGTTTTGAGCTGTGTCACAGGCCTGTGTCGCCGCACCTGTGCCGAGAGCAGCAAGCGGGGCAGCGGAGCGCGGACACCCCGCAGCCAGCAGCGGGCTGGTGCAAAGCTGCGCATCGTGGCTCAGCCTGCGCTCGCCTGGAACGAGGCCCAAGCTAATAAACCCGGCTAGATTGCTTCCAGACCCGAGCTGGGCCACGAGGAGCCGGCGCAAATGTCACTGCTGCTGCTGCTGCAAGCTCTGCTTGCTCGGAGCCAGCCTCAGCGCCTCGGCCGGAGCGGGCCAGCTCCTTAGGCACCTGTAGGGCTGCAAGGGGACGGTGTGGCAGGGCCGGGCGCTGTGTGCCTCTGACATCTGCTTGAGGCCGCTGCCAAGGCTGGGAGGCTGTGGCGAGGCTGCTCCCCCGAGCACGGGACGCTGGGGGTGACCCCAGCAGAGGGGTCCCGACCCCTCAGGGCTCGCCCCGGGGAAGGGGGTCCCGCTGTTCCCCTCGCCCCCCTTCCCTTTCCCAGCGGGCGGCCCCCGCTGTCAAAGCCCCGAGGGGGCGGCCCCGGCGGCACAGCCCTCCCCCTGCCCGCCCCGACCGGCCCGAGCCGAGGGCTGGCCCCCACCACCACCACCACCACCACCACCGCCGCCGCCGCCGCCGTGTAATGGCCCGGGCCGCCTTCCCTCAGGCAGCCGGCCCTGCGGCGGGGCGGAGCGGCTGAGCCCCATGAACCCGGCACGGCGGCGGCTGTGGTGGCAGCGGGACGGGGCTCGGGGGCGGCGGCGGCGGAGGGAGGCGGCGGGCAGCGCGTCCCCAAGGGCGGCCCCTGCCAGGTAGGAGCGCGGCTGTCCCCGGGGCTGCCCCTCACGGAGGGCGGTAAACACGCGGCGTTCCCCGGGCGGCCGGGCTCCCCCTTCCCTCCCCTCCCCTCCCGGCTGCTAGGAGCCCGGCGGCGTTGCCTAGGCAGGGAGGGAGGCAGGGCAAGGCGGGCAGCCGCCCTGACGAGCCCGGGAGGGTTCAAAACCCTCCCCTCACCACCGCCACCGCCGCCGCCGCCGCCGCCGCCGCCACCTCGGGGGGTGAGGTGGTGTGAGGAGAGCGGCGAGGGCCCCCCCCGGCCATGCACTGCGAGCTCGCAGCGGGGCAGAAAGGCAGCTCGGGCCGCTTGGAGGTGACGGCTAAATGCCAGGGAGCTCCTCCGAAGGACCAGCCGCGAGGGATTTGTCCCGGCGCCGGTAAAGCTCTCTTGAATCCTCAGATGTCCTTGAAGAGAAGCGGCAGCACCGGCAGCGAGCGAGCGGAGCCGCAGCAGAGCCCCCCTGAAATGTCAGCGCCCCTGCTAGACTTCGTCCCCAAAAGACCCAGCATATTCGAGAGGATCCCGATCCTGCCCAGGGCGCAGGAGCTGCGATGCGCTAGAGGCTCCAAAGATTATTTCCAGCAGCAGAAACACCAAAGCGTGAAGGGTGAGTCTTAAAAACGCACGACCCAGCCACCACCGCCACCAAAGCGGCACCCACCAACCCACCAGAAACGTTTATCGAGCTCCTTTGTGTGTGTGTGTGTGTATGTGTGTGTGTGTTTTGCTGTCTTCCCTTTTGCTCATCAGGCTGCTTTCTAACTCATTTATTGAATGCTGCAAACTTTCAAACATTTTACTTCCATGCACCTTCCCTGGGCAGGACGCACCGGGCTGCCTTTTTGCAGATGGGCAGCACATTTTCTCAATATTCCTTAAGAAATCCTGAGCCCAGCATCTCCCCTGGTCCCACTGAGTGGCCGCTGCCCGGTGCGGCTGCTCCGTGGTGCCGGCGGTGGCTCCCCGGTGGTGCCCAGCACAGGGCTCGGCTGCGTGCATGGGGAGCGTGTTCGCGGGGGTGCCTGGCTGACAAGAAATGCCTGCTTCTTACTCAACGGTTTCACCACGGTTGCTTGGATTTACGGTTTGTGTTTTCAAGGAGGTGTTGCGAATGTTGGATTCGGGCGGCGAATCCTCGGGCTCCGGGATTCCTGGTGCCTGAGAGGCATGGCGTGAGGTCAAGTTCTGCTGGTTTAACAAATGCCCAATTTTCATCTGTGCGTTGTTCAAGAAGTGGTATAGAAGTTAGGTCAGGAATTGCTCGCTAAAGTCTGCTACCCTTTTGAGCTAGAACTTGCTAATTGAGCTAGAATTTGTTAATCAAGGTTTAGTTTTAGAATAATTCCTCTGAGGAGTCGCTGGATGGATTCTGAGGAAATTCAAGCATTCCTTTGCGCTTCAAAGCCACTTGCAGAGACCTACGTGCACCTAAGTTATTAATATTAAGGCAGTGTTTTCTGTAGTGTTAACAAGGTAGTTCTTCTGTTTGCCTTCTCGGTTCTTTCCCATTCTTTATTGTAGACATGTAGATGCTGCTACCTTGTTGGGTTGAGACAGTTCCCACTAGGATTTTTTCAGTGCATCCCTTTCTTTCCATCCTGAAGAATAAAACGGATCGTGCGCCCTTGGACTAGTAACATTTTCTTTTGTCATCTTGTTACCTAGGGTGATGGCACCCTTCATTGCCATGAAGTTATGTTAACAAACACCTCGGTGTGTATTAGGTCTGTCCTGCAAACTGTAGGACGTGTTTGTCCATCACCAGTGAGTACAGAGTGGAGCAGCAGGTTATAAATTACCTTTTTTATTTTTCTGTTTGTTAATACTGCAATTCTCACTTCCTTATTTTTTTTTTTTAAAGTTTCTTTGTGTTTGGCAAGGGACTGTTACACAGAACCAGATTTGGAGGGGACAGATGGAGGGAAGGAGGATTCACAACGTACGACGGGACAGCTAGGAGCTCGGGTACTGCTGTGCTGCTGCCTGTAGAAGGAACTCGTGAGATGTTCGTGTTCCTTTTGGTCCCAGAAGTGAGGTTGTTGCCACTTCACTTGGGTTCACACTGGCTTAAAACCCGACCTGTGCATTGTCTTACTCAAATGGACTGTTGAAGCACTTTCTTTTTTCCCTCTCCATTCTCTCCCCCCCCCCCCCCTTTTTTTTTCTTTTTTCCTTTTTTGAGCTACTTACTCCTCTTTTCATCCATATTCCTCTTGTGTCTGTTGCAGAGGGTAGGGATATAGGGGAGAGAAGAGTAAAAATGTAATTTCCACTTAGTTGGGACTACTTAAAACGGATGTAGGTGGGCACTGGGAGAAGGATGCAAATTCATCTTGTCTGACTGAATTCTCCCTTTTTTCGACTGGGGGAAAAACAAAAAGTGTTGTAAGCTTTGTTGCTGTTTTTTGTTTAACGCATTTTCTGTCCAGGGTGGTACCTTGTGGTTGCTTCAGCTTATGCATGGCTTGACTCATGGGAGTACGTAGGAGGTCCCCATGGCCGGGATTGGGTTCGTTTACTGAGCGTGGTGATTTGATGGATGACACTGGATTTTTCTGAAGACGGCAGTGCTGTTTGTTTGGTTGCTTTTTTTTTTCCCCCCTCCGAAAATATTTTCAAGAGAAGCTAGGGAAGATAAATTTAGGGCTAGATTCTGACCCCAAACATGTGGGCTGTCCTTCTGGCTGCCCAGCAGCAGCATGTGGGCAGCGGGGAGCTCTCCCACCAGATGCTGGGAGCTGCCGGCCCCTGCTCAGAACCCAGCGCTTCTGAGTCAAGTGTGCTGCAGGCAGCGCCGCAGAAATAACTGAAGTCACTCCATTACTCACTGTGATCTAACCGTAAAATCAGAGCTCTGGGCATCACAAGTGAGCTCTGCTGCTGTTGGGAGAGCCACTGTTCTTTCAAGGAGTGGTGCGAACCATCTCCCAACACCAGCGGTTCTGCCGGGGAGATAAAGAAGAGGGCCAAGGATAGCTGTACGTAGATGTCAGATAACAAGATAAAGCTAAGGAGTGGGAATGAGGGAAGCATTCACGTTTACCCTGTCAAAGGTTCTGAGAAGGAAACGGGTGACAGCTTGATTTCAGATCATCACGCTGTGCGTCTCCTGCTCTCCAGCCCCAGCGTACCGCGTACCCAATAATTCCTCCTGCAGTCTGGGTTGGATTACAGAACGCGCCTCCTGCTTTTGGTTTATCCACAGTTGAAAGCTGCAAGTAGGGAGAGAAAAAGACTCCCTTTAACAAGAGCAAAAACGATTTTTATAGTTGCCTGTAAAATTATATTTTTTTCTAAACACATACATACATATTTCAAAAAAGAACGAATCGAAATGATGCGCTGCCCTGTTAATAACATGAGCAGCTTTGAAATAGTCACAATGGGGAAAAGGCATCCTGCTGGGGTAGTGTCCCTGCAGCGTTACTCCAGTGCTTCACGGTGTTTCGGATGGATCCTGCAACGCTTCCGTGCCTGAGCAGGGCTTTCTGCATCAACAGCCAAACAAAAACTTGAGGGGTGGTGGGAGGATTACTCTTGGGAGTCAGATCGTTTGGCGCTAAGCCTTGTAGGATGGAGCTGTTGTTTGTTTACCAGAAATATCAGTAGTTTGGAATTGTACTTCATGTTTTGTTCTGTTTGGGAGCTGTTTATTTTAAACACCCAGTTTTCACCCAGCCTCCCCCTTCTGGTACGGTTGGCTGTGATGCACACCAGGCATTTCTTGATCATTGGTTTCCCCGTGTGTCACCAGGCTGAGTATTTGTGCCCAGACAGTACTTAGAGGAATTCATGGTCTGCGTGGCATAGAATAATTGTACCAAGAGGTATGACGTGTATTTTACAGTGCTGTCCTGTGATTGTGTGGGTTTGATCCTGTTTCATTGAATTTTGTGCTAGGACATTACCATTTTGAAAGTAACACAGAACAAAATAATTGTTGTCAACAGGAAAGAAACTTGGGGGAAAGCAAGCTTTAGTGGTGACAAAAGAGCAATCTATAAAGATGTCAAATCTCTTTTTATTTTTTTCTAAATGACATTGATTATGGTTGTTACCAGGAAACACTTCTCCTTTTCATTCTTTTCTAGTTTCGTTCGGTGTATCTAATTCATGACTCAGTAGAAATGACGAGATTTATCCTGTTGGTTGTGCCACTGGGAAATCAGCCAAATGGCCCAGACCTTTGCAGTAACCACTTCAGATATTAACTTTCAGTGGGCAAAACAATAAGCTGTTTGGATTGCAGTAGCTGGATATTTCCTTGTTGAGAGTATTTATTATTCAGACAAGGAGAAAGTTGTTTTTTTTTTTTCTTTCTTTTCTTTTTTCAATGTAGCCACGTTTGGCAAACACACAACCAATGTATAAGGGAATTAATTTTCTTCTGCTGTTGAGAAGGTGCATTAAATCTTGCCACTGCAACCGCCTGTGCCTACTCCCTTGGTTAGCAGGACAGTGCTTGCCTAAGCAGCAGCTCATGCTGTTGGGATCTTAAGTAAAAGCATATGTTTGGGTTGTATGACTTATTAGGTGTATTGGCCGGTCTTGGGCCTGATTCTGCCATTTTCTTTTGTACACCTTGTCTGTGCTCACCTAAATTATCCCACTGAAGCAAATGGGACTGTCTAGGGCTGATAAATATCTGAGCTAATAAGGAGACAGGGAGTGGTGATCACTGGTACAGTGATCCCTAAACTTCCTATTTTATATAGAACTGTAGCACTGCTTTTTTTTTTTTTTAATTTTCTTTTTCACTGCAGTTCACTTACAAGCCTGCTTGTTGTATTATGCATTTGCATTCTCCCCTACAAACAGGAATTTAAAGGTTTATTGGAACTGAACTCGCGGTTACACAACTCCTTTTTATGTCTTTTTTTTTTCTTTTTTCCTGATTTCCCTGCTTTGTAGGGGGAGAAAGGGGAGGAAGCTTCAAATTGGAGAATGTGTGCTGAAAATCCATTTGGGTTAAATTGTGACTGTCCCCTCCTCTGTTAAACTGGCTAAAGTGCTTACTCATTTTGAATAGGAAAATAACTTTCGGTTACTTGCTGCTGACGGTTCTTCTAGTGATTTGTGTTGCAAAATCAGAGTCTCTTGAATTGAAGATGACCCTTTCATGGGATTAATTTAAAAGAGGTTTAGTTGCATCTAGTAATTAAAATCTTGTCATTTAGGGATTGTTAACAGAGAACGTTTAGTGAATACAAAGCAGGAGATCTAATGATAGACCTACTGGATAAAGACATTCAGTACTTGTTAAAGCAAGAAAACCCTTCTGCTTCAGGGAAAAAAAAAAAAGCTGTTGGAAAGAGGAAGATAATAAATGTTGCATCTATCTTAATACTGTGTAGAATTAGTAAATAATGTCAGATTACAGGAAATGAGTCTGATCTGTGGAAGAGATTTTGTAACTTCTTGAGTTTTACTTGATGAAATAAAAGCAAATAAGAAATTACTTACTCTGGCTTTAAAATGGCATAAAAATGTGGCTTATTATACACTCTGCTGAAAGAGATGAGAAGAAAAAGACCTTTTCCTTTCTTCTTTAACGGGAAGGAAAAGTTTAAAACCCAAATCTGCGTGTCACTGTGTTCCTGTCAGTAGCCTTATCTTCTACAAATACTTGGGACTCCAAACATTCTCAATGATCTATTCAGCTGTATCTAAATGATTGCTTGTATGCTAGAGTTCAACCCTGTAAGCACATAAGCTGTTGAAGCATACGCTAAGGGGTTTTAGCAGATTTGAAGTTACATTCTGGAGGTGCTGGGAGATTCGATCGAGCAAAGCTGCTAAATGTAAAGTGAGTGTCTTCTGGGAGATGGCACTTCCTTATGGCAACAGAGCTTTATTTCACTTCCAGTGAGCAAAGATGCTCAGTGTGTTGAATAGGAGGGACAAAATTTTACTCCAAATGATTAAAATCAACAGGAGTCTTGCCACGAACTTCAGCTGGGTCAGTATTTCAATCCTAATATTACAGAAGTCCTTTATCCTGTGTACAGGGCAAAGCTTGTAGAGCAAATAACAAGCTTGTATTAAATCCATCTGTAAGCTCCGAAGCAGAATAATGTATGGGCTATGTACGAAGGGAAATCTGGACTTATTGTGAATGTAATTTCCGTGTTCGGCACCATGATTAGCATTATTCCAGAAACGCGAAGCTCTGCCGCTCGGTGATCTGAGAACGTTGAAGATGCTGATGGCCAGGTAATTGGAGAGGGAATACAGACGTAAACCGCTCCGCGCTGTGCCCCAGGTTTCTATCATTATATGTCAACAGGCTTGAACAAGGCATGCAATCTAGTAATTATTTCACAGTGCCTGAGAACTGCTTTTAATAGAGCGTTGTTTTTGTTTGCTTTTTTTTTTTTTTTTTTTTTTTCCCTCAGCCACCAAGCGTCGTTTCCCAGCACACTGATGCAACTCAAAGAATACAGGGTTCCAGCGCAAGGGCAGTGCTCGCTCGCTGTGGTACAGCGTAATCTGGCTCTCCAAATGTGCAAACAATAGCAAAAGTATGTGTTTCTGAATATGGCACAGCTGTTATCTTCTCCCGAGAGCAGGGAGCGTTACAGTGACACAGACAGCACGGCCAGTTAAAACCACTCATGCCATTTTATTGCGTTTAAATGGGGCATGTAAGAAAGCAAGGGCCGGTTCTTCCATCCAGATAAGTATCGGGTCCTGCTACTGCAGTGCTACCTTTCTACACGGCCTTTGAAGAACAGAGGCAAAGAATTCCCCTTTTCCCTTCCCCTCCTCTTACGTTTCTGGCACCCACTGTGTGAAATCTCGGCTGGAACCTGAAGCTTTCTGTTCTCAGAATCTGCGCTTCACCAGTAATCTGGAACAAGGATTTTTTTTTTTAATTAAACCTGGAACAAGGATTTTTTTTTTTTAATTTCAGTCATTAGTTTGGATATATTAAATGACTGTTAATCATTAAGGCTGCTTGTAGAAAGAAGACTACTTGGAAAATAAAAGAAATGTTGCCAGAGCTACTATAGGAAATAGACGCAAATTCTGTGTTTTAGGTTATTTTAAGGTTTTGTGTGTTTAGGAATTGCAAGGTTGAATTTAGTCAAATCATCACAAAGTGCTTGAGCTCCCTCTTTCTAACAAAATATTACTTTATTTTATTTTTTGTTTCAAGCAATTGTATTAGTCTAAATCTAATACTCATGTCTGACTTTCCTATCATTATGTCTGAATGTATATGTGATTATTTTGCATAGTGGACTGGTAAGGAGCACTGTAATTGAATCTACGCGATCAAATTTATTCTAGGGGTTAAACAAATGCAAAACATCTTAAACTGCTTTTGATTCTGGCATTACATGCATGATAAGAAGAAGGCTTTGTGAGTGCTATAGCATTATCAATCTTTTTAGATTGAGAGAAAAGCAAATACATTCTTACACGTGTTTTTTTTTCTTCTTTTCATATTTAACCAGAGGGAAAAATGACACTAAGGCGACATCATCAAATACTGTAAAACTAATTTTTTCATACAGATCTCCATTGTTGTTTTAAGTGCTTAAGGGGCTGGCTGGTTGGTTTATTTTGGAACTTGCTGAACTATATGAAGTGTGTCTCCAGGGGCCTGGTATTTTAATACCTAGAAGGTTGTATAACAGTAGATGATGTATTTTGCCTGCCTTCCTATGTTGTAAATAAATTACATGTGCCGGCTTGGGAGAGAGTATCTGAGGTGTAAATCAAAGGCTAATATAAGAGGGAAAAAAAGAATTAAGTGATATTTTGTGACTGATTAATTTTATTTATACATTTATCTGTAATCAAAAGATTTAAGAGCAACATTATGTGTAACAATGTTAACACGAGGCGCTTTCCAAGAAGAGGTAGAGGGTCTAGTGTTGCTTTAAATAAAGTGCTGTGATTCATTGCTTTTTCACAATTTGCTGTGGTTAAGTTGCTTAAATACTGAAGTCAACAATCCCCATGGCAAAGAAAGATAATGTGATTTTAAGCATATTGTAAAATTGAAATGTCATAGCTTCCAGTCTACAATCCTAGCTAAGTCTTGCTTGTAATAAAAGGAAAATACAGATTTGTGTGTCAGTTTTTGGAGCACAGGCTTCTTTGAGTTTAAAGAATCATAAAAGTGCTTCAAACAAGCCACACAAAAGTTTATTAATATGAATGTTTTGCTAAATACTGCATGCTTAATGCAATCCCCATTCCTTTATAATAAGTTTAAATATTAATTCTTTGGAATGCTAGATGCCTAAAGCTAGATAGAAATGCTGTGCAGTTTCAGATATCTAGGAGTGGGCTTGTGAAACAGGATATTTAACTGGGAGAGATGAGTAGCACATTTCAGAGTTATTAGGGCAGAACAACAATGCAAGAGGATGGCTTAAAAAAAAGTTATGTTTTCTGTGCATGAGGCTTAAATACCTTAGACTTATTTATTTGAAATACAAGAGTAGATTTCCTATGTATGGAGGCTCTAGATTGCATTTTTTATCGTTATTTTGCTTTACTTCTCTTTACCCGCCTGCCCCTCTCTGAAGCAGCTGGCTTTGATTTAACCTGAATCCTTCGCAGAGCCCAAATGATCAGTCACTGCTGATGACTGCGTGTTGTGTTCTTTGCTGGAGCATCTCCACAGACTGGATGCATAAGGGAGAAAACCAAATAGGCCAGGAAAAGTGTTGAGGAAAGCAGCAGTTTGCCTTCGTTTCACCCCAAAACAGATCTCTTCAGTTGCTGTTCACTTGTGTAAATCCTGCCTGCCTCCCAGCCCCTGTCTGGGCTGGGCAGAGAAGGGAGAGTTAAAGTGAGAGCAGATAAAAAGAGGAGATCTCTGTTTTATTTCCCACTGTTTTCCAGAAAGGATTTAGCTCCTAACTCCTGCTTTGCCCTGCTGCTTCCCCTGAAATTGCTGGGAGTTGGGCCATTGACTTCAGGAGCAGGCCAGGACTGAATGCTTGTGAAAATGCCATGCACAGAAGAGCAGCACAGACCAGAAGATCCAAGTGTTAAACCTGCTCCCGGAGAGAAAAGTGCAAGCAGAAACAGCCCAGTAGCTCAGATGCCAAGGTCAGACAGTCAGAACAGCATGTTCATCTGTAATTTCCCTTCCTGTTCGGGATCCCACGTAGGTCTAAGGTCGGTGCGATCTGCTGTCTCCCATGAGGCAGGCAGAGAAGTGGTGAAGGCAGACAGAGAACACAAAGACTGTGCCAGCAGCTGGCATGGCCAAGGGGATGTAAACGTTTGGGATGAAGAGGGTTAGGGTGCTTGGACTCCGTTCTAGGCCGTGCCATTTACTTGCATTGTTCAGGGGCAAGTCTGTTTATTATTCAGGACATTTCTTCAGCAAGAGTGTAACGGAGTGTGGTGTGGAGAAATACAAGCCTGCTCTGGAGCCAGAAGCAGTGCAGTTGTGTTGGCACGCCATCAGGGCCAGCTGAATTTTCTCTGCTGAGGGACAGGCTCTGGTGCAGGTGGTGTGGCTGTGTGCTGTTTGAGGTTGGACCTGGTGTTATCGCGGGATGCC
The DNA here is from genome assembly GCF_965140915.1 of Aythya marila. Taxonomy (NCBI): domain Eukaryota; kingdom Metazoa; phylum Chordata; class Aves; order Anseriformes; family Anatidae; genus Aythya; species Aythya marila. The sequence goes on along the minus strand of NC_139049.1, from coordinate 27,399,301 downwards.
ACACTGCAACGTCTGCGGCGCTTACTGAGCCTGGCTGCTCCCCTTCTGCTCAGCGTGCACGTGGGCTGGATTTCTTCCAGCAGGTGGGAAGGTATCTGACGGCTGCTGTTCTTCAGGCAGGGAGCACCCGTTGGGTTGTGTGCCTGCACGGCTTGGGGCGCAGGTCGCTGCTACAAGGTTCCTGAGATCCTCACCCCTCCAGCAGAGCAGGCTTTCCACACAGCTGAAACTGCCTTCCAGGACTCGAAGAGGAAAAGGCAAGAGTAAATTCCTCTTCTCTGGATATCTGATTGTGGTAACGTTCAGTTTCCTTGAAGTCATCAGAGCTGGTTTATGTTCAACGGCAACTGAGTTGGCTTCCTTCCATTCTCCCTAGATCTGGTGCAAATCTGAAGCAGCACCATTTTGAACCAAGAGTGGATAAAAATGGAGCACTCGAGCCACGGAGGGCTAATACACAGAAGTTTCTCTTTGTGGTATGGACTTAGTTGACGTGGCAAAAGAAAGATATCTCAAGTTTTTAATCTGAACAGTTTTCCTTCGTACTTTTCCTCCTGCCAACTCACTGCGGATTGGTTTCTATTCTTTTTCTCGGAGTTCTTGAGCTATTCAGTAAAGTTTGTTGACTTGTCATATTTTCATGGGGATAAGCTACAGGCTGTGTGAATGGTTCTCTTTTCAAAACAAAGATGCTGCATTTCAGCATCTCTGAATGAATAGACAGGAAATTTAAGGGGATGTTTGCCCCTAGAGCCCACTTGCTCTTCCCCTTCACTCGAACCTCAACTTACTCATTCTACTTTCTCAGCCTACTGGCCTCTGTCTTTGACTTTGTACAACTTTTCTGATGGCTTATTTAAAAAAAAATATACGTATAAAGGGATGTAACTTACTGGAATTGTGGGTTAGATACATGGAAATGTGGCAACTCGTGTAAATAGCTTTTGGCCTGTTGAATGTGTAAATATTCAAAATCTGAGAGGGTGATTTGGCCAGCTCTTGCTGGAAACATTATTCATGAGAGATTCTGTTGCTGCATCCTGTCAGAAGCTGTTCAGCAGAGATTACTGGCATGGATACTCAGACCACTTCGTCAGAATTTGCTTTTATGCCTGTTTCCTTGTAAAATCACCACTTCCACAAATACTTTTAAAAGTGTGTATATTTTGCTGGATTAGTCATAGAAAGCAGATATAAAGGGGGGCAACAGCTAGAAAGTGAGAGCAAACCATCTCAGTGACTAATTGCGAATTGTGTTTGGGCCCTAATGTGTGATGGCATTGGCTACAAGTGCAATTTTTTTGGCGAGTTTGGGTAAAAACACAGCATTTTGCAGAGGCTTGCTGCTTCAATGGTATCCAGGTTGAGTTTCTTAAAATGGGACTAGCCATCTTGGGGAGCTTTCCTTGCCAAGACTTAGTGTTAACGTCTACAATGGGGTTTTTATTAGCTGCTGGAGAAGTTGCTGGGAGACATGGAAATTAAGAACAGTAAACAGAGGTGAGAAAGATGCTTTATGCATGGGATGGCTGTTTTGGCAGCCCGCAGTCACTCTGAAGTGACAGTCAGGCTGTTGCAGAGCCTGGAGATAATATGTGAGTTGAGGAAACTTGGTGAAAAATAGCCCCACCTTATAACCAACTGGAATTTAGGTAATAATGAAATCTGTTACTGACTGCCACTAGAGAAAGCAACCTGAGAGGCTGGCTACAGCTTCCAGTGTGAAGTCTCTTGACTACATTTGCTAGTTTGATGAGCAGCCCAGGTTTAGAATTAAACCTGGATTTTAATGGTAAGGATCACCTAAACATGAAATCTGCTGATCTATAGATGAGGGTTACACTGCATGTGCGTGGTACCCACACCAGTCTCGTTCTGCTTGTGTGGAAGGAAGTGTCCCATTGCATCCTATCCAAACCTGAGTGTGGCAGGAGGTTGTCCCCCTGGGTACTAATCACAATGTGAAATGCATGAGACATTCAGCACCTTCTGTCTCTTCTATGTTGGTTTATTCTTCCGCAGGATTTGTGCAGGCTGGATACTAGGGAAGAACTTTAACTACGAGTACACTAACCCTTTGACATGCTTTGCCCAAGCAGGCTGTGAGGTGTGTGTCACTGGAGTTTTTAAAGACAGCCTGAATGGAAATCCTTCCAAGGGATATAACTGCGGGTACACCACTGTCTTTTCTGCAACATTTTCATTCCCACACTGAACTGCTCAGGCACGATGAAGAGTTATGAGAGGTTTGTCGAGCTCTGGGCTGCTGTTCTCTGACCTACTGAATGAAGGTCAAATCTCCCCTTGCCTCATGTTGGTGTTCCTGGACGCTCATTTGTCAAGAAAACGCTGGGAAGGCACTCGGACTGAGTGAGGGGCTCAAAAGCAGCAGTGGGGAGAGCCAGCGGTGGGACAGCTGGGCATGGAGAATGATTGATTTTATGTGCGAAGCAGTTGTGAAATGTTCTGTGGCATTCTGGGGACATGCCATTGCTAACACACGATTGCCTGTTGGGGATAGAAAATGCCAGCCATTGTTCTGAAGAAGGAAATAGCCTTATTGATACTGAATTAGGCTCAGATTGAATTATTATTATTCATTCGTAGTACATCCTGTTTTCCAAATACAAAAATCGACTGGCCATACTGACATCCTCCAGCACTATCAACCTTTTGCTGCTGGTCGATCTACAGCGTTACGTTCTAGGTGGAGTTTACACTGTTTTGAACTGAGGTGAGTTATGACAGAAATCTGCATTAACAGGGGAGCTGTTCTGCTTCTTCCAAGAGGCAGTCTCATCAGGTGTGTTCGTGTCTTAGAACAAGCCCAAGAGTGAGGCTGGCAGAGGTAAATGTGTTGGTGGATTAGACTTAAGCTCCTGGGAGACATTTTGAATCATCATGTGCCATGTTGATGGGAAAATAGCTGTCTAGAAAATAATATGTGGCCTTTTGAATGGATGGAAAACTGACTGATCTATAGAAAGTGAGACGCACACCGAACTATCAGTGGCAGTATTTTTACAGGACTCTGAAATGTTGTTTGGTTCCCAGTGTCATCTAATAGGTTCTACTGAAATCCTGACAGAAAATGTTTGCCACTGCCAGTGCAGTTTATCTGTTGCTTCAGATTAAGGCAATAATAAATGAAAATTAGAAAGTGACTAGCGTGAGACATGGATTTCTTAATCAAGGATTAGGAACTGGATGATGGGTATTTTGACAGAAACACTTGAGACTATTCCTTGTGATGGAGTTTGAACTGTTCTTACAGATGGCAGGCTGAATGTCCTGGTAAGCAGTGACAAAAAGGTTGGGATGGGATTGGTATGGGAAAATATATTTCTAGTGGGGAATGAGATGATGCGATAAATTATTAAAAAGCATTGGGAAGTGATGGTACCTTTTTGCTAAGCATCAGTCTAGGTGCAGGATAGGCTAATGCTCAAACTTTATTAAATGGCTTTGAAAAATCGAATGATTTGGAGAAGAACTGGAAGATGCTAACCCACACGTGGTACGGACGGATTAATGGCACAACAGGGGCAATCTGGTCAGTTCTGGAGATGCACTAGAGGAGAAAAATATATGACCCTTGAGGGCTCTTTTAGGTGCAGATAAATTCAGAACAAGGTCTCGTGGCTGGAAACCAAAGCCAGGGAAGATCAAACAAGAAGGAAGACCCATGGTTTGGATTTCAAGGATAGTAAACCTGGCACAGCTTAACAAAAGATATGATAAATCCTCTGGTACTTGGGAATCTCTGTGTCAATTTTGGATGTTCCTATGGAAGAAACAAATCATTTCAGCCATGGACAAATCGTACTCAACAATAGAATCACTGGACAAACAAGCTGGACCATCCCAATGGCTTTCACTTGCAAGTTGTAAAAGATTAAGTCCCAGGTCACCTCCTGCTGCTGGAGTGCTCTTCCTTCATGTGCTTTCTGCATTGCAATCCTCAGGTTTAACATCCATGCTGAGGCCAAATTTGGGGCTGCAGGCTGGGCTTCATGAGGAAGAGTGGGGGCAGGCTGGGGAAGGAGGAGCGTTACTGCTCCAGAATCACACAGTTCTGACAGAAATTGTGGTAAAGCAATCGCTACCAACTACTGTTTCTTCCAGACCCTCCCTTTCTCTCCTCCTGTTATGTCTCTCCTCAGCAAACAGCACCACTCCTCCATGGCTAGACGGGGCTCTGTTCAGAGACGCTGTGATGGAACCTCCAGTCTCCTAGGACCTGGGCTGAGACCAACTAAAACCAAGTGCAGGCTTTAAAACCTGAACACGTAGGAAAATGGTAACAGCTGCGTTCTTCCTCCTCTTACCAAGTCCCGATGATTTTCAACATTAATATCTTCCCTTTCTTTGCTTTCTGAAATGAAAACAAAGGCGCTTAGCCTCCTTGCTAGCACAGCCATGGTGACACACTAACACAGTTATTACAGCAAACATTGTGGCCCTCCCTGGTCATGATGTTTTCTTTCTGTGGGGAGACTGAAATACTAACTCACAAATAATATCTTTAGAAGTCATATTAGTCACACATTTTTAAGACATTCCAAAATCATACCAACCTCCTTCTGAGCTTGTCTGTTGCTACCAATGATTCAAAGTTTTGAAAACTCTCCTTTAGTTTTGATTTACATTTTGGTCTTGGGCACTTGTTATTTCTGGCAAATGCCAGGTCAGTTTCATTAAAGAAAAATCTGTTTTACAGCCATGCAGCTCAGATCTGCTGCGCTTCTAATAATTGATGGCTGGTTTCCTTATTTCCTGCATTGTAGAAAAATAAGGACCTTGTTAGACCTAAACAAGCCTGCATAAAGTCACAGTGTGAAATATCAGGTTGGGGGTGAGCAGAGCAGCTGCGGGCAGGTTTTACAACTTTGGGCCACAGTTGATCGAGGCAGCCAAGGGAAACTGAGATATACCCATGTGACTAAAATTCGGCTGGGTTCTTTGGCTCCCTGGCCTGAGATTTATATTTGTGACACCTTCCTCCTCTGTCAGTCCCCGGGCCAGACACAAGTCTGTCTGTATATGTACTTAAGGCTCCGCACACCCTGTGGTGTGGCCGCTGTGCCCGCTGCTTGCCGTGCCACCGCGGGACACGTCTATTTCCAACGCTGGCTGTCTTGCTTCAGCAGCCCACAACAGTACGAGTGTGTGCTTTGGAAGAAAGCAGCTGCCATGTGGTGGGGATGAAAAATCAAGAGCAAACACTTTCAGAATTTCTGCAAGTGGGCAAATTAATTTCAATCTCAACTGTCATCACAAGGACCTTTTTTTAATTCCCTTTTCCTTTGGGTGGTATCTTTGATTTATATTTCTGAATGAGGCAAGTGATCACCCTTTGGTGCCCATTAACAGTGTGTGTGGTTCAGTTTCCTTATAGGTTATAAGTTACAGAATCAAATCAGTTTATCAGTTTTTGTTATTGCAGACAGGCTTCTTGGGTTTAGGATTTTTTTTGCTGTTGTTTTGTTTTTTTTGCCCCTTTTTTTTTTTTTTTTTTTTTTAAGAGCCAGTGGAATTCAATGATGCCAATGTTAATTGAAAACAACCTGTAAGTCTTCATGAAGAGCTAATTGCTCTCAGGTATTCTTCCACAACGCAACAACTGTTGCATTGATGCCTCCTACCATATTGCCAGTCCATAAGTCTGGTAGCAGAGATAGGATCCTACCTTAGAGATTCGTGCAGCTAAATGGTTCCTAGGAAGCCAAGCAGTGGTACTTGAACAGTGTTATAAAACATTAAAAAATGTGTTTTTTTTTCTTCTTTTTTTCTCCCTATATACTTATCAGGTCCCGTCTGTTTCCTTTGAGAACTGAGTGGCTGTTTTCAGGCAAGACAGCTATGTGATGAGCCTCCTAAGTCTTTCTCTAAAGGACTTGGTCCTCAGAGGAGGTACCAAAGAGTTTATAGAAGCTATAGAACCACTGAAAAACCAAGCCTTGAATTTTGCTCTGTTAAAGGTCTGATCAGAGAGGTATTCAAGCACCTAACTCCTGCTGACATTAGTGGAAACTCAGTGCCTAAGTACCTCTGGATCTGGCGCTTAGTCCTCTGGTGTTGGATGTTACGCAGCTCGTCCTTTCTGTGGGTCTCCTTTTATGGCACTTTCTGAGTGGTGCAATAGTATTAATTTTGAATTCTTCCCATCGTGAGTTCCAGCACACGATGCCTAGAAAGCCGTGCCATGTGAGTATCCACTGTGCCAACCAGGAGCTAGGCAAGGAGTGGGGTGGGAGAGCGACCCAGAGAAACTCCCCTGCTCTTGTATTAATTGTTCCTGAGGAGGGATGGGGCTGACATTCAGGCATTGAGACTCCGTTGAGGGGAGAGCTACACTGACATGTTTGTTTGTTTGGATGAAGGGCCAGGGAGAAGTGGGAGATTTTTGTTGGCGTTTCCCCCACTCAGTACTGATCTTATCATGCTGCTTTAGTAGCAGAGCTCCTCTGGCTCCTTTCCAGGTGATACCATTGGAGTCCGTCTGAGATGTGTGAGATAAAGGATCTCAGGGAATTACAAGTATTATGACTTTCCTATCATCCAATTCTGATGAGTGGAGTTTTCTGACCCAGAAAATTCGCCTGTTTTTTTTAAAAAAAATCTATTATTGCAAGAAAAAGCAGCGCAAGAGCTGGAAAGTGGAGCCTGATGTTTATAAGGGCCCTGAGAGCAGCTGCAGGTTTTTGGAAGACTTATTCCTCTGCCAGCAAAGGGCCCTGGTGTTCAGCCAGGTTAGATGTAGCCTGGGAGAACTTGGGAACCGTGCACCATACACTAATTCTGTGCCTGGCACAGAGCACGTGAGGTGTCCTCTCAACAGGTAAAATATTTTGGGTGCTTCCAGTGTGTCTTGTGAGATGCTTTGGAGGTTTGAGTCGCTACCCAGCATCTGGACCAGTTCCCTAAGTTTGTGGTGGGCATCATCAGGGTGCTGTGGGGATGATTGTCCTACTGGGGTGCTGTGATAGTCTCATGGGCCTGCACAACACCTGGTTTTAATGTGGGGCTGTAGGTTTGGTGGTGGTGCCGACTGGGTGACACGAGAGCAAAGGCTCCTGCAGTAACTAGAATCACCCTTGTCTTTCTTAAAGAGACTCGCAGCAGTGGTGCTGCGCTTCTATTTTGATTATGTTCAGGTGAATTCAGTAGTGATGCTTGGCAATACAGGGGGATTTTTTAGTGCTGGAATGCTTTTGTGGCTTGGTGTGAGACTCTAGCCAAGTGAGGGCTGCTGGCTGGTGTGAGATTTGCTTGTTTGACTCCTCCTCCCTTGCTTGTAGCTGCTGTGATCTTTTTCCTGCTGTGTTTTCATCCCATGGCCTCTTCTTTTCATCCCCACAACACCCAGTCACAGCTTCCCCTGACCTGCACTGGGACTGACCTGCTGGGCACCACGAAGGTGTACCCAGGAACTTGGAGGAGCTCTGTGGGGTGTGTGAGAGCTGGAGGCTGAAGGGCAGGGAGAAGGTGGTGGGGCTGGGAATGGAAGGGATGGAGCACTGGGAAAAGGCATTTGGAACAGGAGAACCCAACGGGGACCAACTGCTGTGTAGAAGAGTAAAGGCCCATCTGCACAAAGAGGAGAAACAGGACCTGCATGAAATAAGTGTGTGCACAGGGTGTGATCAGAGTGGCCACTAAGGAGAGAAACAGATATTCCTTGTATTCTTCCTAGAACTTCAGAATTTAGCTGTTGGCTTACGAGCTCCTTGCTTTTCAGATTTCACAATACTTGTGAGGAAAACATTTGAGTTTCTTTCTCAAGGACTCTGGAGCTGTTCACAGTCCAATTTCTCTGGTTTTAGATAGCAACTAGAAATGTTCACCACGTGCCAGATCCTACAGAAGTTAGTAGAACCTCAGGGAGAAAGAACATAGCTTTTAGCAGAGCTAAACTGAGCGAGCCTTCTTGCACGTTGGCCAGCTGGAGGACACAAGGAGCAGCACAGTGTGCAGAAAGGTGCTGGGGGATGGACTGGGACCCCGACACGAACATTGGCCCATCTTGTTCATGCTGCTGCAGTGCAGAAGGCTGGGCAGGGATGGGGACTGATCCCAAACCCCCTGGCTTGGTAGCCCCCGGGGTCTGGGAGGGACCACCACATGGCCCATTGAATCCAGCGTGTTGCTACTGCAGGCAATCGACACGGAGCATCTGTCCCACACCACCCACAAACCACAAAGCACTCCCCGACAGCCTATAACAAACTGAGATCATTAGTGGAAAATACCAAAAGCCACAAACTGCTGTGCACAGTAGAGAGCAGGAGAGGTTGAAAGCACTGACCATGGCCTGCAACTCTGGAAAGGCAGGGAGTTTCCTTCAGTGAAAATTCCCAGATGATCCAAACGTCAAATCTGATTTTTTGCCTTAATGCACTGGGTGCATTAAGGGTGGGGGAGGCTGCACCACCGAGCACCTCGCGTCCTTTGTGTGCTTGGGCAACTGGGGACAAGCTGGTGTCCACCAGCCCAGGAGTGGAAGAGCTGCTCGTGGGGATCCTGTGCGTGCCCTTCGGACTTGCTGGTGCTAACAGCAAGCACAGGTCCATGCAGCACACAAGACAAGGTGCTTTTTTCCCCCCCTTTTTTTTTCTTCCCCTCCGTTTTTTTTTTTTCCTCTCCCCCTCTCCATTTTAATAACTGAACCCAACAGCTCCTCCGAGTTATGAGGGATTTTTACAGCGCAGTTGCATGGTGGAGGGACCTGGTTTTCATTGTGCAGCCCGGGATATCAGTTTTAACCCAGAGGCAGTGATGTTATTTAACAGGTGCCTTAAAGGCATAGTGCTTATTTAATCACCGTCTCCATATCAACATTATGTAAATTGAAATTGCTTAGGTACGCAATTAATTGTGAATGCTTTAGACGTTTTTAAAGGCATAAGACAATACCTGAAGTTCCATTTTAAGAATATCCAGGTCAAAGGACACACATGTTTTTATTTTCTTATTTGAGGTATAATGTGTTCAAGGCAGATTTATGGCACAACCTTTGTTTATTGACTTGTACTTTTCCACATGAAACTAATGGAACATGACAGATGATATTTATGAGGCATGTGTTCCTGATTAAATCATGTTAGACATTAAAACCTGATAAAAGAATGTATTTTAAAGGGTGGATTAATAGAAAAGGAGGCAGCATTGATTGGGGAGTTTACACAGAACAAGACACATTGGTCTTAGACCGAGTATTTATAGGTCAGATATGTGGTTATAAAACTTTAGAAGCTGAACAGAAAAAGATTAATAAGCCTTTGCTTTTTGGAAAGTTTGAGGTTTGTTCTTCTCCCTTTGTGAGCCACTGGCCACCTTGTATTTCTGGTCTTTCAAGCACATTTATTCAGTTCTGCTTAACAACTTGCGAGCCTTTATGGCCTACTGCTTTTACTTTTGGTTCTACGTGTATGGTGTGCTTTGGGATTCCCAGTCAGCAGGTTTGTGCTGGCAGCCTTTGATGCTGCTGAAAACTGCTCTGAAATGTGCTCTGAGTTCTGCTCATATGGGTGCAAATTGGGTAAACCAGCAAGAGTCAGATGGAGCTGCTCATTTCCACCTTGATTTGTGGGGCTTTGCACAGAGCTCTTAGTAAGAGGTTAGTGGGGAATCACCTCGTGTAGGATTTTGTGTGTCAGGATTAGAGTATGCCTCAAAGTATTTCCTGTGGAGAGCAATTAGAGGATTTTGGTAAACATTAAGAAGTGGGAACAGCTTGAATTTGTTTTCTTGTCTTACTGAATATTAAGTCTAAAGGGAAAGCAAATACCTGTGTTCTGCTTTCAGTTACACAGGTGCAAACCTGGACCAGTTCCACTGATTTCAGCCACGCTGGTGGACCTAAGGACATGTTCTGGCTCTGTGCAGTATTTTCATTCCTGAGTTTTAGCCTTCTGTGACTGAGTTTGTGGAAACCTGGATTCTTCTTAAAACTGTGTCCTCTGTAGAGGTGGCAAATTACTGCATAAAAAGATGGCCCTGAGTTCATAAGCTGTGTTTTATTGCACTTTTATGTCATGTTAGCTTCAACTTTTAGAAGCACTAGTCACTGAAATATAAGGAAGTGCTTAGTATATTTTTATGACAATAAAGTAAAATATGCATCTTGTGCAATATTCTCCTCCTTCTTATAACCTATTCATCATGACTGAAAGAATTCCGCCAAATTGTGAGCTGTTTACTTTTAATCTGAAAGCAATATCTATTCTGGATGAGATATGGTAAAATGTGTTAAAATTGTAGGTTTTGAATATTTAAATGAATAAAGAGCTTGAAGATCTTCTACAGGAAGGAATATAACTTATAGACACGTTTGTGATTTCCTCGTGTTTGGACATTCAGGATAGATGAGGAAAAACTAGGGCAAAATAAGGAGGCTGTAGAAGAAATACAGTTCACTATGAATAGTGGTGTTTTTATAAAGTGTTGTACAGTGGAATTTAATAGGGTTAAAGCAAGACCTTGCACCTAGTATCATGAAAGCAAGTTGTATTTGAAAATTTGCTAGCTGAGGTAAATTCTGGCTGGTAGAAGACACAAGTATTTATGCTGCTTTGGCTTACAGTAGCAGTGGTACTCCTAAGCCTGGTGAGGACATCGCAAGTGTCTGCCCTCATAGCTGGGCTGTGCAGTTCTGGAAATGCAGCACTTTTAATTACCAGTGAAAATGGCTGGTGATGTTGGCCAGCACCCAAGCGGTGACAGACATCCTCCTTTCCCCGGCCAGGATCAACGCTCCCCACTCTATTTCTGGTAGATCTTCGCCAAGTCTGTTTTATGTGCCACCAAGGACAGATATGCTGTGTGTCCCCCTGCCTTTCACAGGTGCTGCCTCCCCTCTCCTGGCTGTCACCAGTCTCCTTTGCTGAGCTTGACTCGTCCTGTCAGCAGAAATCGCTGGGACTCACGTCTTTTCTGAGTCTGTGTAAGCTGAAGGAAACCTGAGTTCCTTCAGCTCCAACAGATACTGCTTCACTTGGAAAACTGGCCATGCTATTAATGATTTCCTGTCTCATAAAAGAATTGTCCACGGAGTCAAAGTGTTGGCACAAGGCTGCCAGAGCAGAAGCCTTGCCGTTACAGCTTTCCTCTCAACATGGCTTCCTGCTGGAAAGGCCCTTGCTGGCTCCTGCAGCTTCTCTCCTTCCTTTGCTGTGTCCTGCCATGCTTCGACAGAGCAGTTCTTCCTCTTTGACTCCTTTCTTTTTCTTTACGTGTTGCTTGGCTTATGGCTGCTCTGTGTTTCTGCATCTCCTTGGGGCGGAGGATGCAGAGTGGTGTGGGGCATTGCTGAAGGAAGCTAAACAGGCTGGGCAGGAGGCCTTTAGAAGATGCATATAGTGGCCAAGTTATACATCAGGATCGTCCCAGATGGTGCTTGAGAAGCAAGTAGGACCTGTTAGGCCCTTGTTAAGAGAGGACAGACTCGAGAGAAACCCAGCTGGTATGCAGGCCGAGGCAGTCCCAGCACGTGTCGTCACACCAGGGTAGCTGAGCACTAGGTGTCACTGAGGTAAAGTCCATGTCTCACACACTGCTGTCTCTTACAGTGCCTTCACTTCATCTCTGACAGGTGGTAACAGACATGTTTCAGTCCTTATTATCTAGCATGTTCAAAGCATTATGCTGGAGATTTACGTTTATACATGCACATATGTATACGTGTATAGCACGAGCTCTCTGTGCTGCTGGGAGGCAGTACTGCCCTATTTTCCACCACTACAGTTTATAGGATCAAAGAGTAGAAGGGAAACATATAAAAAACAAAGACTGTGAGAAGTTTTTGTTTTATCTGCACTTCTAATATCAACAGAAAGAAAAACACCTATCAGCTAATGCTGATTAATTACATCTCTGTGCTGGCAGCCAAGAATGAAGAGTATCATGCCATATAGAGTATAGAAAATGTGTTCTTTTCATGAATCAGCCAGGGAAGGCATCCAAGCACTTTCAGTAGGTTGGTAAAGAGTTTGGCTAATTTTCAGATTTTGAAGCCATCTGGAAAAATTTAGCCAAAATTATCTGCTTCAGAGTCCCAAGATAAATCATTTTCCTACTTATACAATTGTTCATCATTATGCTGGTCAGTTTAGGGCTGATTAAAGTGTGAGATTATAACCTGGGCTTTTATAGTTTTGGTGGCAAGCATGACATCAGTATGAGCTCCAGCTAAAGGGAATAACAGAAAAAAAAAAGGGTTTAATGGGATGTAATACTGACTTAAAGTCTTTAAAGAGAAATAATCCTGTTTAGCTGTATACTTTGTCAGACACTACTTTCTGACAAATGTTTAAATATTTCAGCATGTGCTGTATTAGATGCACTTATATATTTACATATTAGTGTGTACTAAAGATAGCTTATATAAAATATAAGTAACCTTTTTTTTTTTTTTTGAATCAGAAGAGTCCTACACATTACTGCATAAATTATGTTTATTGCAAGTAAAAAATTTGAGAGCAGCAGCAAATAATTCCCTCTTTAAAAGCAGCTTCATTATATTCTTTAGCTTTTCCCTGCATTCATGCATAATCAAACTCTTGTAACTGGGATCAGAGGGGGAAAGAAGACAGAAAGTGAATGTTGGTATTACTTTACTTTTAAATGAAAAGGAGTTAATGAACCTGATGCTGTGTAAATGGTAACATAATTTATGGATGTGAAATGTCCTTGCATTTTATGTGCTTGAAAAAACAATAATTTCCAGTGCTACTCTTATTTTTAGAAAATGTTCTAGAAATCAGTGATTTTGATTCTGGAGACATCAACCCCCTCCTCCAGTACCTTGTCCTTACGTACTTGAGTAGCCTTGCTGACCTCGAAGGTCTGCTTGCACAAGTGTGCTATTAGTGAGCCTGGAGTCGCAGACCTGGCTGTGAAGTGCTGTAGATACATCCGACCGGCGTTCTTGGGTCGCATAAGGCCTACATTCTTTGCACAGATGTTGTGGCTGACTGCATGTGTAAGAGCTGCAGCCAGTTGACAGCACTGCAGCCTCTCGGCTGAGGATCGAGGATCCCTGGAAACGTCTCACAGGCAGTGTTTACAAGATTGAATCCTTAATTTAGAATTTCCATTTTGCCAACAGAGGTGATATATTTTGCCTTGTAATTCTAGAAAAATTTATTATGAACGTGTAGTATGTAACCTAACAATGGCATCTGTCTCTGGTTACGGTGCTGAAGTCTGGCAGCGTGGCTGCGTGTCAGATTGGAGTTTTGGGCCTGACTGCCCTGGCTCATCGATGCAATCGAGTGAGTCAGGCAGCTTGTCTGTGCCTTGGGCTCCCCGCTTCCAGAGTGAGGATAGCGATACTTATCTGTTTTTATAAAGTGCTTGGAGACTGAGGGGAGAATATGTGGTCCAAGAACACTGCATATAAGTAAATATTGTAACCCACAAATCCTCAGAGCTTGGCTTTCGAGAAGAGTGGTCAAAAGCAGGATTTCGCTTAATGTGGAACTGATGAAGCTACTGAATGCAGCAGCCCTTCAGTGCAACCAAAAATATGTGCAGGGAGAAAGAAACCTCTGGTGCCCAGTTCTGTCTGTGCCAACCACTACCCATCCTTCTCTCTCTCCCTCTCTCTGTTCTCTCTATTCTCTCTATTCTCTCTCTCCCCCCTTTGGAATGAGGTTTTGTATGCTAAGAATTACTCAAAGCTCATAAAATGCAGGGCTTGGAGCTAAAATAACTAGTATTTCCAGGACACACATCATAACTGAAGATGATAATGGTGTGTGTGGGTGTGAGGACACGTGTGTCATTGTAAAGAACTAAGGATTCCTACCAGACAGAAGAGTTCTCTGAAGCAAAGCATAATACACACTTCAGGCACATGCTTTAAATGTCTGCCAACACTGAAAATCTTTGTATTTTCATTAAGTTGCTGCCTTAGGATCTGTATCCTAATGCAGTTCCTCTGAAATGGGAAGGTAGACTTTCTCCTTCGTGCTGTTTATGCTTTCGTAACTGTGTGATTTTCACATATTCTAGCAAGGGTAATATGTCAGGTTTAAAAAAAAATTGCTTCCATTCATGTTGAGTTGGAATGACAATCTTTTTACAGTATTGGGGAATTAACACTTAATTTCTTATAACTGATTTGCCTTTTTTTCCCCCAAACAGAAGTGAAGCAGCTTCTGTGAATCTTGACACAGGTTCTGTAACAATCCAAGGGTTACCTTATGCAGATCTGCAACCCAGGTAGGGTGAGAGGGGCAGTTCTCATAGGCACACACCTGGTGTGGACAGTACATGAGGTCAAGTATGCCTCGTGCCCAGGAGGAATAGCTGCAAGTCTGAGGCTCAGGATAACAGGTCACAGTGGCTGGTAGAAGCGGCTTTTAAGAAGTTCTTGGGGTGGTGAGAGCAGAACCCCTGAGGTAGGTGCAGACCTGCAGTCTCTTCAGATTTAACCTGAAGAGTCTCTTCAGGTTTAACCTTAGTTTCTGAACTAAGCCTCGCAGCTCTTTAAAAAGTACCTGGTTGAATTGAGGGTTTCTGATCACCTTTAGTTCAGCAGACGTGTTGAAGCTTTTCCTTACCTTACCCTTTCAGTCTCACTTTGAATTCACTTTGAGGTACAGATTCTTGTCTTTCCTGAAATCCCTGTGCAAGGCTTCTTGATGTGATTGCTGCATTTCCACTGCCTGTTTTGGGGTTTCCCTTTTGTTCTCCGTACATCATCCAGTTGTTTTACTTAAGTGCAAATGATTATAAGTGATTTGAGAATTTGCTGTTTGCTCACAGAGCTTTCTGGTACCTGTGTGTAGTTACCATCCAGATTGTGTAAAAACATTTAGAAAAGGTTTTAGAGTATTTTTGAGTGCTAGGTTCATACAGCAGTACCACTGAAAACACTGGCCTTGGTCAGGCCCTCTGTAGCTTCCCTAATAGTAGGTTAAGTAGAGTCCCAGATTAAGTTAAAGTTACTGTTTTGAGGTGTTTCTTCTCTTCCATGTAGCTTATTCAGGGTCTTATTTGGAAATATGACTGATATTTTAATACTCAAGTCTAAATACTTAGCGAACCCTCCCTTGCTTCTAACAAAATCCCTTTCTTGTCCGCTGCTAGTACTTCTTTGTTAGAGGGAGCTGGGAAGTTATTTGCATTTGGAAGGGAATAAATAAAAGCAAACTAACATTAAGGTGCGGTTACAAAATCTTGCAGGCCCTTTGAATGCTGGGCGTCTGCTTATTTTGGAGTATTTGCTGGGTTAAATGTAACATGGGTTTGACTGTGATGTGTCATAGACTTATCAAAGCCAAATTACTCATTAAAACAATGCTGAATTGGAACCATAATGCAGTAAACTAGCATATAAATAAAAGGTTAGCAGAAAGGTAACTTGATATATGAAACCATAAAAGAGATTTCAGAATTAATGAGGGAGACAATATTTCTCCTGTAGAGACTTAAAGATTTGCTTGAAACAGTGTAACAGCAACACATTATTTATTTCTCCTGTTGCCTTATTCTTAGGCCCATGGGACCAGACAGGAAGGAATTAGAGAGCCCTATATTACAATTTAATTGCTTGAAGGAAAAATATTATTTTTTATTGTTAACCATTAGCTGCTTCTAGTTTTATTAAAGTCGTATATGTCCATGCTCTAGCACCAATGTTTGCAGCATGCAGTCGGGGCTAAGAAAATAGTTCACATTGCTATAAACTCTGCTTAGTGGGGGAAAAAAAGGGAAAAGAAAAGATGGGTTGGAGCAGCCCCAGTGTCTGTTCAGGTGTTACATGTCTAAGAGCAGCATTTTCTTCCCCTTAGAGCAGATCTGTGCAAAACCAGTCCTGATCTTTCACTGAAAAGTGTTTGCATACTAAATCCCCTGTTTTCTTTGGGTTGAGCCATGGGGAGCAGCTCATGCTCTTTGTTATTTTGTTTTCTTTTCTTTGTGCTGGCTTGGAATTTCTGTATAATGTATTTTTTCATCACTTAAAATGTTAGTGGTGTTTTTGTTTGTTTGTTTTGTTTTTTAACCACAGGCTAGAATTGTGACTTTATTTGGCCAGAGACATCCCTGTTAAATGGACAGGTCTGTTTTTTTTTTTTTTTTTTTTTTTTTTAAGGCAGGTTTGTTTTTTGTTGCAGGGCTGAGGGACAATGAAAGTCTTCGGCTGCTAAAACTGTTGCTCAGTTTTGCAAAATAAAATTTCTCATGTCAGCTATGCTGCGATGACTGTCCCCTACTGTGCTCTTGGCCTGTGGCAAGGGGGAGACAATGTAACTTAGTTTGTCTCACCATGGAAAAAATATTTGAGACGAATGATCTCACACCTGCTTCAGGCTAAAAATGCTTGCTGTATGAACAGACAGAATGGCTCAACTGTTAAGCTGGGGTGATTTGACCACATGGACAGATAAGTAAAGCTGAGACACGTCTGTAATGCACAAAGCAGTGTGGTAATGGCCAAGTAGCAGTTCGGTCTTCAGTACATCTACTCAGTGGCCCGACAGGTCAGTACTGTCATCCACTGCCTTTTTTGTAGGCTGAACATTTGCTTTCTGTCATAGAAACGTGAGGGCAAATCCCATCCCTTCATCCTCTGCTGAGGTTCCCAGCAGTAATGTTGACTTTGATGCAGCCATGAAGAGACCATTGCATTCACCAGCTGGTTCCTCTTCTGAGTTCAGCTTTGTCTCTGAGGTAGGTTTAATTCTTCTGATGGCTGAGAGGCAAATGGCTTTCCAGCTTGTGGATAACATGCTTGTAGGAATATTTGAAGAAGTGTTGTGCCTTCTTGTAAGTCCAGAAAATGATGGTTGTCTTTCTTCCCTTCCACTGTTAAATTCAGACCCATTGAGAAGTATTTTCAGCATCTGTGGCTAAACTACCACGTGAAGGCAGTTAGCTAGGTTACTGAGATGATGGAGCTGTGGCAGCTCCTTGCTGGAGGCTGCTGATGCTACCTGCAGCTGGCCTGGATTCCATTTGAAGCCAAAGGAGTCATCCAGTCTAAGAATATCTTGCATGTAGCCAAGTATGAATCATTCCCTTCTTATTACCCAGTGAAAGACAAGACACAGCAACAAGACAGAAGAACATCTCAAGAGATTGCAGTGGCTTGTAAATCAGCTCAGAAGGTTAATGGTGACAAGCTGTTATCTACTGTTCCAGCAGTGAAATGGGGGAGTAGTATTTACCATCTCGTAAAGCTGGGTTTTGTGGGCTTTGGCTTATGTTGGCAGCCCATTGTGTGCACCATCTGCAGGTCTCCTGAAAGGGTTGAAAATTTAGTCTAGGTATTTCTGTGTATATACATGGATATATGCACAGTTCTCAGGGGTTCGCTTCTTAAAGAGCTTTTTTTGGAAGCCCCATGAGCTAGCTCCTAGGTAGTTGAGGAAACATGATCCGTCTGATCTTGTGAAGCGCGGCTGAAATTTGAAATATATTGAGGACATTGTGACTGACTGTAGACTGTATTTTTTTTCTTCTGAGATAGAGTTAACCTCATGATACCAGGGCCAGTTTTGCTTTTCTGTGCTCTTGCAAACATTCAGTAGGGAAGGTGCACTACTTCTGATGAATACTTTCATTGTTTGCCATGGACTCTGGGCAGTAACTTTGGCCTTACTGGGAAAGATTCCCATTCTTTGATGCTCTGATTCTTCAGCCAACTCTACTCTGTTGAATATAATTTTTAATCAAGTTTTCCTTTTAACTTGTAATGTAACAAGTCCCTAAATGTGTTACTTACTATCCACCAAAGAGGGTTTCTTGGCAGGGTTTCCAAACAAAAACAAAACAAAAACCCCTCTATCCTGCCAAAGTACTCTTAACGGATGAAGCAACAATTACTTGTGGCTTTGTGGAAATAGACTATATACTGTATATATTGTGGAGCAAGAGACCACGATGTGTGTAGTGATGATTTGAGGTATTGGGAAATTAAGTGATCCATCAGTATCAGCGCTCGATGCCAAGTATTTAGTTCAATGCTCCAATTTTCTGTGCAATTGAAAGTGGGAGTAGGCTTTTCAGGAAGGAGGGTCTAGTGGTTAATGCACCGAGCTGAGCCTTAGAAGGTCTGGCTTTAATTCCCCAGTCTCTACGGGCTTGCTGTACAACTGTGAACATGTTACTTGAACTCTCTGTGCCTCAGTTCTCCTCATTCCTTCCCTGGTCCACTTTTTCAAACTCCTTGGGGAGGAATTGTCAATAAGCATTGTAGGTGTTATCTAGACAAAAGGTACCCCATCCCAGTTGGGGGCTGGATATGCCTTGACCATAGAAATATTTGTAAATGTTCTGCCAAATACAAAGCCATCGTGTACATTCCCATGGTAGGAAAAATCAGCGAGGAGAAATGGCAACCACTACAACTGCACGTTTTCATTTGGACATCTTGATTATATGAAAGTTTATGTGAAGCTGCTCCCATTTCTACCCAGGTCCCTAGCAATACTATTTTCCTTTTGGACAAGTTTGAAGATGTACTTCTTTAAGAACAAAATTCAATCATCCTTTCTCTTCAGAAACCTTCTTTCTGGATAGTTCTTAAGGCATTCTGGGACATAACACAGAGTGGCAGCTAGAGAGGCCTGTGAACTCGAGGGAAAATGTTATTCTGAACAGTCCAGCAGCTTGTCCTGGACTGATTTACTGAGTCTCCTTGTTTCTAGCCCCTCATCTGTAAAAGGCAGAAAATCATAGCTATCCTGATACTACCCTGGGCTGTCTGTGAAGATTCACTGATGTCTCTGAAGCATGTTGAAGCTGACACTTCTCCTGAAGTCTGACAGTGTTAGTTGTTGTGTTCAGTGGAAGCTGGAGGCTGGAATAAAAAAGGCATCTGCTTGGGTCAGTACTGAAGTGCATCAGCAGAAGTTAGTTCTGTCGAATTACAGTAGCCTAAGGGCAGCAGGCCAGGGCTAGGCTTCTTCAGCAAAAGGCTGGGAGGGAGCTCCCAAAAGCCCTGCCTGCTCTGGTTCTTGAGGGGTTTGGGTTTTGTGAGAGCAGGGAGCAGAGCTGTATTGGCCTGACGGAAAGAGCATTGTTGCAAGTGGCTGCCCTTCCTGCCATCTTGCATGCATTTAAAAGCAGAAAATTCTGTAATCCTGTAATAGCTGTTCCTGAGGATGAGCCCTATAATGTTTCCCTGTTTGGAAGCACCACTTCTGTGTCTGTGCTAATTTTTGCTGTTGGAATAGATAAAGAAGCTTTATTCCATGAGCATCTGACTGAGTCTTTACTGTCTTTACAGCCTAGGAAAGACAAACCTCCTCTCTGAACACTAGTGGCACAACAGACAGATAAGCCAACTTCATTCAAGCCAAGGACTGGCTTCAGGAATCAAGGTGTTTTGTCATCATTGAAATGGTGACAATAGCGGCTTCTTTGCAAGATGGCATTTCCCAGCCAGTGGGAAGGCAAGACTGAGCGTCTTGTTTTGTTCCTCTTAGCAGAAGATTTTGTCATTGGACCTAGGCCTGAACAAGGCAGTGACCCGAGAGCTGTTTATCTGCGGGCAGGTTAGGCATCCGCCGCTGGACATGTGCGTAATGTACTCCACACACTCTCGGAAGAGTTTGGCAGTTGCTATCGATTTCGTTTTCACACGTAGATTTGGCTGCTGGGATCTAGGCCAAGCTACACGTGCTTGGAAGACAGCCATTCAGGATCACACCGGCAGTCACCTGCGGAGCTGAGAGCAGACTGCCTATGGTTACTCTCCCTGCAGAAGAAGGAGATTTGTTTTGCTTCAAACAATGGGTAATGAGATCTCTTGCTCTGACTCCTGTTTGTGGAGATCTAAGTGAGTAGCACAACAGTGACCGTTCATGAAAATAGGATTAAAGTATTTAAAAAACAAAACACCTGACAATCTTGAGCCAGACCTGCTATGTAAACTGAAATTATACCGTGCTGGAGTGAGCTACCACAAGGAGGACCTTTCTGACCTACTGGTGGAGTTTTACTGTCGATTAGCAGCTCAGCCCTTGACTGATATGCAAAGATATCTTCTAGTTAGACCCACTGGATGTTTGTTCCCCCTCGTGGTAGAGTTAATTGAAGTTTTGGCCCATAGAAGGCATGGCAATATCGCAAGGAGAGGAAGATACGTAAAACAGTGTTCTGTTGGACTTTTACTTCCTGGTAATTCCACCTAGGACCTAGCTAGTTATCATCTTTGTGTTTTATTCAGATGGGTAACAAAGTAGATAGACAAATCAAATTAAGGATAAGTGGGACTTTAAGGTGTGGTAGGACTTTTTTCTAAAGGTAGAGTCCATGTGGGTTATGGAAGCTTTCCTTTTCTACTAGGCCATTGTCTCAGCAGGCACAGGAATGCGTATGACCAGCTCTACCTGTATATAAAAAGAATAACTTGCAAAAAAATGCTTTAAGTTACTGTTGATATACAGGAGATGAAAGGGTGGGAAGAGAAGAAATAGATATTTTGTAAAGCAAACATTCACAAGATCTTTTTTCAGATGCAAACTCAAAATCTGCTTTCTATGTATGTATACTTTTTTGCCAACAAATGTCTGTAAGATTTTAGAATAGAATCAACTTACTTTTTTTTTTCCAAATCTCTACGGGAGTTATCTTGACTTGTAGCCAATAGGATCTGTCTGGCCCGCAGACTCTTCCTGATGGACAAAGTGCTACTGTTTGCTTATAGCTGCTGAAAGAATCGGAGAATTGGAAAAAATACTTAGTGATAGAACTTTCATCTGCTCTTGTTTGACACTCCAGTTAATGAATGTCTCATGTCTAGCCATCCAAAGGAGTGATCTGTGAAAATCTAACACCAGCATTGCATGACATTTTTCACAGCTAAGGCAGAAGCATCATCTCATCAAGGACTGAATCTTCACACCTTGAAGGTCAAGTGTGAGGGCAAGACTGTAGCCAGTTTGCTTGAGCTAATACCTAAGTAGACTTCTGCATCCACAGGTGTTCAGTTTTCATCTACATCTGACACGCTGACAGGTATATAAATACATTGACACATTTTGTGTGTGGCCCACAATTTCCTGTCCTTTGAAAGCCCAGCTTAGAATGTGACCTTGTGTGGGAGAGACTCAAACTGAGCCTGTCTGAACAGAAGATGCCTTTTAGCAGAGGAGTGGTCCAGCTCTCGAAAAAGTTCTGGACTATTGGATGTTACAGGTGGGTCAGGTGTCACAAACCAGATGGTATAAAATCTTTCCCGTTCTCCTGTAGTTCTCTAAAACCAGCAACATTAGCACATTTACACTCAGTACAGACATTTTTTGGGTGGTTGAAAGCACCTGATCTGTACCTTGGGTAATGCCTGATTTAAACACATTCCAAACTGCAGGTTATGGCACCAACTCAGTCTGCAGCTAGGGATACATAGACTAGGTTTTTGGCAGGAACTGTCTAACTTTTGTCTGCAGAATATAATCAGTCTTTATAGTGTTTAAGACACATAAATCTTATCTTCCCCCAAACTGTCTGTAGCCCATTTCCTTCGGGGTTGGGGGCAGGGAGAAGTCTAGGTAGATGGAAGGACAATTTGAAAAAGAGAGAGCTCCTGTGAAGTCATTTGAGCATGAAATGCTGGATTTAGACAATGAAGTAGCTTCCTTTCCTATTCTATTTATCATTTTAATTGCTTAAAGCATATTTCTTAGAAATAGTCAAAATACAGACTCAGACATATTTATATTTTATGCATCCCTGCTGTTATGTTTTTTTGGATGTAAAATGGATTGGCAAAACCCATGGAGATGTTTATACAGAAAACATAATATAATGAAACTCTTACAGTGAATTTTGTGTTGATAGCATTTGTAATAAATCAGGAGAGTCAATTACTTTACTCTGCTATCTGCACAGTAACTACTGTCACATTGCATGAAAATATTACTTATCTGCTCACTGTAAAGATGCCAACTGTCTCTGGATCAAACTGTGCTGAACGATGAAGTCAGACTTCTTGCAAGTTAGAAGGACTTGCAAATCATAGAAATATATGTGCTGGTGAAAAAGCCAAAGGTTTCTGACAAACCGCTTTACGATGACTTTTCTTATTTGTTGTTTGTGTACTGAAAAGGAGGAGGGGACTCAGATCAGTTCCTTAAGTTGTTAATGTTGAAGTAGTTCTTTGGGGACACAGAGGAATCAAGTCTTATGTATCGTAAGTGCTTACTATTTGGCAAGCAGAGTCAAGGCATCAGTCTGGCAGGGTGTCCTACAGGGGGAGAAACACTGGGTAGGTAATGGACTCTCTTGTTTCTAAAAGTCTGTCCTTTTCTCAAGATTTCCTCTGGTGTCAGGCTGAGCCTGGAATGAGGGATTCGAGACCACTATTTTTAAACAAAAATACCTTGAAAGGACATTCTGATCTCAGCTTTTGAGTATTCAGTGTGATTCTAAAAATAGTAATATGTCTCTGCCTACAGGCCAGCGTGAACATCTCGGGACATAATTTCATCTATTTGTTAATAACTGCAACTCTTATAAAATTTGAGGAAATGTCTCTTTCAGTGTGTGTGAACTTTGAATGCTTTAGCTCTGGAACCAGCATAGGAACAAATAATTTGAGGTTCACCCATTTAAAAAAAAAAAAAAAAAGGGGAAGGGAGGAGAAGAAAAAAAGAAAAAAACATATATCATTAATCTGAGAGAGAGGACTGAAACTGCACTTGCTTGTAGGGCTGATGGCTGGTGCCATCAAAATCACCTGTATCGGCTGTGCAGTTCTCAAGCCAGTCTTGGCTGAGCTGGCTGAGATGCCTCTGAGCTGACTACAAGGCCCTTTCTGTGAGCTGACAGTTGGCTTGCAACAGAAGAGGCTGAGTAATCAGGCAATTACAGCTGAAATCAGAATCAGCCACTTGAAGCCCGTGTTGTTTTTGCATTTCTGTTATGTTTGGAGTTGTTATGTGAGTTTAAAGATCTTGAATCATTTTCTAAGCCTGTGCATTGAAATTGATTGAATACTGGATGCTGTAAAAACAATTACTTCAGCACAGATATACTTACACAACTCCCTCCTAATTTTTGGTAACCAGGTTCAGGCACTTAGTTATCCTTGGTGAAAAGCCATTGGATATAAACAAGTTGTAACCTCTGTGCAGTTGGATGGCTGAGGAAATTAATGTCTTTTGGTAAGAAAGTGGCCTTCTCTTGTTAGTATATCTGGCCCTTGCAGGACTGTGAAAAGATTTGTTGTTACCATGCCTAGGACTCTCTTACTTAATTCAGTACCAAAGAGAATATTAGTTTTCTACTTCTGAGCTGCTGTGCTTTACATTCAGGATCTTTCACTGCACCTTTTACATCCTCCCAAGTTTCACACGTGCAGAGCAGTTCTCAGAATGTGAAGCTGTTCCTCTTACTGCACAGCAGAGTACACACAAACACTAGGCGATGTATGCAACATGGCCTTTATCCCCTTTGGGTATTTCCAAAATAATTAAACAATTTAAAACATGTTTCTACAGATAAATACAAACCCTACACAGTGATTACTAAGGGCTTGTAATTTCTCCTCCTGCAGTCAGGCTAACGCAAAGCTTGCCATTTTGTATGCTGTTGTAGCTTTATCCATACCATTGGATGCCCCTTAGATCTGCACATAATATTCTAATTACTAATGTAATTTCCCCACAAATATAGAATGGATTGCAGAATCTGGTGAACTCTGTATGAATATTCTTGTTGTCATCCACATACTGCAGACATAAAACCACTAGCAGTCTTTTGGAGAAATCCATTGTTTCATCATTCATAATTGTACAGCACTTTCCAGAAATTTTCTCAGAAGCATCTCTCATGAGTTTTGGAGCCATAATTTCCATTATCTCATGTTGAGTAACTGGATTTGTGAATTTGTCTTGAGTCATTTTCAGCTACTTTGAAATATGAGGATCAGATTCTGTTTGCAAACGAGTCAGCTAAGATTGATTTCGGCTTTACTCTTTGCTAAAGGGTGTATTTTCAGTTTCTTTACTTTAGTGGTCTTGTAGTGCATGTCTTTGTCAGGCAAGATAATATCTCCTACTTAGTACTTTCATAAGGATCTTCCTGTTTTCTTTTTTCTTTAGAGAGCACTGAAAACTTAGCATTTCACCCACATTCTTGTGGTCTTTTGAATGATATCAGCTGCTTTGCAGTGATCTCAAATGGGTTTAAGATTGTTTTTCCCAACTGGAAACACGGATGGCATAACAGCTTAATTGTGCATGTAGTCAGAAGTTCAGCTTTTGGGTACAGACTACAACAGTAGGTACCACGTGTGCTACAACCACCTTGAGAACTGAAGAGCTATTAAAAAATGAAATTTGGGAGCTCAATGCAGCCTTTTTCGTCAAATAAATGAAATATATTTTCATAGGTGGCATATCTCAGAAGTGTTTAGCGTACTGAGCTGTGGTTTGATTGTGCTGCAGACAAAATCAGATACAGCTGGAGAATTCAGCCAGCAAAAGCTCTGTCAGTTACTTCTGTAAGTTTGTTGTTGTTTTCTTTTCAATAATCAAAAAGCTTTAAGTGATTTTTCTTTCCTCGTTTTTTTTTCACCTTGAAGTTACACTGTCTAATTCTAACTTTGTTCAGTCGCTAACAACACGCTGATACGGCACAAGAGCAGATTGCTTATTACTTCTGTAATCTCTTCTGGAAAAGTAAAACACTTTTACACAGCTTCTGCAGGGTTTGTGGACCTTGTAGAAGGAGAAGAGCAATCCACTCGCTGTTCCACACAGAAATAAGCATTCCACACCCCTGGCAAATTGAAAGAAATGTCTCAGGGCCTCTTGCAGTGCTGCTCATTCAAAGCAGTTTCTGAGGGCCAGCTGTAACAAAAATGCTAAGGCACCTCACATGCCTTTTTGGTAGAATTTAGGAGCTGATGCTAGAAGGCTTTGTTGGCTGCCTGCTCAAGTGTTCGGTGCTTGGAATTAGAGAAAAACCGGGAAGAAATGTGCTTTTGGAGTGCTTTCAGTGCACTTTGACTTTTTTGAAGTACAGGGTATCAGTAGTGCAGGTTGCAGAGTTCTTACTTGGAACTCTGCTCTTCTGTTGCAGAAACTTTTTCATGCCTTGAAATGGTACATGCTGATCCCAGATGTTAGAAATAATCAAAGCAATGCGATGGCTAAAACCCTTAGTATCTAAAGTGTTGGTCTAATCTGCATGCTAAGCACCTTCTTGAAACTGCTGATTCAAAATTCAGGGAAAAAGACTTAGAAATACTAAGATGTCATTTCAAAACTGTAATTAAAGGCAAGTAAAAGTATAAGATCCTGAATAAAAAAGTGAACGATGAGGGAAGGATTTGGTTTTTGTATTTCATGTGGAAAACAGCCGATACAGTTCATCTGATTGAACCTAAAACCGTTGCCTTCAGATGGCTGTGTCTGTATGGCTACGGGAAAAAAATGAAGTACGTGGTCACTAAGGGGAAAATGAGATAGGTAAGGGGTAATTTCAAGGAATATGGTAAGAAGGAAATAGAGGATCTGCATTGCTGTGTAGATCTTCAGTTAGATGATACTGATGTGTTGGGTACTGCTTGGTCATGACTTTATTCTGAGTTATCTCCCCTGTTATGAATAGATGCAAGGGTAACGTGAGGAGTGTGCTCTCCGTGTTGCTCTCCTTTTATGAATGCACAAAAGGTGAGAATGATAAGGTAGGTTCTAGAATCTGGTGTGCCCAGCCTCGGTGAGGAAGATCTCACGCAGGCAAAAGAGAACCATTTACTGAAAGAGAAAGACGTCCGTGGCCACCTGCGTTCCTGGAGATGGAGCAGCAGATCCAGCAGTGAGCATCCTTTCGGACACATGTAACACATTCAGAACCTCATCTGGTATTAAGCCTCAGAGATAATGTGGAAAAACGCAAAATATCTGAGGACCAAAGGAAAAGAGCACATCCTTTGAGCAGAGGGCATGTTCTTTGCTGACATAACTGGCTGAAGTTGAGACTTGAGAGAATTTGGCCCATACACACTTGGTCTCCTGTGTGGGCACAGGTCTTCCACTGTGTTTGACATAAATAACCCCGGCCCCGACTCTGATTTTGGGGAGGAGATTAGGGGTTTGGGAGTCTGGGAAAAGCATGTGTCTGATGACCCTTTTTCAAACCAGAATTGCATATCGTATCTTTGCTAACTGTAACGTAATATCATCACGCATGAAGCGCAGGAGGTGAGAGCTGAGTTTTAGCTGGTATGTCTGTCACGACTACATAACTAACACCTGTGATCATACAGCGATTGATCATACAGTGACGTTTAAGTTGAAAGTAGAGCCTATTGATTGCAAACAACTTTTTTTTTTTTTTTTTTTTTTTTTTTTTTTACAGCTATACTTGACAGGATTATTTTCCAGCAGAAAATTTCAACTTGGCATTTTCTTTTTGCATTACATCATTCCATGATAAACAGGCCTCAAATCAATACTTAAGAGACATCCAGATATCATAAGGGTTTAGGTCATTGCTTAAAAGAAGACTGTAAAGATGTTTGTATGGAAGTCCTATTCTTTTTCTCTTCTAGATGTACATCTTGGGAATACATTTTTGAAAAGAAATCCAGAGTTTGGGTTCAAACTGTTGTTTCTCTTGCCATAATGAAGCCAAAGATAGGCCTTACCTAAAATCATTCAGATGCTTTCAGGCTTCTGGAGAGTTGAGGTTTAGATCCTAGGTTGTCCTGAGGTTAATGCAAACCAAATCCTTTTGTTAGTCTTCCGCAACACTGCCTGACTAGTAATGCTTTACTTCAAGGTGAGGGCTTGAGGTCATGTTAGCGTGGTTCGGAGACTTACTGCTTGCTCAATGTGAGAGTAGATACGTGTCTGTGCATCAGTTCTGAGTGTTACAGGGCAAAATGAGGCACAGGTTCAGAAACCAGCAGTCTTGATTTACAAGGACAGCCATTTACTGCCGTTGGGCTACAGTATTTCCCATGGATTTGCAAGGGTGTTTCTGTCAGTAAGTATGACTGCTATTCACAATTACTTTTAATAATAATAATTTAAAAATACATCTATGAGAGAGATTCTTCCTGGTTTTCACCTAGCTACTTGGTGTGAGATGGGAGGCATGGGTTTCCTCGGGGAGGGCAGACTCAAAGTCTAGCCCAGAGCACGATAGGACATCGTTGTGTCTGTCCCACATATGCAGCTAAATCAGCCCGTGTAGATCTATTTGGGATCTAGACACTGGAGACCTGCTTAAGGGCAGAAGGCTTGTGAAGTCATCATGTTTTATAGGATTTAGGAAGACATTAGGAAAACATCTGTTGGAGAAGAATTGGATGCAGTTTATTCTGATTTGAGGCAGGGTTGGACAGTTGACATCTCCGGGAAACTTTTAATCGCTGTTGCATGAGACTGGTGATTTTGCTCAGTCCTCTCTGACATATAAACGCCCAAATTGGATTAAAGGTCCATACTCTGCCCTACTGGAGCTGGGAGCAAAGGCTGAGGGAAGAGCAGCAGAAGAGGGCAAGCGTGGAGTCAGTCTGCCTGGGTGCATTCTTTCAGCCACCAGCAGTTGCAGCTTAGGGACTTGTTTAACTAATACTCGTGTTCTGTTTTATAGACCTCGACCAGTTTTACAATCATATTTTTTTTCTAATCACTTTTTGAATGCGTGCCTTCACAATATCCCGTGACAGCGAGTTTCCTAACTGGGTGTTAGTTAACTTCCCCACCAAAACCTAGCCCGTCCTGACTCTACAGAACTGCCACACGATGTTTTCATTCGGTACATCCTCTGCTTTGCACCTTACGGGACAGTGAGTGGCATGCCCCATGATCAGTGTGATCATGTGCACGGTGTTATTTTACTGGTTGGATTGCACAACGTTTAAAGGCATGTCAGGGAAGGAAACGTGTCATTGGTACAGCATAAAACTCAGCGTGCTGGAAGCAGACGCGCACTTGAGTTTTACAGCATGACCTTTAGGGTTGAATGAGATAATTTTAAAAGGCCATCTTGCTTCAGGGAAGCCAAAATGGGATGGGAAATGGGGGAATCATTAAAAACATGAGTCCTAAATTGTTTTTGGTCTGTGTTAGGTTCAGATATTTGTCCTAACATCTGGTTTCTCTACTACTTTCATCTTAAATCTAAGCTGGATTTTCTTGGTAAACAAGCAGTAAATTCATCACTATGAGCTTTCTAAAAAGCATTATAAGTTATTTTAAAGATCTTTTTGGAGTTTTATTTTAATTGCACAATAAGCTTCCATTCATGACTAAAGATGCCTGCTTGGGGCGTCAACAACAATTTTTCTTTCCTGTGCTTCAGCCATATTTTGAGAAATCGGCCAGAAAAACCTTCTTAAATTAGATACACCAATAGCAATTGATTCTGAAAGGGAGAGAAAATAAATTATTATTCCTTCAGATATTCATACAGCTGCGAATACATCTTGATTCAATTTGTACCAAGCGGTGGGAAAACACTTTTTGAATGGTTCGAAGGCATTTAATAGTCCTGCGATGCACAGCTGATTTACAGCCGAGCTGTACTGGATTTCAGTGTCATGTGTCTGCGAGTTTGAAGGTATGATATGGAAAATTATTACCTTCCCTGTTATTCTGAGTAATTGCTCTCTAATGGACTCTTCCAGCATCGAGACCGTTTTATTGCTTAAGGTAACTGTTAGCCGATGCCAGTTACTACAGCTCTGACAATACGCTGCCTCCTAGGAGGAGGCTTGTTCCCTCGGGGACAGATGCCCTGTGCTCTCCACTGTTGGCTTTGCATTTGCTTTCCTAACATGATTATGAAACAACTCAGAAAACTTAATTAAAAATATAAAGGGAAGTCCTTTCCTTGTAGGGTTGATAACTTGAGACAGCAGGAACAAAGAGATTACCAAAGGGATTTGGACCGCTGGTCCATCTGAATTCAGGGTTCTGTCTGAAGCAGCAGTGAGTCCTGAGTGCTTCAGAGCAGAGATCCTACTGCACAGTAGTTACATGATGATATCTTTTTACAGAAGTTTTGTTGAACATCCTCTTTTATGAGGAGGTGAGAAGTAACTCTAGGTAACTGTTCTGTGGATAGCTTTGTACTATTCATCATGTAGCTTGGTTACCTATTTCACTCTGTTTTGGAGGTAAAGTTCCAGATCTCTGCAGGAGTTTTTAATCTGAAGTGTTCTCTGCTTTTTCTCATCTTTACCACCTGGGTCTGAAATCACCTATGTTTCTGTAAGGTCTCTTTTGGCTAGAGTGTTAGCTATATTTTTGGTAAAAGGTATTAGCTGTTGATACATTAAATGGATATTGTGATTTGTCCTCTGCCCTCGAGTGCTCTTCCATTGAGTTTGTAGCATGGTGATGTGCCATCTGAGGTTTCTTAAATAATTGAGAAATAAGGAAGCTACAGCTAAGCTACAGATTACTGAATACGGTGTCAAGCACTGAAAGAAAATAGAAAAAAAAAAAACACAACACAAGACTTCAAAAATTACACAGAAACATCTGGAAGAGGACCTTGATTTCTTCATAAGGGGGAGGGCAGGCAGGAGCAGAAATGTTGTGGATATAAGCAAGGTGAGCTCTGGAAATGTTGCCATTTTGTATAGCTCTCTTGGAATTGAGATGGTTTTGAGTTTGGCAAAAAGGAATTCAAAGTGCCTTTGCAATCACTTCTCAGCAGAGTGGTGACATCTCCGCAGAGGAGTTCATTTCTGCTCTATACCACCTAGTGGTAATCCTCAAGCTGCTGCAGGGGTTTCCGGAGGCTTAGTGTGTATGTTGCTCTTCTCTCCTTTGTGAGCTCTTCACAGCAGGACATCCTCCATACTCACATAAATCACCTCAGCCTTTCCTTGTCAATGTGCTCTTTGGCTGTCCTGATCTGGTGAGACTTCTCTTGTGCCTGCGTGCTGGAGAGGAAAGAGGTGAAGCTTCTCACCAGAGAAGAAAAGAGGTGGTCTTCAGTGATAAATGAGCTGTGAGCTTAATTTGCTTCTGAGAAGATCACTTTCTTTCTAAAACCTTTGCTGTTTAGTTTGAATGACAGAAGAGTTACCCAAGAGCCTGATCTTACCTTCATACTTGCTTTGTTCATTTAGGGCTGGTGAGTACTAGAGTGCTCCTGAGCAAAAGTCCCCATGAGGAGGGTGCTGTGGAGGATGCAGTGGGGCTGTGCGTTTCCTCCCTGGCGTAGCACCGCCGCTGTTACTGGTCGGGCACACCGCTGGGGCTGGGGGTGCTGAGACGTGGCTGAGCAAGCTGCAAGGTGGGGAGATTTGGGCTCTGCTTCTGCCCTAATCCTGCTGCGTGGGAGGCAGCATCACCTCTCAGCAACAGGGAAGGTGGCCTCAGCTCCCTCTAAAACACGTGGATTAAATCTAAGGGGTGGCAGTGCTGGCATCTCTGGCTTCGATAACCTGTTTTGGTGTTTGTTTGCTAGTTTTGTTTGCTAATGTGGCGATCTGTCTCAGGCAATAGTCGTGGACCTGTGAGGGTCCTTGTGGTGCTGAGCCTGGAGATGCAAAGGAGAGCCAAGCACACTCATTTCACCACGCTTGTGCTCGTGCTGTGAGGGAAAAAAATAATGTGGGAAAATAATGATGTTTTGAAACAGGGCGATACACATCTACAGACTGATGCTGAGAGCAGAGGGGAGTGTAGGGGGAGGGCAGGGGCTGTCACCAAATGATCCAAGCCATAGGAGACCTGTCTAGTCAACAGAGCAGCAAATCTGAGCTTTCCTGTGTATATTTATTTTCACGTCACAATCTGTTTAAGCAAGAAAAGCACATTCTAATTGCACTCTAAACAAGGATTTCTCCTTCAGCATTTTACAGCTGTTTCTCGTATGCGGTGCCAAGCTGATCTTAGTGAGATGTTCTAGCACAGCATGGCCACGAGCCCAGTGGGCGGATGTTTCTTTTGCTGCTTTTTCATTCACTGTTTCAAGGGGCAGTTGAGGAAGAGATACTGTTTTGCTCCTTTACAGCGGTTTGTAACTCACGAAGCCTGTTCCAGCCTACAGAACTGTACATCTGGCTCAGAAGCACTCGGGTGGCCTGGAGAATGTGCTCAGCAGGAAACACGATGCTTCTGGAGTAAATGCTGCAGTCTGACTGGAGTTAACTTCATTTAAGACTAAAGAGCAAAGATAATAGATAAGATAGTGGCTGCTGGAAAGGTGATACCAGGAGCTGAGCCGAGTTACGGTGCCTCTCAGAGCAGCTTGAAGTGCTTTGGGCTGTAAAGCTCTTGCATCCCATTAGAAGCTGCCTGTAGAGCAGCAAGCTAATGATTTGATCCTGCCCTTGTTCAAGCTGATAGGAGTTTTGCCAAGTGCAGTGAGAGTTGGATAGCGAGGACAAAGGGAGCAGAAGGGCTGTTACCTGTGCTAGAACACTGCGAGAAAGCTTGTCTTTCTGTGTCCTCTAGGAGTTACAGTTAGCTTCAGGGGCCTTTGTTTCTCCTGTCTTAAATTCAGAACCTTTCCAAAACAGACGTCAAAGTTTAAGATTTTGTGACCTGTTGTCCAAGAGAAACTCCTCCATCAGGCAGCGTGAGGTCCTGAAAGAAGAAGAGGCAAAAAACACGCTGGGAAAATGAGGTGGGTGCCTCAGTTGCGTTACACCAGCTACGAGCAGCACCTTGGGAGCGCGTGTCCCTGGGCAGCAGCTGCGCTGTGCCTTCTGCAGCCCGAGCAAATCCACCCCTGCACTGTGTTTACGATTGCGATGTCACCCCACTAGAGGGATTTTTCACTTGCTGAGCTCCGCCACACCGCGCTGCGTTTGCATGCAGGCTGCTGGAAGCCACGGCAGAGACGCAGGACACTGCTCGTGCGTCCCGCCGGCTTCCCCTCTTGTTTGAAGCGGATTTTAGCAATGAGAAATGACACTGGGGTTAGTGGTTTCAAAGGGAAATGCGGTGGAGTTACATTCTTTGTTCTCATTCATGCAGTTATACGAAAGGCCCAGCTTCTTGGAAAGCAAAATTCTTTACTCTTAG
Source organism: Aythya marila (assembly GCF_965140915.1). Taxonomy (NCBI): domain Eukaryota; kingdom Metazoa; phylum Chordata; class Aves; order Anseriformes; family Anatidae; genus Aythya; species Aythya marila. The sequence goes on along the minus strand of NC_139049.1, from coordinate 27,367,340 downwards.
GTGCTGAAATGTGAGTGTAGGTGTCTGATTGCAAAATGCATGTTTGAAAATTGCAGCCCGTTCTTATGTATTTTTAAATAAGCATCAGCGATACTGGGGATAAAAATAAAGCATCTATTCCAGCTGAAGAAACCAATACACTCCAAGGTCCCTCTGGACTAAGACATCTTGCTAGTGGCATCTCAGCTAATTTTAGACTCCCAAATTAGAACCATCGAAGCTGAGAGGCCAGATCTATAGGCTCGTTATGGAGTTAATGAAAAGCCAGAGATACTTCCCAAAGGTTGAGTCAGCCACCTAAGAGCTGGAGTTGCGTGTGTCTCTTTGCTGCCTCTCATGTACAGCTACAATGCTCACAAGGCAGACAGAATAGATCCAGGACTGAATTTCTGTGTGAAGTTCTGGGTGAGCTGTGCTGAATTGAGCCACAGATTTTGATGAGTTTTCAAAAGAGGGTAGAGCCAGCCTGATACTTCTTGGCACAAAAGACCAGATACAGAGTTGTTATGGAGATGAAGAATCCCAATAAAGGCTGAGATGAAGTCAGTATTAATCAAAACTGGCTTTAAAAATATTTTTCTAAAATGGAGCAGTACCAATCCCACTAAGTTTCAACGAGCCTTATAGCCAGCTTCCATCGCCCTTAGTACACAACAGTTTCTATACTTGTCTTTTCTGAAATGCCCTCTTATCAGTGTGCTCCTGCAGGCAGCTTGGTGAGTCTCGCTGACTTCAAGGGAAGACTGCACAAAGCAGGTGGGTGACAACTCGGGGAGGGTGATAGCTGAGGAGTAATAGGCTACATTTATCCCAGGAAGTTGCATCATTTGGGGAAATCACAGGCTGGCTGCAGTGCTAGTGAGATTCCCATTTCCAGATGATAACAGACACAAAAGTTTGGGGTAAGTACTGCTGAGATATTAGGGAGAATGGGCATTTTTGTCGGAATCGTGTTACAGGAGATGCCCAACAGACACTTTGTAGTGTTCATTAATAGATCGATGAGTACAAAAGTGAAACAATTACTTTAATAAGAATTTTTCATCAAAGCCAGGTCAGGAACAGTCTCCTCTGCCAGCTCAATGGGAAAAGTTGTAAGAATCAGGCCCAAACATGATTAAAGGGGTAGGAAAGTGGAGTCCGTCTGTGGAGTCAGTCATAATTCCAATTTATGGATGCAAAAACCATCCCATTCACTAAACAAAAGATTTTCCTGGATTGTTTATTTTCAAGTTCCCCCACTGGTCATGTACTGATCTATTACGTATATAAAATTCTAGGTGTAAAATCTCCTTCCATTTGCTTTCACAGTATGTGCTGCGTTTATTCTAGTTTCTCTCAGAGTGAGGACAGAATTTGGCTACTTCACTGTGCAATAAATCAGTGTTCTCTACTTCAGCCTACTAAGTGCTTATTTCTCTATCTAAATATTATCATTTTCTTCTCCTCCTCTGAAAAAAACAAAGAAAGAAATTCTTCTGAAATTTTGACTCATACCAGAGTCCTTTGTAACAATGGAATGTGCAATTAACATCAACCCAATTCTTATCTGAAATTGTAGGGGAAGAGACAGAGCTCATTCTTGATGCCTCTCTTGTGCAACCCAGCGTTCCCTCGGAGTACCAAGATTCCAGTATTAGTGGAAAGCTTTTTTTGTAAGACGTCCCAGCCCGTGCCAGCACGGCGTGTAATGCACACCAAACAGGCTAGCTCATGAAGAAAAACATGTTTACAGAAACTGAAATGACTTCTTTGTTGTTTACTCATGAAAAGGAGAATGGCGTCAGGAGTACTTCGAGAGGGAATCTAGCTTTTGAATTGTGCCTGGAACAGTGCTGCAGTGTGACTAGACAGAATTTTCATGATCTTGAGGCTGTTCCAGGAGCTGCTGAGCAAATGCCCCATCACACAGTTGATCTGTTAGGCACAGAGAGAGGCATTGTCATCTCAACACATGGCTGCACATACCATGCTGCCCAGTCACCCCAGGGAAGGTGACTCACTGTTCAATAAAAGCAAATCCTGCTCCATAACATCACCTACCTCACCCGCACTTCCAGAGGCTGCTGTCTTAGCTGGCTGATGATTCAAGTTCACTTGACCATTTCAGTGCTTCAGCACCTGCCCTGAATTGTCTGAGGCTCCCAGTAATGTGTGAGGGGGGCAGTGATGCCAGCCCCCTTAGAGCACGTTGTAGAAATCTTGTTCCGAGTTTTAGGCTTTTGGAATTCCTCTGGTTATTATTGCCTGTTCATTTTGATCTGCTCCCTTCCAGGGATTTTTAATTGCTACTTTTTTTTTTGTTTTATTATTTATTTATTTATATTTATTTTTTTTACCTCTGGTAGTTATGCATCATGAGTACTCGCTAAAGCTTTCCAGCTTCTCTGGTTTGCGGTCATTTTTTTTCTTTTCTTTTCTTTTTGAACTTGAGGCTGAGTTGCTTCCCAATATCTTTTACTAAAAAACTTCTCACTCTCTCTGTTGTGCTTTGCAGTGCTGGTGCTTGTGCTTCCAAACCAGATGGCTTTTGTTGTTGTTGTTTTGCTTTGGTTTGTTTTTCCCTAAAGAGCAATTTGTACTTCGTGTCGTGGTACTGTCTCCTGGCTCCAGACTTGAGATCCTGGAGATCCTACCTGTTGTGGGCACGGGCACTGTTTCATCTCGGTTCACCTGGGTGTGGAGGGTGTTTGAGTATTGTCTGCGCAGTCAATCAGCTAAAAGATTTGTACCCTGCTTCTTCCAGTAATATCTGAGAGTTTGCCAAGGTTACCAATGCTGAGAGCATCTGGGTGGGATATTCTTAAGGCAACAGAAGGAAAAAAAAAATATGGAAAAATTAAAAATACTGACTGTAGAGGATGCCAAGCAATAGACTGTACAGATGACTTTACCTTCTCCTCCCCTGGTAGAATAGCAGCAGGGCTTCCAACTAGGTATCGGAGGAGAAGGAGCCGTCACAAGTAATGTTAATAGAAACTATTTGTGTTGTGCTTGCCCAGCCAGCACAGCTCTGAGTGAGTTATCCCTGCACAGAGCAATACAGAAGTAAGTACCTTTTGTTTTTTTTGAAGAGTAGGTAATGGGGACGGGGTGATTCACACACAATCCATCACTTACTGTAAGTGTGTTTCCCTTAAGGAGCTTACTCGGGGAATTGTGTAAGCACAGCAATGCTTTTGTAGGGCTTATCATATGATTTCTAGGTCCTTATCCTTTAATTTCTTTTCTGCTCCTGGGTGATTGCTCCTCTAGACTTTCTGGCCTTTGAACAACAGCATTCTGTACTTTTAACAGCATCTGCTATTGCTGTTCTCCTGGCTCTTTACAAAGTTTCACCTCACCCCTGTGCCTGACTTTATCACTGTTTGCAAGCGGGGAAACACTCCTCTCCCACCTTTTGGGTGCATCTTTTCCTACTGTGGTACTCTGGAGCCAAGCTGAAAGGTGAAATAAAAGGAAAGAGCCCGGTGCAGCTGTCGGTCTAGGAACTGAAGAGTGATTTGGCCAAATGCTCTTCCTCCTGCCAGTGCAGAGTTTTTCTGTGCTGCAGATTCACTAGTGAATACATATGGCCAAGGAGTGCATTTTCTGAAGAAACTGTCGTGTAGCTTGATTGATCTCTTTCAACAGGCTGTGTTTCCTTGCTTTCTGTCCTTAACTTCATCCCACGCATGTACCTATTCTTCCCTTATTAAACAACAAGCAACAGTGTGCTCTGTAGGATTATTGCTGTCTGTTTGGCTTCCTCCCCTTTCTTATTGTTCCTCTGTCTTGCTGGAGTGCTCTCGTCCTTCTTGTGCCTGCTGTGAAGACAGGAGCTATTCTGGTGCTTCCCCTGCCTCAGGAGTGGGAGGTGAGTGACTGGCTAACCACACACAGAACTGTCTGCTGCCCTCAGCACAGCCAGGAGACAGGGAGACTGGGACAGAGACATGGCAGCGAGAAATAGCTGGGTGCAGGGGGAACGTGGGGGTGACTCACGCAGGATCAGGAGCGTGACACCAAAGTGTGCTGCAGCAGTGGCAACTGCTTCATCCTCAAAGGCCGATGGCTCTGTGGGAAGCGGATTGTGTGTGACTCAGTTGGCTTTGCTGACTCCTGCACCAGGCTGAATGAAGCCCAGGCTGACCCTAGAGGTCTGCAGTGAGTTCATCCTATTGATGCACACAGCTGTGAGATGGCTGAGCCCTGCCTCAGCCTGCAGTGCTGGCAGGAGCTGACTGCTACAGTGTGCTCAGACCAGAGGAGAGCAGAGCATGGAAGAGTCTTCCGAGGCTCAACATGAAGCGGTGCTTCAGAGGAAGAAATTTAAGGGTAATGGGTAGGCTCTGACAGGCACGGCTACTGCTGCAGGACCTTTCCTGGCTGTAGAGCAGCATCTCATTGAGCTGGATCCCTGTGGGCAAGGCACTATCTTTCTGTTTAATCGGTGTGTACAAAAGCAGTGGGTATCTGTTCTCTGGCACAAAGGAGCCTTGACTTCAGTGGTTGCTGCTGGACACGGCTGTTAATGTGTTGCACAAGCAGAGTGGGGCAGTTGCTGAACGGCTCCACAGTGAAGTAAGCAGACAGCACAGCAGCTTTCCTTCTGCCTCAGCCTGATCAAAATATCAAAAATGAACAAATAGGTTGGCAGTAGGACAATTAGTGAGGCTTCAAATTTGGTAATAACGTGGTTTGATGAAATACTGAAGAACAGGCGTGCAGATAGTTTAGCATGGTTGTAAGGTGCATCTTGTGGGGATTGGCCTCAGGTTGTGAGGTTACTGCACTGAGGGTTTCTTAAAAAAAAAAAAAAAAAAAAAAAAAAAAAAAAAAGCAACACGTGATATTGCTAAAACATCTATTAAACAGAGTAAGTGCTGGCTCAGAGTAGCTGACAACAGCAAACAGAAAGTAAGTGCATCCAGTGGGTTTGTATACGGCGTGGCTTAGTCTGTTTTAATACTTGAGGCTCAAACTTGCTGGTAAGGACAGCTGCTAATCATATCACATTCCTTCTAACCTCCTCCGGATTTACTCTGTCATCCTTACAAGGGTCTGGTTTGGGTTGGGGTTGGGGGAGGCCTGTTCTTAGGCTTCAGAGGGAGTCAAAATAACGTTGCTTTTACTCCCAGATCAGCTCTCGGATTTGGTAGTGGCCACTTCAGGATCAAGTGCAAGGGATTCACTGACATGCTCCTACGCAGGCAGCCCTTTCGAGTGCAGCTTAAAAGAATGGGAATATTTTTATTCGACTGATTATTTTTCCAAGAACTAACACAGTAATTGGAACTAGGATATTGCATTTTCCAGTGTCATTTGGTAACAATTCCAATAAATTTGATGGATTTCTACCCATATAAATTCACCGAAGGATCCGAATCAGGCTTGTTTATATTTGCATGATTCAGTTGTAATTGCTTTCGTGTCTTCACTGTTCTTTCCATGGAGATCTCCTTGGACTTTCGAGTTTGAAGAACTGTTTTGAAACAGGAGGTGCAGAGAGAAGGGGGAGGACAAAGGCAGCGAGAGAAAAAGCCTGTCTGCAAGGCAGATTTTTTTCCAGGCTCTCACAGCTATATTAAGAAGCACCTGGAGACAAATAAAACCAGAGGTACTCCTCGCCCCAGCACAGAAGCTAGTTACTCATAAAAACACGTAGACCGTGGTGCCTAACAACATACTTGGGCAGCTCTCGTGTGAGCACTGCACCAGGTTATTGTGTTACGGGCTCCCTGCGTCTCCTCCTGCCTGGAGGACAGCCTGCCAGCCGCCAGGCGTGCTCCAAACCCCTGCTTTTTGCTACCTGTTCCCCAGCCACCGTGAGACGAGGGCACTTTGCCTGAGAGCGGGCTCCCTTTGCTTGCTTCGCGTGCTGTTAGGCGAGTATCCTCGGCAGGCCCCAGCCAGGATCTCTGTTTTCCGTTCGATGCGCCTGCAGAATTCCCATGAAAGCCGATGGCCGGGGAGCGGGGGAGGCCGGGGAGGGCTCTGCGGGTCGGTGCAGCGAGCGGGGGGGCTGCCAAGTTTCTGTCTGTCGCTGCGTGCACGAGGCGCGCCGCAGCCAGAAAGCAGGCGTAGCGTGCCACAGAGGCCGGCACGAAGCCTCCGCGGCCCTATCTTGTCTTAGCAGGGGGGATGAGCTGGGGATGGAGGGGAAGGAGCTGCATCCCTCTGGGTGCTGAGACAAGAGCTGTGTTGGGGTGGGAGGGAGAGGAGCAGTGCCTTGTGGGCCCACAGCCACTCAGGGTAGGAGCACGGGCCTGTGCTGGCACTGTGAGGGCCCGCAGCGTGTCCCTGGGAGGTAGGAGCGCTCTGAGAGCATTGCCCCGCTGCCTTGGTGTGGCTCCGGGACAGGGAAACGTTCACTGTCCCTTCCTGCTCTGCTCCTGTTCCCTCAGAAGTCACCACATTCAGGCCAAACGTGGCACCTGTCTGCCTCGATACTCTGAAGTGAGAGGTGTTAGCAGGCAGATGGGAAGGGGCAGGGGGTAGGTGTGAGAACAGGGAAGCAAGAGAGGGAAACTCAGCGTAAGAGACTACCAGGAGGGTTGTTTTGGCATCCGTGGGCTCAGGGAGGCACAACAGGGCTGGGTCATTTAGGGGGAATGACAGTTTTGGTCAGTTCAGTCCCTTGTGTGTTTCTGAATGATCTGTGACTAGAATTGATCTTGGAGTCCACATATATCCTGTGCAGTTATACTTCAGTGTTTGGGATCTACTCTGTGCTTCAGCTGTTCAGCAGGATCTTCCCATAGTTGCTAGTGTTGCTGAGCTGCTTGATGCCATATCTCTCTAACCCAAATACCCATCCTGGAGGGCAGGCAGTTCAGGCCTAGGAATGGACGTCCGTGGTTCACCTAGTCACCTGGCTACTGGCATGAAGCATTTGCATCCTGAAAATGTGCTAGAACAAAATGGAAACAGAAGTGGCAGCAGGAAAATAATACTGAGTACCACCTTTCAGAGTCCCTGGTCACCTGGATTTCAGGCAGAGTGAAAGGTAAGGAGATGGCAATTTCATTTCCTGCGATGGAGTGAATGTTTCAGTGCATCAGGATCTAGTTTATCTGACTTAGTCCAGCCACCAGCACACAGTCAGTCCCTTCAGTGTAGAAAACAGCTTCAGCTTTCTTCTCATCCAAGTTTGGGACATTACTGTAGTTTGTTCAGGCTACATCTGAATGTTGAAATACATGTGGCAATATATATTTTGCTGAAGAGTGCATAAAGAAAGTCAGCTGCTAAATCACACAAAGACCGACATCTTCTGTCATTGAAAAAATGAAAAGCAATTGAAAAGAAATGAAGAGAAGCAGTGCAACTAATATCTCTCAGGTCTGGTTTTCTGATACAGTGACAAAAATTTTGAGGCAGCCCTGTTAATGACGCTAAATAAATTAGTGCACAGTGAGTTCTAGTACAGAATTAAACTAGCTACAGTCTTACGGACAACCTAGAAATGCATTCCTCAGTGTCAGAGCCATCCACTGGTTCCTCCAACCTATTTTTCAACCACATAAGATTTAATTGTTGCAAATGGAATACTTGTTCTACAGAAGTCCAATAAATCTGCAGCCTGTCTTCCCAGTAATCAATCACAGATTGTGAATTGCATGAGGAAAAATCTATAAGATATGTTCTTCATGTCTAGTACGTTGGGTTATTTTCATGTCTTGTGGTTTGAATTTGGCCACTGTCATTTTAGAGGAATTTCCTGCCATCTGCATTCAATTGAATTTTCTCACAGATTTGGGCTTGCTTGTAAATACTGGGATCTGGCAAAAGGAGTATCTTTGTTCTTCAGGGGCATTTTCGAAAACCGTTAACATGGTGTTGGCAATGTGCTGGGTTAGGGAAGATCCAGGAGATGAAAAAGGTATAAATCCCTCCTTCCCCGTAACGGCCGATGATCTGTCTGGGCAGGAAGAAGAACAACGAGTGCAGGACTTTGTGGCAGAGTTTATCGTTAGCTATCACGGTGTTTCACATTTTGCTTACTAGTAGCGCATTGGTCTTACTGCCTGCTTGTGACCATGTACTCAGGCAACAGGGTGAGCAGCCAAAATATTACAGTGAATTCCTGGGGGATCTCATTGCACAGTCCCAAACAGATCGGGAGTCGATTTACCACCAGCTCTAATTTGTGTTTTGGCTGCTGGTTTTGCATAGTGAGTTAATATCCAAACAGTGAGCATTAGCATATGTAGATTCTTAGAAATCACACGTTCTGGTGACGGTGGGGCAAAGGGAGCTCCTCCATCCTCAGTGTAAGGCGTTGCTGCAGAGGGTTGTGAAATTCAAGGTAATCGCATCATCCTAATTGAAAGCTGGAGAGAGCACTCGGCATTCCTTTCTGAGAAGAGTGTGTATAATCGAATGAAAAAAAATAGCCAAATGTTGAGGATCAAATTTAAACCAACAAAATGAAAACAATCAGAGTGGAGTTAAATGCTGTCTTGGACTTAACCTCGCAAGGAGGAATAATAGATAAGATGGGTTTACACGTGTACTCTGCGAAATTACTAGAGATAGAAGTGTCTCAACTCAGAAGGAATCTGCTTTAATTTATTTCATTTTTCAGATTTTTATTTGTCAGACTTTGTCATTTGGACATAAATCAGGGTCAGTTCCAGTCTTGCTGTGAGAAGTAGGCCTGTGCAAATAATTGTAAGATTACAATTTCTAGATTTATCGTGTCTCTGGCTCTACCAGTTTATTCCATTTGTATATGGCAAGGTGTGTTTTCTGACTGTCAGTTCCTCAGGCTATCGTTGGTCTTACAGAATGATGCTTGGTTATTGCATCTTGGATGTCAGTGGGCCAGATTAGACCTTCCCCAGTGCTTTTAACCATGAGTTGTACATCTAAACAAACATGCACAACTGCCTGAACTACAGCATGGGTCTGTTGACAGTGCTGCAGAGGGAATCTTGCTTCTGCTCCCTTAGTTCTGTAGAAAGGGAGGGGAAAAGCAACTCTTAGGGCCAGTGCAGTCCTTGGAGTGTCTCAGTGTTGTTTAGCTTTGGTTTCCTTAGCAAGCATTTTCCGAATTGTGTCTGAAAACAGTCCAGTCCAAGATGTTAAACAACATCTGTCCAGGGAGCTGGAGGGTGACATTTTTGTATCCTATTTTTGTATCCTCTTTCTGTAACAATCAATGCATTGTTTTCAGTATTGCATTTTCCGTGGTCTGGAAGTGGTCAGCGCCCGGGAGCAGACTCCTCGTGCACCTACAGCGAGCAGCCTTTGGGACTGCACCCCCTGCTCTGCCCAGGGATGCTGAGCTCTGGTAGGAGCAAAGTCATTTCCTCCTGCGTTTACATCTCTGTGCTGTTAGGACAGGCAGCTTTTTCAACAAGGGCTGGTGTAAGCCCTGGTTACATGGTCAGTTTACTGCTTTGAGTAACGTTTGCTCTTCTGCAGCAGGCAGGCTGACAGTGTGAGGAAATGGGCCTAATTCAGCAGGGTGATGCTGTGTGCTTCGGCCCTGTGCTTTTTAAGATAGTAGAGTGTAGCCCTGACTGGCATGGGTCTATTCATTGCCTGGCAGTAATTTCTCAGGTGGAATATTCCCCCAAGATTAGGCATATGTTTTAGCTGAGCGTTCCTAAGATTTCAAAAAACTTGCTGAGATTTGGAGGGGTTATGCAGTTTTTGCTTCTGTGCATAGTTTTTCCTCCTGCCCTCTTTCCTTATTTTTTATATTGGTTTTCCTGTCATAACACTGGTATAGCTATTTATATTTTTTGAGGCTATTTTCAATGATGTAACCATATTTTAACTTACTTATAATGCATTGTGCGGAGCCGTTCTGATTTGTCCAAGAAGCTGAGGCCACCGTTGCTTTATGAATAAATAGATGTTTATTCACTACTTCTGTTTTTAATATGGCATGACTATCTGAGCAAGGATTGCTGGTTTGATCTCGACAGCACAGCCCATGATAAAACATCTGGAAATACACCTTCCAGTGCGTTTTAAGCCACAACGCTGAAAGAGAGGCTCTTTTATTTAAGTAAAGTTTCCAAGATTCTCTGGATCACCAGTTTAATTTGCTTGTTTACCAAACAAAGGGTTGCATTTTACACAAGCCAAATGAGCCTGGCACTGCAAATAAAAAACAGATTACATTCGTTGCCATTAGTCACTCAAACTAAAAGGGCAGCTCCTCCCTGAAAAGCAACTCTAAAACAGCATTGAAGACTTCAGTGTTTTTGTCCCTTAATATTTCCAAAACATATGCACTAAAGCAATGCTTTATTTTCTTATGTCACTCTTGCACAACTCTAGTGCATGATGGCTGTGATGGAGCCTACTTTCATTTTCTCATTTGACCTTTTATTAGTGTTTTTAAATCAGACAAGCCTCTCTCCTATTCACTTGTGTAGTCCTCTCTGCCCGGACTTGTTCCTGGTTATACTGAGGCAAATCTGGGTACTGCTGCAGTCAGGAGGAGCTGGAGCCCCTGCTCTTCAGTGATTTTTTTTTTTTTTTTTGGTGAATAAATGGTGGGGTAAATCTTCAGCTTTTCCTCCCAGTGATTAGATCACATCAAGTCCTGAAAAATTCCTACTGCTTGCTTCAAATATTGCTCTGCTTTCAGTATAATACTTTGTGCTTTGTGCTCAGGTAAATTGATAATTTACTTTGTCAGTGATTGTTGGTCTTTTCCACCAATCCAGCTTTCCCTTTGTTCCCTCTATTGTGCCTTCACATATGTGATTGCGTTCCTGCCTCTCAGACAACTATCTCCCTTCCTTCTGGATCTCCTAAACAAACCCTCACTGAGCTCATCAGCTTGATGCTCTTCGCCGAAGTCTCTACTGGAGACCAATAAAGCCAACAGGGAATTAGCTGACAAAGACAATTGTTATTGTTATTTCCAAAGAAAACATGCTTGCATTTTCTTTCTTTCTCTGAATAACTAAATGATGTTAACAATTGTTCTCTTGTTTCTTTTTCCTTTATTTGTTTCTCTCTGCCATTTTGTTTTTTGAAGTTAAACTACTGATAGAGCTTGCGTGCTGAAGGGCATCTGTCAAGCTTGCCACAGTAAGAAAGACATTACGGTGAGGTTCTGGGTCATTCTGCGTAACCCTAATTCTGAGCCACAGTAAGTGGGGTTATTCCAGAGAAAAGGGTATCGCATTCAGATGCTGTAGGATCTCAGCTTTGATAAGAGCAGCGTGCTTACCCTATGGATAGTGAAGGACTAGTGAAAGATACATGGGTGTTATTGCAGTTGTGGTAAGCATATTGCTGTTGCTGGGCAGCTTCCCTACATGTGCTCATTGAATTTCACCTGTATCCTCAGCTAAATTTAAATAAGAATTTAAATAACCTCTGCTGAGATATAGTGCCTGAGTGTGTACATACACATGACATGTGTAGGGAGTCCAGGCAGAGCTTCCTGGTTTATAGGGCAAGGTGCCCCAGCAATCATGAGCCAAATAAACTGGAACTTTGCCTTAACCTCCTACTTATAGTTGCAGATGTTGATGTCCCCATGAAATACTCATGAGCTACCTGATGAGATCAGATGGGCTGAGTATGATTTTATATTGTTCTCCAAATGTTACATTTGTTCAAGCTGCTGTGGTGTGTATCCTGCTTCTTTTGATGTAACTGCACAGACAGTCTGCTGCTTTACTGCTAAAGATATTGATGGAATTTGGAGACCAAGCTTCAAAATACATCATTAGAGATTGCTATGATAAAACCTTCTGTAGATGAAACCAAGAGTAAATGCTAACATTCCTATCAGAAATTTCTACAGATCCTCATCAAAGGGTCCTCACTGAAGATGGAATAAATCTGTGTGCTTGCACTGAGTATACCTCGCTGAAATTTTGACCCGGGTGGCACTGATTATTGGAAAGGACATTTGCATTGCACTTACCTATCATGTCTTTTATAGAGGCCAAATGCTTAAGTGCAAGCAGATGAGTAATTTAAACCATCATGGACTATACACAATCCAGAGAATAAACAGATCATTAGATAGTGTAAATCAGCAGCGAAGCTGTAGAAAAAAACATGCCAGCTAAAAGATTTGATATATTATCCTTATAGTTTTCTAAGACATGCACATTTCATCCTGATACAACCATCTTAATTTAAGCCAGAATTTGTCTCTGAAGTTAGCGTGCAGCCCTGAGATATACTGGGGACATGGGAAGCACCATTCAAGGGAGTGAAAAGCTCCCCAGTAGGGTAGCTGTGCGTGGCGCAGAGGTCTCTGGCTTTGGCCGTATTATCGTTCCGTTTTATGATGTGTGACTTGTGCTGTGACAGATTAGAAATATGTTTTTGGAAGCTCAAAGAGGCATAAATACATGCAAGCTCTGGGAAAGTGTTTAAAAACAGGAATGACATCTCCTAATTATATACATTATATTTCTTCTAACTTTCTGGCTATTGCTTTGTTCTGTGGTTCTTGATAAACAATTGGTTTTATTTAAGCTGAAGCTCTCTTCTCCCCAGACCCTGGACTTCCTCGTGAGCTGGATACACAGCCCGTCATTTGTGGCCTCACACAGTCACTACGGGGATGTTCAGGAATAATATTATGGCACATCCTGCCTGGTGCTAAGTGGAAAGACTGAAGAAGCTGTTAGGGATAAAAAGAGAGAGGCTGCATTCACAACAGAAAATTGTAACTTCATAGCCAGCACCTTTGCTCTTGGAAAGCTGGGAACCTCCCAGAAAAAGCAGATAAAATGCTTACTTAGGTTTGTATCATAAGCACACAATGGGCTGCAGAGATCATGCGACCACTAGGTATTTCTTAGCTCAGGTGCCCTGAAAGCATTGAAGGGGAGCTGAAGTTGGGGTAAACGCCCAGCTCAGGTAAGCTCTCAGGCCTTACACTTTGGTCAAAAGTCTGCACTGGGCTAATTCCCCAAGTGATGCTGATATTGCCAAGAGACAAGAGGGCTGTGGCTGTTCCTCCTCAGCTCCTAGTATTGAACCAGCCTGACTGTGGAAGTGATCAAATTGCATCTGCTGGGAGAAAACTCTCTGGTTTGTTCTCCCTTCGTGCCTGCTGGCAGGCAGGGAGTCAGCCTGCAGGATTTGGGTAGGGAAAGTTACCGTGCTGTCTTGACTTGCAGGCTCTTCCCATGCAGAACTCCTTGGAAATGACGTGGTTAACAGTGTGTTTGTTTAAGAGGTAAGGGGGGGAGGGAAATTAGTATCAGGTAAAAATATATATGCGTGTGTATGTATATAAATTCCCAAAGCATTCACAGCCAGCTACTTAATAGTTTTCATTGAATTAATTTTAAAATGAGAACCTTGTTTCCTTTATTTAATAGAACAAAACGACTTCCATATTCTTGCCTGTAACTAGCAGGATTTATATAGCATTCTGCAAACAAAGTAAGCATTAAAGTCTCTTTTGCCCATCTGTGGAATGAATAATTTTGTGCAAAGCATTTATTATAAGCACACTGTACACTTAAACTTTTTACTGTAGTGGTGACAGATCCAGCACAGAACTGGATTGTTAAGTAGCAAGCGCGCCACACTTCTATACTGTGTAAAACTTTACCAACCTTTCTAAAGGCTCTTGGGTTCAAAGGAAAGTTTTAGCTCACTTGGCTAACTTTTGGGTGCTACTTAAAACGACTCTGGCTGTTAATGTTGCAAGTCGAGCTGAAGAGGTTACGGGGAGATGGAGTTAGAACTGCATGACTTCATGAAGGTGAGTGGAAAGGTTTGGGTCTGGTACGCGTGGACGTTGGCCACCCGCTTCTGCCCTGGGAAATTGGGTCAGGCAGCAGTGGGGTACGACTGGGTTAGGTGCTCAAATGTCTTTGGGAAAAGCTTAAGGTTTCCCTATTATTTGGCAGCAGCTGGGACTAACCCAGAGGAGATGCGTTGCAAGCACCTCACTGTAATGTAGGTGCTTTTAGGATGAGGTACACTAGGTAGTTATGATTTATATGCACCCCAGTCTTAGGGTGCTGTCAGTTGAAGCAGTGCCCCTTCTTCGAGCTGCCTTATTGCACCTTCCAGTTAGCTGCTCTTAGGGTCGCACTCCCCACTTCCTCTGGGATTCAGTAGGTGCTCAGTACCCAGCTCTGTTGTAAGACCCCATAGCTTAGGTTCTCCAAAACATCCTTCTCATGCCTCTAAACACAGAGGGAGCCAAATTCAGAGGTGGGGCATGAAAAAAAGCCAAGTTTCAATTAAAGATATTTAAAAATGTATTTCTAATGTTTTCTGGCAGCCAGAACACCAGACTCCTGTCTCTTTATCCCTTCCAATCCGCTGCCCTAACTCTTTGAGCTGCCTGCCATGCCTTTACATCTAGCACTGGGGCCAGTTTTGTCTCCAGCGAAACCTCTCATTTAATTTTCAGCACCCAGTCAGTGCCTGAATATTTGCCTTTCTCCATCTACCTGGTCACATTTACAAGAACTGTTTTCTTTTTGGTTGTTTTAATCATACCTGGACTTAGTAATAGGGTATTCATGCCTCAAAACTAACATATATCATGTCCTTTATCATTTTGATAGGGCTGCTGCAAGTCCTGTGTATGTTCTGCCTCTGATGTGACTGACATTTCATCTGCAAGGTGAATGTCTCTGACTTTTGTGCTCACTTAGTGGCTTTTCTGCTAGGAAACATGGTCTGGTTTTGCCGTGTTTGGGTTACATCTGCTGCAATAATGACACCTGAAGGGCTGAAGAACACGTCCCTCCACCTTTCCAGCTCTAGCACCAGCACTAGGGCTTCTGGTGGGCTGGCCTTGCTTCATACAGCTTGTGGAGCAACTCTCAGAATAAACATTTAATTCCTTTCTGCATCTTTGAAATACAGCTGAAGCTCAGAGGGTGTGCATGTGTGACGGAGATTAGCTATTGTCCTCTATATGCAACTGCATGCTCTCAGAGGTTGTTTTTTCCCTACAATTTATGGTTAGTTAAAAAAATAAAATCCTTCGAGCCCTCTTTCGCATTGTTCAGCAGAAATGCTGCATTCTTTCTCAAACTTCACTTCATGTAGTGGTCCTGTGCTATCACTGTGTGTGTAATTGCAGATCTCGGGAGAGAACTGCTGCTGTTTTTGCCCAAATGCTGGAGAGACCTATAAGAATAGGCCAGAGGAGTGCTGAGTTCTGTATTCCCTTTCTGGATCAGGGGGTGAAGGACCAGACACTCCTGAATATAAGCCTTTGAATTAGGTTTCTGTTGCTCTTTGAGCCTGCATAGGTGAGCTGATGGAACCAACAGGAGCTACTTCCCCAGCACGTGCAGGTTTTCAGATCCTTGAAATCTCAGAACAGCCTTGGAGAAAGGTTGGAAATATCAGCTCTTTGGCTGTGCCACTTCCAAAGTGTCCTCAGGGTTGCACCCTGCAATCTTAGAGGCATGGACAAACATAAGGAGGGAGGAGCAGTGGGAGAGTTTCACGTTACTGTGAGTCTTTGGTGTGTAGTTGGAGTTTATTGTTGTAACCAACAACAATAAACATAATAACTGAGAATAGATAGGATTATTTCAGGATGTTACAAAGTGTCAAAAAACAAAGCGATTTGTCTTGTAAAAGCCTATTTTGTTGTTGTTGGATGATAACCTAACCCTGTTTATTTCCCAGCGCTCAGTTTGCACATCTGTTCTGATGTTACTCTCCAGGTTTGTTTGTGGTTATTCTTTGATAGGAACACCTAAATCATTTACTGTTTACAGCAAGAGCTGTTTAGCTGGGATGGTGGGTTTCTTGATGTGCGTAAGACATTTAGGCATTCATTCGATATGCAGATGGGAACCTTCTTTGTCATGTGCCAGGAGGAATCTGACGAAATATTGTGTAAGTGGTGACTGCGATTTTTGCTTCTGTTGAGTCTTGCACCTGATCCAGCGTTAGCTAGAGTTTTAAATTTATAATGCTTGTGTCAAGGAGAAACCTGAAAATAAATCAAGTTTTATAGTCTCGATAATGTAGTGTCTGTTCCAGCTGATGCTTTATTTCTTCAGCCCTTTGATTCTTTCCATATGAAGGCAACAAATACTTCCATCAGGTTGATATGGCTGTTTCTTTTCTTAGAAGTTGGATACCTTCTAAATGGTTCGGGCAACTGCATCTCCAAAATTTGCATCAATAAATCAGCTATGTACTGTGGCTTTTTGTGATGTTCAGTGTCTTTTTATTATTTGATGATTAAACGTATTGCAATTTACTAATGAAGAGATGTATTTTGAAGAGCAAAGGTCAGGGCCAGATTTGAAGACTTCCATTGCCTGAAATGTCTAAAGTAATTTTAATCAGGGAATTTACTTGCCATCATCAAAGCACTTTTCCTTTCATGATTTGAAAAAGTTTACTGCTGATGTTTATAATTATGGAACACCACCATCAAACCCTTTGCTCATCAAACTTCATTACAGTGATTTATTTGACATGCAGTAATACTTGTAATGCAGAACAGAAACAGAGCTATTGATTTACCAGCAAATTCATTAAAATTGTGTAAGTATTATTGCCAATAGATACACAAAGAACATAAATTATTTTATTCTGTTTTTGACTTACAGAGGGTCTGTCGAGGAGCTCCATATAAAGCAGTGCAGCAAGCTCCCATTTCTGTACGTTAGCAGATACTGCTGGAATAGCCTTTCTTGTTCCAGAAGCTCGTACTGTTGAATTTTGTTTGAGGAAGTATTTTGGTTGGTGCAGTCCTGTCTTGCAAAGAGACCTATTTTCTGACCAGCAATGAAGTCAAGAATATAGTGAATGGCATATCAAGATTATTCTGTACATATTAGTTTTTACATAATAAGAATGAAAAATATTTTGCATTTTTTTGCATCCCAACTTCTTGGTTGATCCAGAAGCTACTGTGCATTTGGAACATCTTCCTGTTATGAAGAACTTCTTAAACTCATTTTTATTTATATTAAAATGATTCTAGAAGTGCAGGGCAGGACATTTGCTTGTGTTGTATCTCCAAACTGTTCTTTGTTTTGTATCTCTTAGATTATGTTACACAGTACCCACGCCAATGGAGCTGCAGTACTGACTGATTCCTAACTGGTGCCATCGGCCAGAAATCATTACTAACTCTCATGCTGTCATTAGTAAGTGCTGAGAACTGCTGATACTGTGCAGGATGAGAAACACCGTCCTGTTACTCTGGTGATGGAACTATCCAGAGATATTTGAAGGCAGTTGGGCTCTGGAGTGAGTTGTTTGTCTTTGTGGGACTTCCCCAGTGAAGGTCAAATGTTTGAAGGGACTCCTGGTGCACTTAAACTGCACTGAGTGTAAGGGTTTGTTTTGTTCTTTGCATTTTAATGCTTTCCCTGGATCTTTTTTTTTTTTCTTTGCCATTTTCTGTAGGCAGCTCCATTTTGTGCTTATCATGGCTCTGCCAGATGCCACACTAAATAGTTTGCTCCTTTCCCCAGTACAGAGCATCTACTGCAGTGTTTTTTGGTTTCCTTGCCTAGCCCCAGGCAGGATTTGTTTTTTTAATTACAAAGTTAATTTTGTTTCTTTGGACACAATTCAAACAGCTAACAGTAATGCTCATATATCCCCTAATGCCTGTGACAGGTTTTTCATGTAAACAAAAATTGCATCTGTCCTCAGGGACTGATTTCTGTGAGCATATATCATGAAATGTTGGCTATTTTTATAAGGTATGTAAATGAAAACGGAAAATACTGAGAGGCTGTCCTGGAATGTGAAGAGCTTAGATTTCTGTCTGAACTTGGGTAAGCAAACCTGTCCTTGCCTTTGAAAGTGGTTGACTTTGTTGATTTAGGGCTTCGTTTTTGGCCAGTTGATAGTGTATGACCCTTCTGCTCGGTCTGTATCTAATGAAGACTCCAGTGAAGTTAAAACTTGAGTAGTTGGGAGTCACTTGAGACTATGCTACAAGCAGATAGAAAATGTGAGCCAAATTGCTCATTGGTCCTAAAATTAAGTGTTTCTGAAAAAAAGAAACTGGAGTCAGTTGGTGGGGAAGGAATTGGAAATTCCAAAATCAGTTCTGTTTCTTTTTCTTTTCCTTTTTTTTTTTTTTTTTTCAAATGTAAAATCTAATTTTTCCTCAGCAATTTGAAAACAAGTAGGAACGGATCCTTCTCCATGTCCTTGCCCTCCTGCAGTGGGCAGGAAAGGCGCCCTTGATGCCAAGCTCAGGTTCCTGTGGGAAAAGGAAGACTTTCTCATGTTTTATGGCCAACTTAGACAAAGACTGCAAGAGTCACAGCTTTCTCCTACCATCCATATTGTGGCATAGGTGGCATACTTATGTCAGCATTAGAAATGAAGCAGAGTGCCCAGCTGATGTGAACTGTAGGATCGATGGGAAACCTCGTGTTTCTGCATATAACCTTGAAGCAAAGGAGCTAGGAGGAAACTTTCCTTATGAGAAGATTTTCTCATCTGTAGTTTCAGGTTTCCATGGTTAAGAAGCATTTCATGCCTCACCAAAGGCAGATAGGCCAATCCTTCCTCGAGCAGTCACTGTAGCTGTTTCCATTCATGTCTGAATGCCGAGACACCATAACGTGGGATGCAGAGGCAGAGCAAGTGAGCATAACTGTTTATTTCCCTTTCCTCAATTGTGTGAAGCAGCTACATAGCTTTTTCATCTGACAGTTGTTAAGCATTTAAGTGCAATATTCCAAGAGATGCATCTTTGCCAAACATCCTGTCTCCTCTCCTCTGTTTATCCAGTTATTTAAGGAAACAAAGGGGAATCTTCTCTTATTTGTCTCTCATTGCTTCTGCAGAGCAAGGTATGGTAGGACACGTGTTTCATGCAGTCTCCTTCCCTACCCTTTGCTTGGACACTGACATGTTTTTGGAAAATTTTCTTAAAAACAGAAAGATTTGATGGATCCATTTAGCCCAAGTACAGACCATTTAGCTTAGCTTAGTTGATGTCTGCTTTCAACCTAAAAGCACTCTTTAGGCCCTGTCAAGGATGTAACGGATCAAATCCTTCCCCCCTCAGCTGTGTTTAGACACAGCGTCTGTCTAAACACACACAGCTAGGTCCTAGCTTGTGTAAATCACCGTAGTCCATCCACTAAGGAGTTGAACTGAAGTAAAGGAGGTTTTGATGATTTGCATGAGCTGAGAACCTGCCCCGTGGTCTCCTTGCAGTAGAATTTGACTGTGCTGTGCATGCATGACTGTAACTGGAGGCCAGCACTTGTGGGGCATCTGTATTCTGATCATCCAGCAGGATTACTAGAAGCGTACCGGGCAGCTCAGGCAGCCATTCACACAGCACAGCACAAGAATGACTGGACAGACAGCACTTCCTTCCCAAGAATTTGTCTAGACTTTAGAGGTTTTCCAAGAAAAACCATTCCGTATATACAGTCATTGCTCCTGAGGTGCGTAAATGTCTCTGATCCTGCTAGGAGACAGATGACTATTGTGCTGATGGCTCAGCTCCTGTAAAGAGCTGATGGATAGGAAGCAGAGGTGTTCATAGGGGCACGG
Source organism: Aythya marila (assembly GCF_965140915.1). Lineage (NCBI taxonomy): Eukaryota > Metazoa > Chordata > Aves > Anseriformes > Anatidae > Aythya > Aythya marila. The sequence goes on along the minus strand of NC_139049.1, from coordinate 27,347,882 downwards.
GGCCTCAGGGCTTTGGCATCGGGATAAGTTACTGGAGAGCAGCAAATCACTGTGTCTGCAACCAGATGCACACTCTTACCTTGCAGCACCTCCTGGTCAATGAGAGGTACTGTACCTCTCGTTTCCTGAAGGAAAGCTGTCTTAAATTGTGTTACGCTTACTTAAGGAAACTGCCTGCACATCACGGTTAATGCGAAGTGGTCATTATGTAGTAACTTGCCACCTTGCAGAAATCGATCTGCGTCAGAGCTCCTGATCTCTACGTTTCTGTTTCCTTTTATTTTAAAGACAGCATTTTTTTCCCAGTTCTCAGAGAGATCAGAAACTTCAATATGTTGTTTTCTCCCTGTTACTTTCCTTGGAAATTCAAAAACACTCTTGATGCTCCACTGAAGAAATATCCTTCCTTAGAAGATTTCTGGTAGAATGGAAATTCAGAAATTTGATTTCCTCTCTCTCAAACCATCGCATTCCCCTCAGAAAAATCCTCCTTCTTTTCCTTCCCTGAGCGCTCAAAAAGGAAGAGAGAAAAATATTGCCAAGTCCCCATTAGGTTAGGGCTTTATTGACTTTATTGGCTAATTTCATTATGTCTTTCTTCAGAAGAAGGTAGGACTGGGAACTCAGCTTTACGCAGTGTTGATCCTAGAATCACACAAGTCCTCTAAACTGGATGAAGTGGAAGGAAAGAAAAAGAAGCAGAAAGAGGGATGTCCTCCATTTCAAGCAAGTATTTTCTCTTAGCTACGTTTGTTGCATGACCACTACCAAGTCAATGCAGTGGACACGTCTGGAGAAAGCACTTACCCTCATCTCACAGGTTTTGGAGATATCTGTACCCAGTCCTGGTCAAAGAGTGCATTTAAGTGAGGGTGAGATGCTTGGCCTTCTTCTTAGCTAGAATCCAGAGGGGTACATGACTGGAGGGAGGTCTGTGATGAAGGCCCTGCCTCAGGTTTGTTCCAATTTCTGACGAAATATGGAGCAAGGCATGTCCCATGGCCATTCTGCCCTCTGAGGGTCCCCATTTTGCTGGGTGTGGGGCCTACAAACATACCATATTCCCAAGGCAGGAAGGAGGGAGGGCCGTGCTAGTTGCCTCCCTGGTGATGACAGGCCTCGAGGCCTTGCAAATAAGTCTGTGAGAGATAGGATGGGGGAGCTGGGCTGAACCCAACAGGGAAAAAGCTGAGGAAAGAGAGGGAAAAAGTGGTGACAGGTTCTCCAGGGCTCCTCTTCTGTCCCCTTTCTTTTATCCCTTCCTATTGTTTTTCCTCTGTGGATGCAACCATGGAAATGTGAATAGGCCACAATTTAAGGTGAATGGGAAATAAATCTGCCACTCAGTAAGATGTATTAAATTATTGTCTTAAGCTTGACTTTCCCATAGGCTCAGATCTCAGATAGAGTTAAGCTAACTGCACTCTGCCCCATGTCTGGCTGCTCGTTGGCTTGAACTAATATTTTTGGGAATTATGGTTTTGATTAGACTGAGAAATTATTTGGCCTTCCCATTAAACCTCACTGAATGTACTCTGGGAAGGCTCTGCCTGCCTGGCTGCCCTTTCACCAAATGGTAAGCTGCTGGGGCATGGTCCTTGCAGCACACGAGACAATGCAGGCAGAGCTAATTTACCAAAAATGAAGACAGATTGGAAAAGGTATAGTAACCAACCCTATAGAGCTTGCTTTCTCCCTTTCCTTCTGCCTTTGTATCAGTTTATTTGTGATAGGAGGCATCCTCTTTTGTGAGTGACACTTGCATTGAGGATTCCCTGAGAACCGTCTGAAGATCCTTCATTTTTCACTTAAAATTTACCACCAAGCTTTCTTCTGTCTTGCTGTGACAGCAGAGGCTTAGGCGGTTCAGAGTTCAGGCTTAGCTCCAGTGAGTATCCCAAAAGATGGATGCAATTCTGGAGCCTGTTTGAATTATCCAGGCTTCTCCCTAACAAAGATGGTGCAATCCCAAATGCACTCGCTGGCTATATTTTAAGATACTTCTTGTGGAGGCTTTATTTTAGGCTTGTCCAGCAAATATCTACTGTATTGAAATGGGGGTGGCCAGACAGCAACACTTTGACGGTAACTTCTTTTTATAAGGTGATTTTATGTCCCTATAGAAGGTGTGTGTTTCTCAGCCCTTGATATATTTATTTAAACCTTTGAGAGGCAGAAGTGCTGTTACTCCCATTTTACCAGAAAGGTTTAAAGCACAGGTTGAATTCAGTGACTTACCTGAGCGCCACCCAAAATGTGAACTATCACCTCCAACACGTCGGTCATTGCTGTCAGCCAAGGCCCATCCTTTCTTCCAGGCCTTTAGGTGGGCACAGGCCACGCAGTCTTTGAAGATACACCTTACACTGTTCGAGGTGAACCTAAAAGTCCCTTAACCTTACCCTAACTAAAGTGTCCCAAGAAAACATCCATAAAAGACATCAGCTGTGATGGAAATGTTGAGCCTGATTGGCAGGCCGAAAAGATTCAGATAATAAAGGGTCATTTTTGAAAACGTAGTAATGTCTGTGGAAAATGTGAAAGATTAGTTCCATTAAACACTGCAGGCGTGTCAGTTCTAGCAGTCATTTCTGTTAGCTGGCCATAATAGCGGTTTTTTTTTTTTCACCAAATTAAAACAGAAGAATTGGTGAGGTTTATTTCATGTTGCTTGAATCTGTCTAAGCTGTAATTTGTGCTGGACAGGCACATCTACAGAATCTCAAGTTTGGCAAATATTTGTTGTTCTGCAGCATGTAATCCACCAATACAGAGTTTGCTTCTTGCTCTTGTAATCTGACATGAATTAAAGCAATCATAAGGTTTTTTCTTTTTATAGAGAAGTGCAATCTTCCTGCATTGCAGTTAGTAGCTGTTGCTGGAAAACTAATTTGCAAAAATATTATTTAGTTCTCTTGTGCATGAATAGGTACTTACTTTGTGAAGGCTCAGCCTCTGTTTGCTATATAGATCAAGAACTGATATCTTGACAGCTAGTAACCCTAAGACCATCCCTGGAGCATCCAGAAGGCACTGATTTCAGTGGGATGTGTAGCTTACTAGGTGCCAGGGGCACTTTTTGTGGTGCCTGGGTATCTCCCACCAAAACCTGCCCATGTTCAATACTGATTTGCTTGCAAAACTGGTGAAGTGCAAAGCACAAGGTAATAGAGCTACAATAGTGGAGCATCTGTGGAAATTCTGGCTCTGTTGGCTTTAGCTAAGAATTATGACTATTTCTGGGGATTTTAAAAACATTTGGGGAATTAGCAATCATTTTTATCCACATACCAAAATACTGGCAGGATGAAAACCTGAAGAAAAGGATGTAATTTCTGGCAGGATGCACACTTTTGGGTTTGCATTTTGTTACGTTTATCTGAGTCCATTGTTGTGATGTGCCTTTAAAAAGCAGTAGTTGTCATGCAAACCCTCCTGTGATCACTGAGCCAATCTGTAATCTTAATGGAAAGGTTGGGTTCAGGTTAATCAATTAATCTTACTCACAGGAATAGCGTAATAAAGCTTAAGGGCTGCCTTGACTGACGTTAAACTTTTCTTCCTGTATCCTTCAAGAATCAATAGGGTAACCTCAAGCACTAAAACAGCAGAGAGATAAAATATACAGAAGCCTTTGTCTTGCAGCCTTTTTGCATAGTTCCATGTGAATAAACACCAGTGCTTTCGTGGCGAATCCTTATGAAGCTTTCAGTAGTGAAATACTCGGAAATGTCTGTGTCACACTGCTGACTCATGGGAAGCTGGAGAGCCTCTGCTGCACCCTATAAACTATAGGTAAAAGTGCATTGCTTTGTTTAAACTTTGACTTCAATGTATGTCACGCTGCAGTAAAGCTGTGGCCTTCGGTATCTTCTGGAAGCGTCACTGTTGGAGAATTACGCAATAGACATAAAACTTGATGGCTTGAGAACAAGATGTAACATACCTTAGAGGGTCAGGGTCATAGAAAGTGTCAGCTTTTGGACGTCATGTTTTCCTGGCAAGACAGCGAGAGTTGCCATCTCTTTGGACTAGTAGGGGAAGGGACATTTATAGGTAAAACTGCGAGGACAATGCATCCTTTCGGGCTAGGAATGATGTATTCCCAAAGGAGCACAACCTTGTTGGGAAGCTGAACAGCGAGCTGACAGGGAGGTGCTGGGATTTGACCAAAGTTGTGATGGGCAGAAGTGCTGGAGGGAAAATAGTGTCAATTTAAATAGGTACAATTGAGGTAAAATTCATGAGTGAAATCCAAATACCAGTACTTATTTCTGATCTGGTTGTTTCTTAAGTAAAAAGCTAATAGACTTGGAAGATTTTGGCTGTGGAGTCTTGATTTGGTCCACTAAGTATTTTAAATTATTGTTCATGATTAGTTTATAATAAAAACGTAGATGATTAAGTCTGGGAGAGCTCAGAGTTTAGTGCTTAGATTCTACATGACATTCGTGTCTTTCAGAGGGAACTTTGTCCACTGTTCCTCATTTATAAAAATTCATTACCCGTATAAATCTCATCCCCAGATGTTTGCATGTCTCTGGAAAAAATACAGATGTCTCTGAGAAGTCATGTTTGATTTTATTAAAATCACTTTTCCCTTTGTACGAACCTAAGTGCCTGAACTAAAACAGCTATTGTAGGACGCTGAAGAGAAAGCCTTTCAGCAGGCAAGGAAGCGATGCAGCAGGACGGCGATGCTGAAACACAAGGAGAATACTGAGAGCAGATGTAGCTGCGCTTCTGCAGGACCGTGTGTGCTGTCAGGTACCCTCAGCAGAGAGCAGCCATGCCTGTGTATGTGGTTTGGTTTTGTTTTAGAGCAGAGGACATATTTCAAAGGATCACAGCATATCCAAGCAAAAACAAATAACCACATTTTATGTTTATTTATTTATTTATAGCATTTCTTGCCTAGACTGTTATTTTTCAAATGATTTGGCCCTTTGTACCATTTTTAGTCTGTTCTGTACATTTACATTGTCTGGGGGCAGGGCTTGTCTGTCTTGTCTCGTATTTGCACATCACTAGCAAAAGGAAATTTACTTTAGCTCTGGAGATCTCAGACGTTACGGCAGTGTGGGTAATGAAGGAGTACTCAGCTTCCTGTCTTTACCCCAACTGATCCTGTCACTGCGTGTCTGTGAAGAACAGCTCTGTGCATGGCACAATGCAAACTGGCCTCAAAATACCTTAGTGTTGTGCTGAAATCCCGTACTGACAGGCCATGCTGAATTTGCAGCACTGGGTTATTAAAAATACAGGGTTACCAAGCAACAGTGTTTATAGAAGGAACATTTCTTGTTCCCAGTTTTGCCTGAGACTGCTCTATCTATAAAATAGCTTCAACCAGCAGTATCGAGGGGGTTTTGGTGTAACAAAGCGATTAATTTTGATACTAATGAAACGAGGCCCTGCTGCCTGCCTTGTGCTGCGCTGTGCTTGTGGTGCCTGTAGGCAAGGTATGGATCTTGCAGCGGGTGGCTTGCTTTGAGCTCTGCCTTTATTTTACCAAGGGTATTGTTCAGTTTTTCTTTTTTTTCTTTTTTTTTTTTTTTTTTCTGTGAATAGCAGCTCCCTTCAGAGATCCATACAATAAAGTAAATGTCTCACATTATTACACAAGATAAGGACTTCCAAAGTAAAACCTTGCATTGACTAAAATCCAGGTTTTAACTCAAATACAATATTCTGAAGAGCAGGAGAATGTGGTACCACATACTAAGGAAAATGCTGTTGTACAAAGCAAACAAGTTCTGCTTGTCCCCGTGCTGTGCATTTTTCCCCTTCTTCCAGTTGATTTATTTAGTGACTTGCACAAGCCTCGAGGCATTTTGTTGAATTCCAGAGGAACTTTACTTAGATAGAGATGTGTGTGATAGGACTAAAGCTCAAGTATCTGTCATTTAAATGCTAATATCTCTGGATTAGAAGAACTTGGCAGTAATTACAAGAGCTGGTGATGTTGCATACTGATTTAAAGTAGTTGGTGACGCTTTTGCTGGAAGTAGAACGGACAGTTTGACACCAGGATCAAAGCAGAAGGAGTTATATTTAATAGAAATTGCCTGTGGAGTAGTTTGTGTTGGAAGAAGTGTTACACAGACCCAGATGCTGGTGAAAAGCTCTTCACTGCTGCGTGCGGAGAGTGGCCGAGCCCAGTGGACAGTGACAGCAGGGCGTCATTTTAATGAATCACCAGCAAGCTTATCAGAAGAGAATTTTATTTCCCCGTATGTCTAGATTATTATAATGGCATTAACCTCTACAGAGAGTCCTGAATCCGTGCAGTATTCCCAAATGCTGGTGTTTGTATTGGCACTTACATGTTTACAGATGAAAGTGCAAATCCCATCTTCTCCCTCCTGATTCGACAACATAGGATGCTACTGCAGCAATTATTTCTCCTGCAGCTTGCTGAGACTCCCTCATTTTTTCCTTGCTGAAGTTGCTGTCAGGTGCTGCATTTTGGCTAGACCTCGCTCTCTTTAAGAAGTTTGTTGATGTCCAAGCAGAATGCATGCCAGCAGATTTTGCGATATCATTTGTAAGACAAAAGAAAACTAGAGATGGAAGTCACATTTTTGTGCACAAATTTCTTAGCCCTCTGTTTATGATGCCTTCTGTCGTACCTAATTCCTCCAGGACAGTTTATGTCTAGATTTGTCCAGCTTCAGTGGGAGCACGTTGAGTGAGCACAGAACAGAGTGCACAACACACGAGATCTAATCCAGCAACGGCATGTGTGCAAGCAGAACTTTGCATTCATGCGTTGCACCAGGAATTTCACTGGGGCTCTGCCTGGGCACCTAGTTCTGCCCACACGGAATAAATGGCAAATAGGAGTCATGTGTCTGAAGAGCAGCACAGAGCTGTCAGATGCTTCTTTTCGCCAGACTCTACTATTTGTATAAACACTGTAAGCACTCTGTTGCAAAGCTTGGAAAACATTTTGCTCTGCCTTCTTTGTTTTGGTTTGGTTTTATTTGCATGCATCATTTTACATGTGAGGAAATTAACCCAATACAACCAACCAGATTGTACAGGAGTTAGAATAATGTCTTACATGCAAAACTTATATCCTCCTGTCCTTTCTCTTGTGGAATGTGATTTTACAAAAGAAAGACAACAAAAACACAACAACGATTTGAAACAGACACAGATTTGCTCATAACAAATGTTGAAAAAAACCTCCAGATATCCCTGGTTTGTGAATGTGCACGTTATTGAGAATGCAGTAGGCTCAAATGTTTACTTTCAGCAATGATCCCAAACTCTGGGAACTTGTGTGTTACGTACAAATATTAGTCTTTCATCTGTCTTCACAACAAGCAAATATTGGGAGTTGAACTTGGGCATACTTTCAGTGCTGCTCGGGTGAAGTGTTGTAGACACTGAGGCACAAATTTGCTTTTGCAGCAAATGATGTTGGCTTGTTTTTCTGTGTATCTTTGAGATAATAAGTATGGAGAAAAGATACATTCATTATTAACTTCCTAGAGACTGGCCATCTGATTTATGGCTTCAAAGTATCTCAACTTAATCTGTCAGAACTGATTTTAAACCTCATTTGTCTTCTGGTTTTGGCAGCGCTCTACCTTGAATTTGACCGTTTGACATGCATTGTACTAGAGTCACATTTTAAAAACATTTACAGTATGTTGCAAAAAAAAAAAAAGGAAAAAAGAATCAATTTGGTACATCTGCTTTCAATATTATGCATCTCTAAAAGTGAAAACAGTTTGAGAATTGGCATTGGGAATGCTCTTGTTGTAGCTGTGAGCCCAGCATTTAGGTAACTTTTATAAGAACAGAGTAATAATTACAGACAATGAATTGTCAGTGAATAAAAGTCTCCTGTGATTATCACCAGTTACAGTTAACAGCTCTGGTGGCCAGCAGATGAGATGCAGAACACAGCTTTTCCCAAACTGAAAGATAGGGCATTTCTCTAAAGATTTTCTAAAATTGCTTTCAGAGAGAGGCTACGTTCCTGCCCAAGACATTAGCAGCCCCCCGAGGCTTTGCACAGACACCTCGCAGGGTAAGTTACCACATCCAGGAGGATGGCTGCATCTCGGGAGCTGCTACAACTCTCCCTGCTCTCCCTTTGCCATAAAGAACAGCCTCAGCTTTGGGCTCCTCTCCAGCCTGGGCCTTTCAGGCTCTGACCACTGCTCCTTCCCTAACGCTGATGCGTGGACCTGGAAAAATCTTCTCCAAGTACACACATGGCTCAGGCTTCCCTTGTAGTCCCCATGTTTGTTAATTGTAGCTGCATGGGATTGTTTTTTCTCAGAAGAGCCTTTCCCCATCTTGAATTTTTTCATCCCTGCTGTCACTGTATATTAGTTTTTTCCTGCACTAGTCTGGGTGATTATCAGCAGGGGAATATTACGTGAGTAAACATCACATAAGAGGATGCGTTAACAATACAAGAACAGGGTGGTGGCAAGCTGGATGAAAGTGCTGGCAGTGTGGATAGATAGGGAAGGCATTGCCTTAGGAATATTGCACAGAAGGAGCTTATGAGACCCAGAAGTAAAGTGAGGACTGAGAGATCCAAGTCAGAGATGAAGCCCGTGTTGTGAAGACCTCGTGGTGGGAGCTGTTCTGGTAGGAACTGCTCAAAGAGGGAGAGGACGCAGGTGCTGGGGTACATTTTGTAGCTGCAAGGAGCTACCTTTGATACTTGTCATCCACAAAGAGGTGTCAGAGACTGAATATTAGCAGTGTTAGGCAGATGATAGTGAGCCAAGGCAGTAGGGTTCTGTTTGGTTTTGTGACTGAGATTACCAATGTGAAGGTGAAGAGGGAGAAGAGAAATAGAGAAAGGACCAAGCTCGTTGAAGGGAAGAGGACACGAACACAATCCTTCCCCTGGACAGCTCATTGAGGTAACTGCTTCTCCCAGGGCATCACAGGGGGTTGGGATGGCTCCTACTTGATTATACCAAAATAACTTGATGTTTGTGCGTCCAATCACCAGTTCAGAAAAGACCACTGGGCTTTACTTGTGTTCACCGTGGACCTGCCTGGTGTGTGTCATGGTGTTATTGCCTGCATTCTCATCAACGCAGGGAAGGATTTAAGCAGTTTCCTTTCTTTTTTTCTGTACGTGCCTGATGCTGAGCCTGGGGTTTTTATTCTTTCAATTATGCTGCGTAGCATTTGGAATGCTTAACAGAGCCAGGCACAGGCAGTGCATAAGGATGAGAGCACTGGAATAGAAAAATAAACAGCGGAAACCCACAGCTGAACTACCAGATGCTGGGGTTTGTCAGGAGTTTTTTATAAGAAGACAAGACTCTGACTGGGGTCGTTATCCCCACCAGCCACTTGTCAGTGTAAGTCTCTTTTTTTTTTTTTTTCTCCTTCCATCTCCACCCCTCCATATCAAATGTCCCTGTCCAAGCATGATGAAACAGCTGATTTGTTACCGTTTTCCTGTAGGAGAGGACCTACGATGTCCTCACACACAGAGGTGTGCAGGCCACCGTGTCACCTCTGGGGACACTGCTGTGACACAGGGCTTGTCTTAGACTATAGGAGAGCAGAGGGAGACTCAGACCCCAGATGCACAGATGTTTAGGAGGGATTTTCTTTTCTTTTCTTTGAAAAGCACAGAAATGGGAGGGGTTCCCTTAGCCCTGAGCACGGCTTGCAGGGGCAAAACGTAGTCCATGTGTGTGTTGCTTCTTTCCCTGCCTCTTCTCGTGGTCCAGCCCTTCCCCACTTTCTGTCCTGCTGAACAAAACCTGCTGGTCTTCACCAGCACAGCCCAAGCCCATGGCTGCACTTGTTGCTTCTGCATGTCACAGGGTGGCCCTTTTTGGCCCATGATGAAGACAAAAGATATAAGGAGCACTAAATTACACTCGTGCCAAAGCCACCGTTGCTGTGCTGAGTGGCACCGTCTCACCATTCCTTACTTGTACCCCTCAGTCCCTTAGGTTGTGAACTTTCTGAGGCAGAGGTCTTATTTTTGCTCATCCCAGTGCAGAAATACGGGATTATAACCCAAACACTGCCTGTGTCCTGGACGTAAGAGCTGGCAATAGCTCGGCTATTGCACCATGGCTGCGCCTCAGTCAGGTGGATGTCAGGGAAGAGGCTGAGGACGATCAGGAGCAGACCTTAGCGATGGATGTCCTGCTGCAAAGTTAGGAAATATCAGTGGACTTCAAAGGGGAAGCAAAACCAGAGCAGGCAGTGCCTGTGCCTAACAGTGGCTATATTGCACAGCAGCCTGAACATTGAGGGTCCGTGTCCAGAAGGAAGGTCAAGAGAGATTCCTACAAAAGCCGGTAATTGTTTTCTTTTTTAGCTTGTTTATTTTCTATGCAGTTAGCAAAACGTGACTCCTCATTATGTGTGGTGTAACCAGTCATTAGCTGTATATACATGGCTGGGATTCAGTTACACAGAAACAAGATACTTTGCTTTGCCACGCTAACTGAGAAGAGGAAAACACACTGACGTGCAGGGAATGGAGACCTGAGCTTTGGGAAGGCACTCTTGCTCACAGGGACCTGTCACTGCAGCATACCTACTGGTGTTTCTGTAGGGTTTAGGGCTTCCTAAGCATATCTGAGAGCACGTGGCTGACAGCACGACGGCTGGCATTCAGGCTTGCCTTCAAACCAGCCTCTGTGCATTTTTGCTAGCCTGGGCCATTGGACTACAGGTAGGGATTTTGGAGCCGTGCTGCTCTCATCTTTTCCCTCTTGCTGGCTGCAAGGATCCATGTGGATGAAGGGCTATGACAATGAGAAGGAAAGATTTCTCATTTTTCTGTTTTTGGGGACTTGCTGAGGTTGCCTTCCCCCCCCCCCAGCTAATTTCTTAGTCAGTTCAGGACCACATGGGACTTCTGACAGGTAAATGTGGATTTTTGTGCGTCATGCCCTGCTCTAGCAGCAATCATTTTAGCTCTAAAAGGCTATGGCTTAGCGTGGGGCTCAGATGACACACGCCTTCTGCTTCCAGCTCCTTTATTTTTCAAATGGCTTGAGTTACTCCCACTCCGCCGCCTTCTGCAAACCAGCCACGGGGTTTAGATGTATTCTGCAGAACTTGCGCTAAACCAAACAAGGCAAACCTAAGAAAGCCTAAATTAAAACAGCAGAAATCTCACACTCAGTGACTCTATTGCTGGAGCCCTTTTTGCCTGTAAACAAAAAATCCAAATGGCTGATTTTCCCCCCTCAGTTTCATAAGTGGTTACTGAGCTTCTGCAGTTGCTACATTCCTTAAAAAGTTGTTATTTCTTTTTTGGTCACACACTGGGGGACTCCATTGTTTTCAGTGGTGCCTATTGAGTTAGGCCCATCGACAGCAGAACTCATTCTGGGTCATTAAGTTTGGAGGCACAGTAGTATAATTTGGTGACTTTATTCTATTCCCTAGCAGAGCTTGTATTGCAGTCACGCACACACTGAAACAGAATAACCATCCTTCTCCCTTCCCCCAAACCCGGACAGCTTTATAGGACCCAGCCTGGCAGCTTCAGGTGAAACATGAAGAATTTGCTGGCTGAACGAGCGGTTCTGTTCCGATGCTGCAGCTGAATAATAAGAAAAGAAAAATTTGGAGAGCTCTGTTCATGCACATATCAGGCAGAAGGAGGCAAATGACATTGTTGTCTTCGAAGTTATTAATGGTTCTAGCACTGTGCTGCTCTGGTGTTGACAATTTAACAAGGTCCTTTGGAAAAACTGGCTGTGATTAAGAGAAGATTCACACAGATGATTCATGATCTGGCGATTATTCTCTACCGTGAGAAAACGAAAAAGGCCAGTTAGTCGCTGAAGAAAAGGTAGGAGCAAAGTCTGAAGCTGTCTACAGAGGGAGAAAGTCCCAGGTACTTCTCGTGCCTTAATCTAGCACACGAAAGCATAACGAGACCCCTGTGAAATGAAGACAAACAAGGTCAAGCTATTCAAAATTCATGCTGAGAGCCTGGAACAAGCTGCCACAGCAATTCCCCATCATGTAAAGATTTGATGTCTATCTAAAAGGTCCTAGATCTGCTGTGCCAACAGCACTATAGTGCACCAAACACACCGACCTTCTTCCTAGGTTGTGCCTGTGGTCTGTGTAGTGTTTGGAAGTTGCCCTGTGTTCCTGCACTACATCTGCTCTTCACAGACTGTCACCTCACCATAAAGTCTCTGTTTCCCACTTAGAAGTAGTTCTTACAGGGCACATTTCTGGCTCCTTCACCCTGACATTTAGGGAGCTTAGCACAGCTTTTGACTTCACTTTACCTCCTGTAGGAATGTTTCTCTATCCATTTGTATCTCTACTTAAGCAGTAAAAGTTTTTATTCAAATGGAGATGTTAGGACTTGTCCCTTCAGTGTACTGTTAAATACTCAGTTCTAGAAGACTTCTTAGGTGCAATTTTGCTCCTTCTAGTTTTGTGGTAGTATTGGTATTTCACTGGCTGTGGCAGTGACTCCTAATTGACAACCAGGCAAGGACAGAACTGGACGCTGATGCAACATGATTCATGAATTACTGTCTCAGTTTCAGTGGATCGATTAGATCAGCAACTTAGAATGATCTCATGCCCTTCATGAATTTTGGAGGGCTGGGACAGTCAAGAGGAAAAACACCATAAATCTAAAGATCCAGCCCAAAGTAGAGTTTTGGGAATGCCCTAGCACTCGAATCTGGGCAGTGTGTAAATATGTGCACTGTTACAAGAGTGCTTATTTACTGTTTTATGTCATTAAGCTGAATTACGGAGCGATGAGACCATGGTGGAAGCAACCTTTACCTTTGCATGGATATTTAATAAGTTCTTCTGTACTGAGATTTCTGGGCATTTTTCAGAGGACAGTTTAATGCAGGAAGAAGAACCCAAACCAGTTGCACTGGGTCAGTGCAAAGGTTCCCTAATCTCATTATTCTGTGATTTATCCAAGAAAATAGAAGATAGCTGTGAGCCTAGGTGTGCATATCAACAAGAGTTACTTATTTGAGTTGTCAGATATGTGCAAGGTTAGGGAGAAGTGCGCTCTTGTGGAGAGCCTGCAAGAGGTCCGTTCACTGGCAGTGAATGCAGAAGGGTAAATTCTACTTGAATAGAGTTAATCCTAAGCATAGTTCTGGTAAAATAGAAAGCAACATTGCAAATCACTTGATGTTAAATATATTTCAAATCAATCCTTGAAATAATGCCAAAATCCTGGCAGAAAGAAATGTCAAACAATGAAAACAGCAAATGAAAAGTAGAAGGGCCAGGCTGTTGCTCTTTTCAGCTTATACTGGAGGGGATTGTTTTGTTTGTCTTGAATTCTCTTTCTGGCAGTTTTAATTCTAAGCTGCAAAGAAGCTGTTACTGTGTTAGGTATTAAGTGGTAAATGAACAAAGAGGCTGTGTGGCTGAAATGGTTTCCTGTTTGGGGTAGCAATTTGAGTTTTCATTGTAAAAGTTTTTTTTACACAAGAGCACAAAGAGGTTGACTGGGGATGTAGGTTACTTGGTGAGTGAGGTTGATTGGGGATGTAGGTTACTCGGTGAGCGTGAGAGGTCTGCACTGACTCTACATGGAATGCGTGGATGTGAAGATGTCTCCTTTTCAATAGAAGAATGGAGAAACCACATTGTGTTAGGACCTGTAGCCTCCAGCAGTCCAGTGTCTCTTGACTAATTTTTCATCCTTATGATCTCTAGAAAAACAAGAAAATATGCTCAGAAGAAGCTCCAGGTGAGCTTGGAGTTAAGCTGTCAGTTGAGAAGAGTCCTATGAAACCTGTCATAGAAAAGGAGCTTAATTCACATGTTTTGGGAGACCAGCAAATGGAAGACAACCCATGGCTGGAAGCTGATGTGCAGTGCAGGTTTACTACCTCCCCCGTCGTCTTCCCTTTGTGCATGGAAGTATTGCTGTGACACAGCTTTAGCACCCAACGTGGAAAGTTCTTCCTCTATTCCCAATTCACTTTGATTCCTATTATGAATCATCTTCTTTCTCCCATGACTATAAGTAGCGTAGCCTCCAAATACATGCTTCAGAATTAGATCCCTAAAACTAGATGCTGTGCATGCCCTTCCCACCAGTCCTTTTCCTCTGTCTAGTTTGCGCTGAAAAGAACAAAATGCTTTTTGGTTACCAGCATCCTCTTTTGTTTAAAGTTTCTGCATAAGCCTGCGTGTCTACATCAATTCTGTCCTTGCAGAAGTTAGCTTCTGTGGCTTTTACTGACTTGGTGACACTTCAGGCTTCTAAATCTTTCAGCCCAACATCTTGATGGAACTAATTCTTGTTGTGCTCAGCTGGAAGTATGGGTGGTAGGTTTTTTCCTTTTTAATATATAGAGTGCATGCTGAGCTAGGCAGACATAAAATTCCTTCTTGGGACATAGAGACGTATATGTTTACACAAGACACATGCAAGGTGCCATATGGCAAAAACCCCAGCTTTCATTCCCTGCACATCCTTGTGTTTCAAATGTTTGGGAGAGCACAAGCCCCTGTGGAGCCTTTACATGGTCTGCTGGCTAGAACTTCCATGGAAAAGAGAGACTAAATGGACTAAGTAAAATATAGGGGAGTGGAGGTCTGGGAGTTTAAAAGTTCAGAGTTTAATAAGTAAATGGGAAAGCAATAACCCACATGCAGCTCATAGGAGGCATGCTTTGGCTATTAGTGAATTAGATGACTTGGAGAAAAAAAAAACACAAAAGGAATAGATTTTTTCAAACTGTGCATGTATGGAAAGACCGTGTCTCTTCAATGGAGTCATATAATCAATGATGAAAGCATGTTTACAATAGGAATAATGCAAGCACCCACATCAGAAAATGTGTGAACTTGTGTGTTGAAAAAGTCACTCTGGAGTTCTTTTAACCTACAGGCTGCTGGGAAAACCCTGGTGGTGTCAATCTAGAGCAACAAAAAAAAAAGGGGGGGGGACAAGGAACAGGTATACATAACCCTAAATGGTGTAGGGTTGTCTTCTACCTTACATCAGGATGCTCAGTGGCATTTATTCACAAGGTATTGATTGATTTGTCCTGGTTCAGCTGATCTCTGGGAGCATGGGTTGTCAATCAACCTGATCCACGAGAGCAAGGAGTTAAAACCAGGTAGACTGACAGCAGCTTGTGTGTGCTGTGTGTGTTGCTTGCATAGAAAAAAAAATACAACCGTCTGCTACCCAGGTAGTGTGACCAGCTTCAGCTGGGGTTGAAGCTTGTGCATCTAAATAGTGAAATAGGTTTGAGAGCACCAGCTTTGCGCAGTGCAGCAGCTGTCTGTTGCATCTGTGGCATCCTGGAACGTGTAGGGGAAGGCGAGGCACAGGATGGAGAGGGTTAAGGACAGTGGTGGAAGTGAAAGCTTCAAACTGAGCTTAGAAATGAACGGGAAATAGAGGTGAGTGGAGAAGTGGGAACAAAGGATGGGGCTAAGGGCTGTACTCGTGTCTCCTTCAACATGTTTATTCATAAGGCAGCAGAGGCACCCCTGTTCTTCTCTGTTTGGCAGAGCAAGGAAAACTATGATATATCCTATCTATTAGAAATACTGAGAATTAGATCTATTCCATACACAGTCTTCTTTTTTTTTTTTTTTATTAAAAAAAAAAAAAGAAAGAAAGAAAGAAAAAAAGAAAAGAAATACATCGCATTTCATTACATTGAGCTTATATTCTCCAAGTGCCCATTAGAAAGGTTTTAGGATTTCCTTTTTAATTAAAATAATGTTTGTTGAGCTTAATATTTTCCTAAAACATTTATTTTAATGTCTTTTCCCCCTGTTACTAAAACCCAAGCTGTGAGGAAGGATAACTGACCACAAAAAAGGCCAGATGTGCTGAGAACAATATTTTTCAGATTGCCTGGCAACAGGCAAAAGGTAATTCCAAGACGAGGAAACTCCGTAACAATGAATGTAACGACAAGCCCTGTGTTTCATCAGGCTGGGAAAGGTTTTGTCCTGATTGCCACAAAGAAGTGCAATGGTCATTTTCAGTCTGCTCTCAGCTCTGTTGGGGGACGTAATTTAGAGGTCTGAAATCCAAGTGGGAAGCCAAGAATGTTGAGTTCCAAGCCTGAGTGCAGTGAAACAGTCACTGTGATAGCAGGCAGTTATTTTACTTCTCTGACGATCGATTCACCGTTGCCTAAAATGGTTATATTCTTAGCCATCTACAGCCTGACACACAACATCAGCTAAGGCTGTGAAGTCACTGGAACCTAAGCACGTGGCATGTGCTCTCCTGAATCTCAGCCACGCTCTCAGACTTCAAAAAGTGTTGTGAAGGTCTTTGTTGGAAATCTAAGCCATGTAACACTGCAAACCAATGCCATCTATTGCATGTTACTGCATTCTTTGCCTGCCTCTGTTGGACTCTCTTTAAATTATGTCTTTAAACTGTCTTTAAAATATCATGAAAAAGTCAGATATGGGAGCCATATCTATCTGCACGCTCCAAGACGAAGAAGTTATAGATCTCTAAACTACTGAAACGTTTTCGAGTTAAGTTCAACTGATATAAAATTAACCGTGCTTCTTTATTCAGTAGTGCCAACCCTACTCTTTCACTCTTTTAAAATACCGTGTGTAGTCTGCAAAAAAAAAATTCCACAGAACAGAAATGGAAAGAAATCCAAATAACTTGTTTGAAAAATAAATTGAACATGAAATAACAAATATAGATGTAGCCAACACTTAGGGCACAGATTTTGCTAAAAAGACACACATGGGTTACATTAATCTATCACAAGTTTTTAAGATTGATACTCTACAATTTATTTCACTAACTGGTTTGTTTTAGTTTACAGGAGTTTTCTTAGTCCTTCTGTCTTCACTCATACATCAATGTGAAGGTGAAGTATTTCTGTTACAGGATTACACAGGATGGTTCAAAAAGACTTGGAAGAAAGGGGTCCTTCTTTTTTATTGAATGCTGTCGGCTTTAACCCTACCCTTTTATAGATTCATATCACCCATATATATTTTCAAACAGGAATCCCTGTAGCTATTTTCAAATAGCTGCCACCTCTGTTGTGATACACAAATGTAGGACAATTGGATTCTCCACCTGACTCTCACTGTACAGTGTGGTTTGCTCTGTAGTAAAGAACCTGTTGGTTCTCACATACTTCATTTTTTTGAGGTATTGTAAAAATATTATAGAAAAGTAACGCCAGGCCTCTACCAGCTGTATGAAACAGGCCTTAAAATGGGAACAGAATGTAACTGACCTGGGGTGACCCTGGAATGTGGCGTGAGCTGCTCCGTTCATCTTGATGAGATATGAACTCTTTTGTACGTGGTGGTGAAAATTCAGTGACTTCAGTGCTGTTGTTGTTAATCACTTGAGTCCTTGTGAGGACAAACAGCAGCAAAAGAGACTCAGACGTCTCTCGTCTTGATGCCATGGAGAGAGATTTGTTACCTTCTTTTGCTGGTCTAAAAGAACCAAAGGAACCGTGTGTTCCAGCTGGTCGCATTGAAAGCCCGTATGCTCGACCCCACGGGCTGCCCAGTGGGCTTAAAGAACTGCACGACTACATTTGAACGTTCTTAGTAGCTTTTCTGGGTAGTGTTGATTTTGTTTGATAGTCACTCTTGATGCAGTTGCTTCCTCAGCACCATGTTCAGATCCTGCGTTTGCTAGCTGTGCATTACAGGAGACTCGGATAATTCATAGAGCAAGGAGGGAGTTCTGCACCTTGGCACAGCGCTCTGGGACGATTCAGCTCTAAGGGGTTTCTTGTTGTGTATGAGATGGTGCAAGTGACTGCAAAGAAATCAGTTAAAATATCTGACCATCCCAGCTTTGGGTCTCCAGACCAAGATCTGGCAGTTTGTATTTGGGTTATCTTGTTACAAGCTTGAAGATCTAAGTGAAAATAATATTTCATTTGGGTAAGGCCTCCATAAGCAGCCTTACATGGCCTGTCATACATGGCTAGTTACACCAATATATTTCTGAAGTGGTTTTCCTTCTTTTAAGCTGTGTCCACAGTCTAAAAATGCATGCCCCAAATCCTATCCATTGTGACTATATTTCCATGGAACCGAAGGAGAAACTGTGTGTTTCACAAAGCGTAATAGGTATAAAAACCTTTGGGAAAATGTTGTTTTTTTTTTTTTTTTTAATTTAAAAATGCTGTATTTTCATGAATCATTTTGAAGATTCTGTGTTTTGAAATATTTTATTTGTTAGAGCATTCCAGTAGGTAGCATAGTGCTAAGCATCTCTTTTGACATTGATGAATTACTGACTGTAGGAGCTGTGGCAGTCACTCCAGCCGTGCAGTAATAAAGGTTATTCAGCAGTACTTGGGCATAATGGGATACTGAATATCTGTACAGGCCTTCTCTACAATACCGGTTTTTTCTGCGTTGGCACCTTCTGGGTTAATAATTTTCTCTTGGAGGGCTCTGATAGATGGCCTCTTCCAGCATAGATGATTTTCACTTGTTGGAGAAAATGTGGCACCATTTGGTCTTTCTCTATCCCCACGTGACTCCTCCAGCTGCCAGGAACAGCGTTCCATTTCTCAGTGTTGTCGTGGTAAATCTTGGACATCGCATCCAAACAAAACCGAGAATGGCAAAATCTTTTAAAAAAAGAAGTAATTAAAGAGAATGAAGCAGTAAGAAAAAAAAAAAGGCAAATGACCTAGTTTGGTCTTCACCACAGAACCCACAATGCTCTGGGGATATCTAAGTATGTTAGGCAAATATTTCAAATCTATCTCTATTTCGAATGTGAGTCATTTCAATTATATATCATCTCAGTTATTTGTTCACTGGCCTTAATTAGGTAAACTCCAAAGCATTGCAACATGTGTTTATTGTCGAATAATTGCCCTTTTGATAAGCTCTTGCTCTTATCTATCTACAACCATAACAGCTAATTTTAACACTAAGAGGGAAGCCTTCCTGAATGGTAAGCAAGATGCTCCCAGGGAAGAAGAGGTGTTGCCCCTTAGTAGGGTTATTTTTAATGTTGATCTCGTTGTTACACAGACAGATTTCCCTTCGTGTGACGAGGTGCTGTTCTCCCCGAGGAGAATGTGCCCCTAGCAGGAAACACCAGCCTGACTCTGCAGATCCCGACCAGTTGTGTGCGGTCTGTCCTGAGGTGTGTAGCCCTGTCACAATCCGTGGGACCAATTCTCACAAGTCTTAATCTGGCATAAATCAAGGAAACACTCCCCCAAAGTTAGTTACCCCTGAAATGAAAGCAGCAAGGTATGCAAAGCTGAACTAACCTGATTACTCATATGGAAGGAATTGCCTGATTGCAGCCTTCGCACACTTCTGCATCAACCTCTTCCGCTCCCTTTGTGAGTGTTTAAATGTAAAGATATAAATCAAAGCTGCCGGACAGCAAAAGAGAAAGACAAAAGTTACCTTGATGGATTTCACTTCCATGAGATCCTTCTGGAAACCATTCTGCTTTTATTAGATTTACTCTCTGTAAATTAGGATTAGTTTTTTATATGGATTTATGAAATAGCTATGGTTCTACTGAAAGCAGAGTGAAGGCTCTGGTGTAAGGCAGGGAGTGTGCTCTTTTCATCTCGTATTGGTAAGTTACAGTATGTAGGTTAAAGGCCCCTCGATACCAGTGAAAGAGGAGATCTAGTTCCAGACATGGAAAATGCTTAAATCTTGTGTTATGCCAGCCAGTGATATTAATATTGCATAAAAAAGCCAGTTGTCAAAGGGCCAGATTCTCTTCTCAGTTACACTGGTGTAAAACAGACATTTTTTTCTCTTTTTTTTCTTTCTTTTTTCCCGGAGGCAATGAATTTGCTCTCCCATGTGCTCGAACATTTGAATGTAGCCTCCAGTTGTCTGTGTTCAGAGACATCTCCTCGCTGTGGTTTGCTGTGTGGAAAGAGAAAAAAGGTGAGATGCTGGTGTTGTGACTTGTCCATCGTTCTGATTGCCATACGGTGGGCATGTTTCAGAGGTGTTCGGATGCAAATGTGACTTCACACAAGGCACAGTTGTGCAAGAAATTTTTAGCTCTGGTTAACAAATCTGCGAGGGACTTTGTGAAGGGAAATCTGTGGCAGATTGTCTGAAACACCCGTCATTTCACAGATTTAGCATGGCTGTTCTGTTCCTTTGCAGGGAGAAAATGTATTTTCTGATTTGACAGTTACAAGAGAAGATACTCGTTTTTGACAGCATGGGAATAATGTCCATGTTATTCTAGGAAATCTCCATCTTCACACAAATTGGTATCAGCGTGTGCTACAGTTGGTATTGCTGAATTTTGAGTGAAAGTGTCAGGTTTCCTTGTCTTGATAACATGACAAAATTGATAAAATGCATATTTAGAAAGCCCTAATGAATTTCAGATGTATAAATAGGGAGTGAAAAAAAGAAATTCCTTTATTTTATCCAGTGTAAATCTAAAACCCTTTTAAAGTGTCCATGGTATTTTGGAGGGAAGATGCAGTTTGCATCCAATATTACTGGTGGAAAAAGTGAGGAACTGTGGCCTGGATACTGTAGGTATGACTGATTTACCGACGTCTCTTGGTGGTGTGGCCTTTAAAAATGTATAGAGCTTCTTTCATCTGTGTTCAGCAGTGTATTTAGTTACCCTTTAGATGTGATTCATAAATCCAAATTAACAGCCACAAGTCTGTCTGTACAGTCTTGCTAAGGTAGACATTACCATTGAAATGAGTTAAATTGTGATAGGAACAAGCCAGAATAGGAAAGGAATAAAGCTCTGTGGAGCTGTAGGTTCCAGAGGATATGATCATTTATGCCATGATTACAACCAGGGCAGAGCTACTTGTCACAAACACCCACTGTAAGCTGAAAGGTATCCAATACGATCCTAAACATTTTGGTCCAAACCCACCAAATACAGCTGACTGCTCTGCGCAGGCCAAAAGGTGCTCCGTTTCTGTACAGCTGCTTTGTGCCTTCAGAGTTGTTTAGAGCAATCACAGAGTGTCGGTGAATATAAATATCAGTGAATATCCCAGTCTCTGAATATAAATCTGAAATAACCAAAATATTAATTACCATGAAGAAGGTTAATGGTCCGTTTTGTATAATTTAAATACATGAAACTCCTCTTATGTATTATTCCTAAAAGTCTTACATGGTCTGTTTATATATGTAGCTCTGCCCTATGCTTTCTAAGACTTATGATGTACCTTAGTATTGTGCCTGGACATGGTTAAGAAAAATCCCGTATTGTCTGTCCAATTTTAAAGACTCTTGCTTAAAAGAAAAAATAAATCATACAAATAAATGATCAAGAAATGTAATGCGCCAGCCAAACACTGAAAACTTTTCACTGGAACCAGGGAATTCTATTCTGGAAATGTCACAATAATGCCTCAGGAGACTTGTAATTTGGGTGTCACATGTACCCACTCTTTTCTATGGGTCTGGATCCTTGCCTGGACTACGTCTTCATCTGCCATGGTCTTCCCTTTACAATGGTGCTGCGAAGCACGATGGGGAAGCTGTGGAGCTCAGCCAGTGGAGGAGAATGGACTTTTGTGCTGGGATCCCTTTCACAATTTCTCCAGTTACCAGAGACAGTTTCTCCATTTTTTCTAGTCTTCCCTAGTCACCTGTTTCTTCTCATTTATACGTACCAAAAACCAGAATGTCATTCTCATTGCTTTCAAAGCATGCACTGACTGTAATTATAGAGGACCACAGCAGCTTGAGCTCTCCCACTTGCCTTTCGTTAGCTTTAGGATAGCAGCTGTACGTAGAGGAAATGGGGGTTCACGTGTGTTAGGGGTACCTCTGCTCTTGAGGGGCTGTGCCAGGGCAGTACC
Source organism: Aythya marila (assembly GCF_965140915.1). Lineage (NCBI taxonomy): Eukaryota > Metazoa > Chordata > Aves > Anseriformes > Anatidae > Aythya > Aythya marila. The sequence continues at coordinate 27,326,085 of NC_139049.1, read as the reverse complement.
ACCAAAAATGAGCACAATCTTGGATCTGAACTTCATAAGCGATGTAACAAAGCTGCAGCTGGTTGCAAGGCTTCATGAGTAGAATTTTGCCTACTCATATCATGAAAATATTGTTTGCTACATATTGTGATATCCATGTACCTGTGTATTATTATGCCTATATCTCTGGGAAATACCAATATTGTAGTGTTGAAATGGCAGAATTTGTTCTGCCAATGGTGGGCCCACCGTGGGCTTTGGAAGAAGGACTAGGCCCAAGAGTGGCTACTCAGAGGGATTCATTTCAGTTGACTGCAGCTGTCTAAAAGTCAGGTCCTCAGTTTAAGTTACTTCTTGCTAGTATTTGATCAATACAATCTAAGTTCTTAGTTTTCCCCTTTTCCTTTCTTTTCAACTAAATTATCATTAGGGGCTATATATATCCTTTGAAAAATATCGCTATAGCTCTAGTCTGTTTTTCCAAGTCAAGTGAAATGTAGTATTCACCAAAACAGAATTTATTATTAGTAGTAGTAATGGTATCATTTATACTAACAGCTCACATTGAAAATACAGTTAAATGTATACATTGAACCAAATTAGTTACATTTTTTTCCACACTGTTGACCTGGCAGTAAAGGAGAAACATGCCCATCTAAAGTCATAATCACAGAGATAATTGTCTGCAAAGAAAAACTTGACTTACGTCACTGTTTTCAGAGAGCTTCTCTCCCTGAAAATAAAGGGACTCTGAAACAAAATCTAACAAAGGCAAGATTCTGCCATAAAAATACACAAAAGGAAAGGAAGCTATCATACTAAGTTTTTTTTTTGAGTTAAATTATGCATAGCCACAAAACTTAAAAAGAGAAATAAACGGTCATCATTCACAGATTCCTTTGGAATTAATTTTTGCTTCCTTGTGAAACCTTTCATTTCCACTGCCATGCCACTTACAGGGATTTTACAAGGAGTTGCAAAATCAGCACACAGAGTAGTAGTAAGTATAGAGTATTCTTAGTCAAAGGCTTATGATAATTTCTTCTTTTTTTGACAGTTAATGGTGGCTACAATCACTGTAACTTGATCTCTGAGAAGAAGAACATGATGGACATGGAGATGACAAGTAGCTCAGTACCTGTCTGCAGACAAGGACTATTCATCCACACAGGAAACCCACTCATGCGAGACCACCCACTGTCCTGTGAGAGATTGCTTCATGTTGGTCAGCTGAACTTGACGCACTCTGATATAAGGTATTACTGCAGGATTTGACAGTTGATATACTTAGCTCTTCTGAAATGCTTCATTTTTTTGTAAATGGTTCTGCGTATCATCCATGGGTGCTATATTTGGAAGAGTATTTTTGGCTTCTGCTTCATTTTGGAAGTCCTTTGGGTGCTCGTTTAACCACACTGCTTGTTTGCAGGTTCTCACTGCAGGGACATGGACATATGCACAGACAACCATCCAAAGCAGTGCCAGTAGGAGTCACTGTATATGCAGTTGCAGCCCCCCTGCACTGAAGTTTAAATACAGCTTCTCTGTTGGGGCTCTTCCAGCATGCTCAAAAGTCAATGAGAGTTTTGCCAGGGGCTTTAGTAGGGTCAGACTTGCCTCCTCTGTACCTCCACCCTCCACACCAATGCCATGCTGTTTCCAACTTGCAGCCTGGAAGGCAGGGATGATACTTACTCTCAAGCCAATGTCTCCCATATGGCAATTTGGCATGTCACCATCAAACCTACAGGAAGCCAATGCCACTTTTATTTCTACAGCATTTCCTTTAATGAAGTATTTTCAATGTTCCCATACAGCCACATCCTTGGTATTTGCTTTTAAGGCCGTAATGTGAAAATTTGGTCTCTGGTTTTGATATATGCACTGTAGTTGGATATGCTATGAACAGAATCTCTATTTAAACATTTGCTATAAATTAATTATATGAAAACACAGGACTACATTATTTTTTTGTTGTTGTTACAAATTTAACATTACCAGATTTTAGACAAGTACCCTAAACAGACATCCATTGTGAATAGAAGCCTGCTACAAATTAAAATCTGTCCATCTATTTTAATTACAATGCTTTTTGGCAGGGGATGTAATACAGAATAATCTTGACCTTTTTGAAGAGCTGTAGAAAAGAAAAACCTCAATAAAGTTGCAGCCTTTATCTTAGATACTTGGAATAATTGGCACTCTGCGTGGAACTATCAGGCCCAAATTTCCATAGTCACAGCAAGAGGAAATACAGACTATAGCTTGGTCTTGGAAATCTGGCTGTTTCTGATTTTATTGTACATATTTATGTCTTATTTCCCCTTTTCCATTTACTAGTGGGGTAGAACATCTGTGTTTTTGGGAAGAGGAGGCACACAGAATATGGCAAGCAAGTGGAAAGAGCTGTTTGTTTGTTTGAAAAGAACAAGTAATATCTGTGCCACATAAAATATTCTGCTAACCCTGCAAAGAGTTGTAGATGCTGTTGAAGCTTCATTCAAGTCTGCTTCCTCCCAGCTTCTTCATGAATCAATGTGGGACTGCCACTTACCAACCTTTTTTATCCTGTCAGTGAGGACAATTATGAAACAAAGATAATTAGGGCAAGAGCAAACAAAAGGAGAAAGAGAGTACTCTGCTTAGATCTTTTTGGACCTTTTTGTGAAATTTATAATGAGGAAATGACAGATACCTGCATACCGTGGATCACAGTACCCACCCTCAGAAATATGAACCCATTCCAGCCCCCATTTGAGAGAGGATTCCCAGCACAACATAAAGGATTGTCAGCTGCATAACATGAGAAAAGTGGCAGGTGACAGGCCTAGTTCTGTCCTCTTTGCTTAATAGCATGGTCTAAAGCCTTGGGGCTCTGCTGCTTCCTAAGCAACAGTTTGGAAACGTTCAGAAAATATCTTGAAGGTCCCTTCCATTCCTTTATGGGTCGTTGGTGTGTCTGGTCAGTCTTTCTCTACTTGTATGTCCACCTGGCTGGTACTACTTCTGTCTGTCTGAGATGTACAAGGTAATGCCAAGCCCAGCTGTGCTCTGTGGATCTCCTAGACACAATGTCCAATTTTGTCCTGGTGCTACTCACCACACGTGTGGTACAGAGCCAAAATCTCGGCATGTGAGGGAAGGTGGACAGCAGCTGGGATGACTTCTCTTCATGGTGTTTGGTACGCTAAGGGTCCTTAACAAACAGGTAACAAAAAGCATGGGCTTTCCTTGAAGAACCAGAACTAGGTGATCATAGCTGAGGTGGGGGCGAATGAGTGAAGTCAGTGGGAGCCACGGTTGCTCTGTGCCCCCCCAGATTTACACCTTCCTCAGAGGAGGAAGGTTGAAATCTGAAATATGAGAGAAATAGGGCTGGAATGGATGGGTACCTGAGCATATGGAGGGTAGCGCAGACAGTTTGGTTGTTCTGTCCAACTCTAGTGACAGGCATAGAAACAAAGGAAGATACAAATTCCAACAAGCTCTCTAAACTGAGCTTTGAACCACTCTGCATTTCTAGGATATGCAACATCCAAAGAAAGCCCAGACAAACCAGAGAGCACCTCCCCTAACAATCCAAAATCTCCCTCAGGACTTGGGGTTATGACTGTCTTTGTCCTTTTTCCCTCAGCGCACTGAAACTTGTTATCCCCTTCAGCTTCTCCCTGAATTACTTTCTATCAGAAAAATTACTCAAGGGATGACTGCCTTAATCCAAGAATCACGATCCCTCTTCCTCCTGCCCCCTTTTTCCCACTCAGTTAAAAGTTTTTAAGTTGTGCAATATAACTGCTGCTACATGCTATCTGCGAACGCGATGTGTGTGGGACTGGAAAAGTCCTAATACCTTCTTCACCACAATTGGAGTCAGCACACAGCAAATGTTGGCCTTTTGTCAGATAATCCATTATCAGGCAGAGCTAACCCGCCCACACTGTGCTCGAAGCCCAGCGTATAAAACCCAGGGAAGACACTGAAGCAGTCAGATAGTGCTGCACGGGGTCCCTGGATGTGCAGCACAACAATCCCCTCCAGCCCCTTAAAACTGCCAGTTCTCACTGATTGCACATTTACAGTGGCAACTGAAGGCGTGTACACTTGTTTTGTAAATAATCTGGAGATCTCAGATACAGTTGGCTTCTCCTCTGAGGGCAGTTGGGAACTGCAGAACTTCTGGCATGGTGCTACAGGCCTCACGCTCTGGCTCCAGTTACCACGTGAGGGAGTCTCTTTGGAAACGCTGTTTTAGTGTCGTGAGAGGCTGCTGTTACTCTGCGAAGGCCTTACATTCAGTTTTTGTATGCTGAGCAGAGTACACAGATGCTCCCTGTGAAGAGATGTCCTTGGGGTATATTCTCCTTCCAACCCCACTCCCTCCCAGGGCCACTCATCTGGAAGCCCCCAGAGCCACCCGAGCCAATCCACATGCCCACACAGTGTGCTTCATGCTGTCGTGCGATCCTCTGTTCCTCTCCCTCTTCTCTTGGCTGTTTGTTTCATACACATTTATATTAGGCTACTGTCCAGAGATTATGAAATTCTTAAGGCCAGCGTTGCCTGTGTGTAGCAGACCTGGAATCTGATCTCCAGCTGCAAGATGCCATTGCAGGAGCAAATAGTGTAGTAATAGGGTGGAAGAGGAGCCACAAAGCACGTTGGGTTCCAGACACCTTGTCTCTCCCTCACATAAGCTTTGTTTGTGTCCCTTCTCCCCCCACCCCCAGGGCTGGGAGGAACCTGCAGGCTTTTCCCTAGACCAGTGACGGTAAAATTCTGCCAGGAATACAGAAAGTTTGCATTCATGCAACTTTGATGTTCTGTACCTCACCACTTAAACATCAGGAAATTGAAACAAAGCCAGATGCTCCCAGCAGAGTTAACAATTACAAAATATGTCACATATTTAAATACAAAGTGCTAAGGAGAAAGCTGTAGCTCCCAGAAAAGACTTGCTTCCAATCTGCACAAGAAGCTTGCACTTACCATCAGGTAGGCAGAGCATGGATAAGACAAGGTTGTACCTATACGATGCTTAAATTCAGTGCCTTCATCCCTTTTGTTTGTGAAATAAGGTATTCCAAGGCTTTATTGAAAAAGGCCTCAAAACTGCCCTCTTTCTCACCTGTCTCATGTTTTGCACGGTAGCAGCATCACAGCAATACAGTCCTGAGTCTGAGCGAGACCTTGTGCTAGAAATGCAGATGGATGTCGCTAGGAATTTGGAGAATGTAGTGTGTCTCAGGGTAAGGACGCTTGTATCCATCCCGCTTGTACTCCGCACCCACTCTAGCTTGAACTCCTCACACGGATTTCTGGCAGGATGGGAGCTTTACAGAAAGCTTAATAATATGACACCAATTATCACGGGCTGAAATGTAAGGATTGGGTTAGCTTTATGTGATGTAAGAGACGTGTTGTGTTTGCTTTAGCCTGAGGCTTTGGGACCACTAAGCTATGGTACAAACTGAATTATTTAGAAGAGTTCTTGTACAGAAGAAACTAAATAATAGGAAATATTGTGCCTGGCATGGTATGCTGTAAAACTTTTCTCAGAATGAGTTTAAAACAGCACGCTTTCTACTGAGCAGTGAAGCTACAAGCAAGCAGGGCAGGGTTTTCCAAACATGTGCAATAAAAGGTTTCTACTTATGCTTATGCCACATATTTTACAGACATATGGTTCTGTAAATGTTAAAAAATAATGCATGAATACTGATGTGTTTTTTTTTAAACTCACCATCTGCAAAACCAGGTGCTTTAAGTTTACCCTGAGACCAACTGTGCAAACCTAAAGGGAGAAATTATAACTAATGGATTATGGAAACCTCTAAAATTTTTAAATGTAGTCTTTTTAAACTTCTGGTGGCAGAATGCAAGGTCTGATTGTTCTGTAGCAATGAATGGTGGGGAATTTAATTTCTCTCATGGCCTTAAAGTTTTTGCAGCCCTACTGGCTGCAAACTGTTGTAGCTTAGGAACCTGTCACCAGTGAATGCACCACTACCAGTTGTGCGCCTTGGACTGGTGTCATTTTTTGCACCCTTCATTTCATGGGAAGGAAGTCTTTTTGAAGCTTTTTGTTGTTGTTTTTATTTATTTTCTAATTGGCAGTTCTTTGAGAGCTGTTACCAAGGAGGAGGTAGAAGTGGTCCCAGCTTTTAATGTTTGTAGTGCTTTAATGGAAATAATAGAGGTGAAATCATCTAAGTCATAAAATAAATGCTGTTTACTCAGCAGCTCTCCAGTTTAATGTACGGATATGTCCACAATATTTTATGTATATGTGCTTCATGCTTTAAAATGTGTCAGATTTGTCAGCTACGGTGTCACACACAAAAGTTGCCAAATGGCCAGGTTTCCTTCAGCTTTTGTGGCACTAGCATCAAAAAAGCATAAAATTCGTTTATGTGGAACATGTCAGCGTAAGTGCCATGGAGGACTTTTCTGGGGGGTTTATTAGCTCAGGTACAGCTTTCTTGCACACAGATGTACTTTCCTCTTCTAGGTCTGGCACATCGCTGCATGTTGAAGCCACAGGTTAAACCCTACTACACTTTCCAGATAACTAAGAAACACTGGTCCTAAGAAAAACACACAGTTGGGTCATGCACAGTAAATGTTTATCACCAAGATAAATTTTTGTGTGTGTTAAGGCATAAATCAATTGCTAACTGCTCAGAAGATGTAATCTGAAGAGTTTTTCTGAAACGTCTAGGTAGGGTTTATGCTTCCTGAGTGATTGGATTCAGCACACATCAAAAAAGATAGAAAATCACTTCTGCAGAAACTCACTTCTTATCAATTGCAGACCCATGCAGATTATCAAAAAATGGAAATGGACATACACAGACTGCCAGTTTAAATCTACTGGTTGTGGACTTCTAGTTATCTTCTGTAGAGCCGTTGGAAGTAAATAGTTGTCTGATTTCTCATCTGCTCTGGACCACTGGTTGAAAGCGAGCTGTTCTGTATTTGTAATCCTTTTTTCCCCACTGATTGAGTGCCTTTTTTAATTTAGCGAAGCACAGCATCTCCGTCACGGGTGAGCAAAATTCAGCTCTAGCCTTTTTTTTATTCGTGTTAAGATTGCCAAGGCATTTTCCCAGTGTGTTCTGAGGAAAATGCTGATATTTGAATAATTTGAAAATGCCCAAAGCTCTCAAACTTCATTCTCAGCTATTGTTTTGCCCAATCTATTATGCATTGAAAACCTAGATTGTGATTGATGAACTGCCCGTAGCAGTAGAGGGGGGACTGTCTGTTCTGTGCGTAACTCAGAGTGTAAAATTAATCCCATGTAAAATGATGCTGCCTATACAAGGGTTGTAGAGGAAACACCGCAGAATTTTTTGATGTAATTGCTGCTTTAGACAAGCAACATTCAGCAGAAAACAAGTGCTTCCATTCTTCGGGGCTTAACCAATGTTGTGTCTTGTACAAAAATGATAAATCCTGTGGTAGTTCGTGATGCTTAATGCAAACTACATTACAGGTCACCCAGGTTTCAAGACTCGGTAGATTCTGCTGCTCCATGCCTGAATGGAAGTCACCCAGCTCAGCACATTAAACAAGAATGCCCCGGTGATTATAAGGTTCTGTCTGAGGCTTCCACGCATAGAAGGATTGCAGAGGGGATGGAGCTGAGAGCCTCCGGTAGCCTGCATCCTGAAATAGACCTAATGAATAATAGCTTTACAAATTCACTTTCTTCCTACTTGTTTAATAATGAACACAGCTCCTCCCTGGGTCCGTTGTCACTTGGCACCCCTCAGCACTCGGCTAGGCTACAGACGAGCAACCTGAAGAAGAGATGCATCTCTGTTGTGCCGTCTTCAGCTGAAGGAATTGACATTACAGCTATCATCCGCACATCACAGACGTCACTGGTCACCTGTGTGAATGGACTGCGAACTAATTCAGCTGGCATTTCCTCTCATCCCGTGGAGATCAGTCATCACAGTGCTCAAAAATCCTCTCGGCCACAGTCTTGCTCTCAGCCTGGAAACCCTTGCAGTATTCCCTCCCCTCCAGCATGTCTTGTACCTATTTCCACTGAATGTGACAGAAGTGACTGTGAGCAGATACAAATGCAGCAAGTCGAGGAGAATGGAAGTCTCAGCCTTATGATGAATGGTAGTAGCATTCCTCATCAAAACACCTCCCACAGCACTCAGAAGGTGAGTTTCTTAAAACAAGAACCAGCTGACGATTATTCCTCCGCTGCTGATCTTTTCCGACATCATCAGGGGCTGCCTCCCCCTTACCACCTACACCAGCAGCTAAGCCAAACTCAAGGGACACTGCCTCACTTGCACGCCTCTATGTCTCCCAAATCCCTTCAGCCTAGCGAAGGGGACGAACAGGACCTCGGCAATGGCAAGCAGGTCTGTCGGTGGATTGACTGCAGTGCCACTTACGACCAACAAGACGAACTGGTCAGACACATAGAAAAGACGCACATTGACCAGCGGAAAGGAGAGGACTTCACTTGCTTTTGGGCAGGCTGTGTCCGCCGATACAAACCCTTCAATGCTCGTTACAAACTGCTGATTCATATGAGGGTTCACTCTGGAGAAAAACCAAACAAGTGCATGGTAAGTCTGGAATTTATTTGTTTGAATAGAAGCATACTACTCTGTTCTCTTGTTTGCTCTCTCTTCAGTCTTATTCCAATATAATTGTTGTGCTTTCCTGTAAGAGTCTGCAGCAGGCTGCAGGGGAACTGGAGAAAGCCTTAATATAGAAGGAAATGTTTGAGTAAGAAATACTGTAGTTCTTGGAAAAGGGATTCAGTTTCCTTATATGAGAGCTTAACTTTTAATACAGCGCTTTATTTTTTTTTTTAATATTCATTAAAGCATTAATAAAGTGATGATCAAAGCACACAGCAGTCACTTAACGTAAAACAAGTCACTGAGCCTCGGGTGACATTTTTAATCAAGAAACATAAAACACATCTAATGAAATTCTTTTCATTCCTTCAGCTGAACAGTAAACCATAGAGTTGCGAGTGCAAAAGTTTCAGAAGGCAGTTCAGAAAAGAAAAAGAAACTTGTGAAAGATTTTAAACAGTTAAAAGAATAAAAGGAATATCTTCAATTACATTTTCAAAGGTTCTTAGGGGCTTTTTTAATTTGCAAAACAGAGCTTTAAAAATAAGTAAAAACCATTGTTCTCTTCTGATCAAGAAGATGTAAACAACATCAGTGTTCCAAAAAGAGGATCTTGGGAATAGCACCATCTCTGCATCTGCCCACCATGATGACAATATGGCTAAACTAAAATAAAAGTTAATGACTTCCATTAAGCTTTCCACATGTTTGCAACAACAATGATATAAGACCCTGACTGAAACAGATGAAGCAAAACAAGTTTGACATAAGCTTCCAAATTGGGCCATGAAATTTGGAAAGTCTTATTTGTAACACCCACATGCGCACGCGTGTGCGTGCATGCACATGCACATACGCGCACACACAAATGAGCCCAAACAAAAGGGATGATTATAGCAGCAGGTTGTTGTTCCTGATAGGCAGAATTTTTGACTGTGTGTCTATTTATTGTTATGATCAGAACATGATATAATGGAAAATGTTCATAAGGAAGTTAGATCAAGACAAACTTTTCCATGGCAAGCTGTAGCTTTCTATGGAGGAAAAGGAAAGCATGTTTTTATAAAAAGCTTCATTTTTTTTCATTTGTTTGAGGAAAAGCTTGCTGGCTTGCAATGGGTATGGCAGGGAGAAGGAAGAAAAAAGTTATTCAGGGTTTTACAGAGAAAAATTTTCTCTAGGTAGTCACCTGATGATATTCTTACTTCCATTACATAAATAAGCAATGTTACCTTAATATCCACACTGTTCAGTGGATATTCCCTGAAATAATACTGGAAACAATGAAGATTTTTAGACAACGCCATCATGTCCAAGATAAAATGGAAAGTTTCTAAGACTTACCTGTTTCTTTCATTTTGAGTGAAAGAACTGACTTGCTCATTTCCAGACGTAGCTCAACCCTGTTTTGTAAAAGTATAAAGGAATTTGAAGTTCCTGTAAATATCTTTTTTTTGGTCATAAATCATCCAAGGATAATGCAGCTTAGTTGCTTCTTTCTTAAGTCTAAGTAAGCAGTGAAAGTATGCCTATTTTATTTTAGCCTTCCTTTTCTTTGACTGTTTTTAACAGTCTCTGTAATGAAACTGGTCTTTTCCCTACTTTTATCTCACAGTTTTTAAAGGAAATATTCAAACATGAAACCTTGATTAGCTTTACTATAATGCTGAAAGAATCAGTAGACTCCATGTGTGCGGGAACTTTTGCCTTTTTTCTGCAAAATGCGTATTTGACAGGTATTGTATAGCAGATTTCTAATGTTACATTCCCATTCCTACAGGAAACTGGATAAACCAGAGACATTAAATCATGTAACATCTTAGCAAATGCTAAAGATTTCGCCTTTCAATTCTGTACATCTGCATTAAAGAAGTGGTTTTTGATAGTGTCTCAATACTTAACATTGTGAATAGGTTGCAAAAAATTTTGCATCTGCTGTTGCAGATAGCTTTCATGGCACATGTATGCAGCCTTGGCGTGTAAGCACATAAAGATGTTTTATTTCAGCAGATAGCGTATTGTTGTTCCCAAAGCCGGGATTGCCCCAATCAGAATTTGGTGCTTTACATTGCAGAACTTGCAGTTAACTCTTCTATTCCCAGACCAACACCCTTCCGCTATCGGCAGATGTATCTGTGTATTAAATGTCACAATCTGGAATCCTCTACTGGAGTACAACTGGATCCAAGTGAGCATATGAAAAATAAGTTGTCGTTGCAAATTTAGTTTCCTATCCTGGAAAGACCTTGATCTAGCAGGGGCAGGATCCAAAGCTGCAACATGGCTCCTTAAAGTTATTAATATCAAGTGGGGATTATTTGCCCAGTGAATTCCATTCCACTTTAAACAAGGGTTGCTGTGCAGAGTTTCTTTGTGCAGTGATGTCATGTCATTTTAAATGATGGCGTTTCTTTTGATGTGATAATAATTGTGCTGTTATTCCTGCAAATTAAGAAGGCAATTCATTCTGTGTCTATAGAGGTCTGAGATTTTGTTTCATTTTTGCTGTAGCCCTGTTAAAGTAACTTTACATCTCTTGGTATTTGTAGTGGAGATTTTCTTTCGCTGTTCACAATTACCCATTGTACTTTCTTTTTAAGCCCTCGATTTTGTTCCCATCTGTAAGATTACTGGCCGACTAGGTATTGAGCTGCTCAGGAGAAGCTAACAGCAAGCAGCACCCCACCATCATACATAAAAGTACTTTTCCATGTAAAATTATTAATTTCTTATGACAAGCTTTGCTACTATGTACTGTAATAGACAAAGGAATTTTGGAATTCAAGCTACTTGAGAACAGGAAATACATGAGACATTTTGATTGAAAAGTAAATGGTTCACTAAAACAGCAGTTAATCCTTTTATTATCTTTCCAACAGCAGTTTCCACAATACTTTCATGAGGTAAGCTTCCTTCAGTCCAACTGTAACACTCTCATCGTTACAGCTGGTTTAAATTTAGCTAGCCTGCTTCTTTCTTTACTACAGATAGTCGACAGGCAAGACAGTATCTGGTGTAGAGATGTGCTGATGTTTCAGGTCCATATTCTGCTTGCTGTGTTTCATTGCCAAAACGTGTACTATGAGTATACTGTTTTCATATTCTGTTAAATACTCTAATTTAGTGGTGCCTTCTTGTCATTGTGTCCCTCAGCTTGGTTTTTCCTTGGGCTCTGCAAGTAGTCTAGAGGAAACTACCTAATCTCTTTGCAATATCCTGTTATGTTTCATACTTAACTCATGTTATTTTAGTTTTATTAAATTTGGGGTTCATCTGCATTATAATCAAAAATATATCCAACAAAAATAATGATGCAATGCCTTTAAGACTTTAACTTCTGAAGATTAATTTCATGCTTTTTTAGATTTGATGTCCCAGACAATTGGAATTTTGATTGTCTGAGACAGCAAAAATTAGCAAGCTTAAATGGTTTTTATTTAAAAAAAAAATCTCATAGCTGCATCTTTTGCTGTCTTTTAGTTCTTCTAATACTTTGGTGGGTAGAACCCTGCTGATCTCTAAATATTACATCTTTGGTTTAAGCCTCTGCTTACAAATGTAAATACAGAGCTGCTCATTTAGTTGTCTAGCACTGTTTGATTTGGAAAAATCCATGCTCGGCTTATCAGTTTATCCTCTTGTGCTTTTCTGTGGCTTCATAAGGAGTAGAAAATGAAGTTAGCATCGCTGCATGCATATGTGTTCAGGGAAACTATGTTGCAGGCTTTCACAGGCATGAGCAAAGGTATTATATTTACCTTTTTGTCATTTCTACATATGCAAACCTTGTTTATCGATATTGACTTTCATAATGTTCATGATATCCATCAAAAGAGCTGGGCGGTGATAACAGCCATTGTTAATGTTTCTAGTTCATGCATTTCAAAGAAACAAACGCCTCCTGTGTATGTTGTAGCCCTGCCTGTGGCATCGTGTTTCTGCCTGGGTAAGACTTGGAAGCAGAATCTTTTGTCCTTGTGTACCTGCGGTGTGTTCAGTTTGGGAACAGTCATAATGCAAGGATTTGGGTTCTGCCGTCGTGCACCCTGAAACTCAGCACTTGTGCTGTTTGTGGTCAGTTCTAACCTAAAGGTGAGGCTTTATAAGTCCTGTATTGAGACATAGAGCAGATAAGGAACTTGCCTACGGGCATCCTGAGGCAATTCCAGCATTCCAGCTCAGCTGTGTTCAGATCACTGCATCACACAAAGCGCTGGCAATTCGACCTATGAAACAGATTTTTGTATGGATTACATAAAAGATAGCAGTCCTGCTGTACTTCTCGTTATTTTTATTGTACCTGTATGACGCAGGTGGTTCAATGTGGCATAACCCTGTGACAACTCCCAGCTGAGCGCCAGGAGGCCCCGCGCGAGGCCTTTGTCGTCATGGGCAGCAACCCGGCTGTGGCGCTTAAGGGCGAGAGGGGCCTGTGAGGCAGATTAGTGTTACTGCCACTGCTGCTAAGGAAACCCATGAGGAATCTCTGCTGTCAGTAGATAGCAAGGATTATGCTGCCTACGGTCAGTGGGGAGCGTGTGCCCAGCAGTGCACGCTGAGTAATGAGATCTCTGCAGGCTACATCTGCCGGTGAGCCTGAGCGAGTCCTGCGAGCGCAGGGGAACGGGCCTGCGTGCCCGGGCTGACAGGAGATCCTTCACCTGAACAGGGAGCCGGAGCCGAGGGAATGCTGTGGAGGTCTGCAAAGTGTTTTCAGCTTTTGGTGTGGAGGGTGTCATGCGGTGATGCCAAAGGAGTGCTTTAAGAAAACAGTATTAGCCACACTTTCTTTCCTTTGAAGTCCTTAGGAAGCAGCCATTCTACCAAGGCTGCCTCGTTACAGATCTCTCTTTTTATGAGGTCCCTTTGGTGGCATTTCCCAACACTCAAGGAATTGCCCCATTAAAACCACTCTGTGATTAGAGGAGAAGTAGACAGCAATTCAGTGGTTTGGTGAAAACACAATGTTTATCTGTTTACGAAACCCACTAGAGACTGCCTGACAGTGGTGCAGATGGGTTCAGGCATGCCCCAGCACTGCGGGACAGGCAGGCAAATGGCTTTGGACTCCTCACTGCCTCAGTTCCCCACCAGCATCTGGTGAATTTGAACTCTTGGTGTCCACGGGAGAGCTCCAGACGGACAGATCTTGCAGAGCAAAAGCTCTGAGACTTTCCTCTGTGACTGGGGTTGTGCCTTGGTTCGCTGCAGCAGAACGGGAATGCAAACCTGGGGTTCTTGGTGCAGCCAGGAGCCACGGTGCAATAGTACAGCACGTTGCGGTGTCTGGGCCGCAGAGGGAGTAGCTCCAGTGATTCCCTGAGGGACTGTCAGCTTCCCAACATGCGGCATCCCTCCCCTGGGACTGCTGACCTTCAGGACGTGCTGTGAGGTGCAGCTGCTTTCTCAGGTTGAGAGCACTGGATGGGCTGAATGTATTTCCATCCGAGCAGGGCGGTTCTTTTTCTCTTCTTTCTCAACAGCTTGATATGGGTTAGGTCTCACCACATACTCTCGGGCCTTTTGTTTGCATAAATCTAAATAAATACAGAGGAAGTAAGTTGTGACTATTGCTGCCAGCACCCAGAAGGGTATTCAAGCTCAGTTGCATGCCTTAAAAATTTGACACAGGATATTGAAGAGAGCTGATAAATGGAGAATGGTAGGCTTCACATGGAAGCATTGGGCTTCCATGGAGGGGGCTTTTAAATACATACCGTTTTATCCACAGGAGCATTTATTTCCATAAAGTTTATTTGATTGATAAATTATTTAGTAATTGGGGACCTTGTTAAAACATAATCCTACTTTTTGAGTGCAGTTTTCCTTACATATTTATGCAGAGCTCGTCACTGTGTGTAGATACTACTGTTCATTCTTTTAAGAATCAAAGCAGGATAGTAACAGTAATATCACCACAACATAGTGAGTACTCACTCTGTGAACCTCACTGCCATAACATATAATGTAATTAATTACCACTATTGTGATTTCTCACAGTGCTGGATCCTTTCAGATAATAAAACTCAGTATCTACTTAAGCTATGGGGACAAGACGAAGCAGATAGTGGTTTAGGGAACAGCTAGACTTGTGGCACAAGCATGGATATTTCTTTCCATGTTCCCCACTAGAAATGTTACTAGATGTTCCAGGCCATTTTTTTCCAACCAGTAGCAGTATCATTGCAAAACAGAGTTTTGAGAAGAAAATCATTAGTGAATCTGGATCATATTCAGTTGGGAAAACAGAATGATTGGGGGACAGTGAACAGGGCTGGAGGATTTTGTTACTATTGGCATTTTCTAAACAGTGTACTAATTTAGAAATAATGATATTTTATTTTATTTTTTATTTTATCTTTTTTGACTTTTCAGAATGAAAAGTACTAAACAAAGAGGCTTTTCAAGGTTGTGTAAAAGCTCTCCCCATTTGATTTATTTAGAGTTTTTATTTTGTTAGAGCAGGCCCCAAGCAATTGTATCTCAGCTCATTCTGGACTGATTTCTCCTCTCTTCATTCTTCAGTGTTTTGATTTGGCTACTGAAAAAAATATATCTTTAACATAATCCCAACTGTGACATTATTTGAGTAGAGGTAAAATGAACCACTTTCCTCCAAAGCAGCAAATATTTGTCAGAATCCTAAATGCTCCGAGCTTTTGACAAACACCTGACAGTGGTCTGATAGTGATTATCTTAAAGGAAGGAAACATTTTTGTGTTGAAATGCTTCTACATAACTGTGCAGCTTGGCACCATTGTGGCACAGAGAAGTAATTTGATCAGAACTCCTCCGCATTGAGCTAAGTCATTTGTGTTCTTTGTCAAATATATAGGCTAAAGTATGCCCAGTTTAGAAACTTACAATTTATTAGTTGTGACCTATGATGTCTGGCTGCCAGACAGAATTCTAGGCATTGCTCCCAGGTCTTTTTGGAAGATTTTTCCTAAACTTCTTTCCCTTTCCTTTGCCCAGTTTGCACACAAAACTTACATCTCGATACCATGTTTTTATCCTTATCCCATTGCCCCACAAAACTCCATTAGTGATTTCTTTCTAGTGATTTTAAGACAGAATATTTCCAGCTCTACTGTGGCCTGGCTCTGGATGATAGTCCATATGTAGATTTATTCAAGCCCCAGTCTCAGCACAGACCTATAAACCTCTCACGGGGCATCACCTTTTGAAGATATCTTGCAAGCAGCCTCTTAACTGCCAATTCATTCCAGCTGCACCACAAGATCAATTTCTTTGCCATGCAGATCAATGAATTGTATCAAATAATCACATCTGAAGATGCAAAAAGGGAAAGGCTTTCCAGCCTGTAAGTGCTGGGTTTGCAATAACTCTTAAGGATTTGTGGAGCTCGCCATTTCCAGTGGAGCAACAGCGTGACAAGACTTCCTTCTCACTATGCATCCTGTCTGGGACTGAATCATCCATCAGTGTCACTACATGAATCTGCACGGTAGGAAAGAACAAGTGGTACACCATTGGCTGGTCAGATGCATTCCCCATCTAGTCATTATTTTTTGCAGTGCAGTAAACATACTTGTGAACTACCTCCTTCCCGTGGGAACGTCTTAACACACCCCAAGAGTACCTCAAAGATGGGTCCAGCATTGTTTTGGCAGGGTGAGTTGTCTCCACAAGGTCTGGGAAAGTAGGTTGCATTGACTGATCTGTGGGCAGTCGGCAGTTATCTAATATCTGGGAGCAGTGACAGAGGATTTTTTTCCCCCTAAAATTTCATTTTTAAAAGATTTTGCATCTGAACGTTATTAGTGTTTCCACTTAGAAAGTGGAAAGCTTGAAAGTTCTAAAATTTTAAGCAGTCTTTGTGACTGTGTACTTGAGGTTAAGTGCTTGGCTTTATTTTATTTCTGTGTATGTGTTCTGTGGGGATTATTAAAAACGGCTTGGAATTGTTCTGAACTCTCAGTGATTTAGCCTTCCTGAACAACGATTAACCTCAAGAAAGAAAATAGCTTGAATCACCTGGCAGAGGGTTTGGTCAAATTAAAAAGCAGTAAAATTAAATATTGTTTAAAAACTGTGCCAACGATATACTCATTAACGTTTCTTATTAGGCCAATACATTTTAATACTCCATATTAGTGAAACATATGTCATTTAATAAAAATGTTAATCTGCATTTGCAGGCAGCACAAAGGCTGTATAGTGCAGTCCCAGGGGAGAAAGAGGAATTTAGTGCACATTAAAAATTTTATACAGTCATTTATGCAGTTGGATCTCAGTTCTAAATATGATGCATTTGTTTGTTACTTCAGGGCAAACCAGCAACACTTAGCTTTTAACAATCAGATGAGAAATAAAAAAAACATCATTCTGCAACATGGGGCAGTTATATTGGCATAGGCTTCACAACAGGCCAGATTCTGAAACCTTCCCTCACTTGTTTAACAAGTTGTCCAGTGGGCCTAGTAATAAATAATGTGTTATTTAAATTCAGTTTGTCAAAACTTGCCCTTCTGGTATTTGACAGTCCACAACGTGCAAGATTTTCAGAAGTGCGCCCTGCATTTGGGTAGCTGTATTGTGGAGGTCCCTACCTTGAATGGGGCATGTCTGAAGTTGAGGTTCTCTTCCTCTCAAAGCAGACAGCATATAACGGAGGTACTGAAATTTCGTGAGCACTCCTGGAAACGTTGACGTTAGATCTCCATTTCCACACGAGCACAACGAGGTTAGTCTCCCTGGAGCACAGTGAGTGTGAATAATCAGAGAGGTAGCGAGGCCAATAACGTAACACATCCATAATGCTGCTCTGCATCTCTGACAGTTCCTTCTGCTGTGAACCTCAAAGCTCTTGCAAGCTTCTGCCAGTGTACAGCATCTCCTGTGCGGAAAAGTGTTGCACCCAAATTCCAGATTCATTAAATTCAGGCAAATTACTCCGCTACCTTCTGTCCCTGTTTACACTGGTGTAATCGTAAAGAAAGCCTGAATTTACATCAGGGTGTGCGAGCCCAGAATGGCTCAGCTACAAAGTGCCAATAGTCACACATTGAGTCCCTGGCAGAAAAGGCAGGAAAAAAGAACTGTTTCTTCCCAAAGTATTTTCTCTTCCACCTATTTCTTAGAGTTCCTGTGAGACTGCGCTCCTCTGTTGACCAAAAAGTCCCTTCCGCTTCAGAGCATTACTCACGTGAGTAAGGGTTTGCTAAACTGAATTTTTCTTCAGCCATACAGTGGCTTTCAAATAAATTGTTGCCCTTACGGAGTGTTCAGAGCCCCGTGTGCTGTCTCCAGGACACCTGTATTTTCTGTGTTCAGCAAGTGAAATTTTTACACTTACATCACAGACATTTGTCATTGCCCGACCTTTCTGTTCACATCCCTGGGCTGACTGTAGAATGAGGAATATGAGTTTTATTCCAAAGTCTGCTTTTGTTGTCTCTAGCAGCATTGTCCCTTGATCTCCTCCTTTTATTGCTGTGTACAGATAACATATGTGTGAAGAGATCCTCACTCAGGTACGGTGTAGCTGCAGCGTTAAATAATTGATTTTGATCTTTCTTTTGAAACAGCATCCAAGGCATTTAAAAGTGGGAAATGGAAAAAGCATGTTCTCATAATCCAGCTCAGTAAAGTTTGCACAACTGCTCTTTGTTTCATCATCCCTACAATAAATCTTTCATTTTTGCCAATTGAGAATGCCTACTAAATCTGCAAATGATTACTTCCCTGAATTGTGTTGGGATTCTTGCAATACATTTTTCTTACATGGGTAATGATAAAATAAGAGTCCATCAAAAAATATTTTATTGCCTGGCAGAGAGCCTTTTATGAAATGGTTTTGATTCAGGGAGATTCTTCCAAGTGTTTCAGAGCCATTGCTTACAACTTGCCTTTAACCCTTGCGTGGAGGGCTGCCAGGCCCTGGGAATGGCAGCAGGAAGGTCGGTCCGGCAGCGGCAGGCAGGGCTCAGTGCCTGGGTATCAGTTTAACCTGCAGCCCTTGGCCCCAGGCTGTGAGCACGCCGATTCAACGTGTACTTGTACAGGGTATTGTGTTACTATTAGATTAGAGAGCTGATGAATGTCAGACAGGTGGGAACCTTGTAAAGCTAATCTGCTGTGTCCATGTTGATATGATTTCACTTGCTGTTTCAGCGAGAGAGTGAGGAAGATGGAGTATTAGAAAAACAGGAAAACACCAGGCGAAACTGGTAGGGCCTTCTGGGTCACTGAGCCCAGCCTCCGCGAGGCCAGGTATCATGTCACATTACAATAATCCCTTCAGTACACCCAGAGGCACAGATACCTTTCTGTCCCGGCCTTTGAGAAAGATGCAGTGTCGACACTTGGAAGCCAGGGTCTTTCAGAGTGGTGTGAAACAAACCCAGCCTTGTTTTTGCTGATTTCAAAATGGGTACAACTACATTTCTCTGCCTTTGTGCAGCAATGACCGGCTGCAGGAATTGCTTTGCTTTCCTTTATAAAGAGACACGGTCTTGGACTGGTTCCCTGTAGATCTCCAGCACAGTGTCTCCACAGAAAACAAGGCCCATGGGGGTGCTCCTGGAATGGCCCGAGTCCTGGTGCCTGCAAACACGTTCTGGGGTGCTGCAGGGAGAAGGGGTCTGGCAAGAGACCTACCTTGTGGTACTTGCTTGGACTGACAGAAAAACAGCAGTAGACCTGACTCAGTATGGGGTGTTCTCAGCAAAACCACATCTAATGCTTGACACGTTGCCCACTTGCCTCCACGAAATAAATTCTCTCCTCAGACATGACATGGGGAGAGCAGAAAAAAGCAGAATATGTGAAAATATGTAAAAGCATCACAGTTATTCCCAGACTTTCATCTTCCTGCACATCCTCAAACATTATGACATCTTTAATTGCATGGTTGGGGTGATCTCAGAGGTCACTGTTTACAACGCTTTGGTCTAACTAAACATTTTTAGCTTTTGTTTTGTCTTCAGGAGTGAAAAGATGACAGCAAACACACAGAAACCTGGCACATGCATCGGCTGCGCAGAGCACACCAGCTTAGTCAAAGTTTTTTAACCAGGTAGATGCTAAAAAATAGCACACTTTACACTAGTTTGGCAAACTTCTTCTTATATATATCTTACTTGAGGGCTGAAATGATAGGCCAAAGCTATCTCTGATGATGACTGACCATTTTTCTTTGGATTTTGAAAGGAGATGAACAGAAAGACTTTCAGGTGTGAAGAGACTGTGCTGAATTTAAATAGTGAGGAGTCAGAGGTTCACAGTGAACATGCCAGGAAAGGTGAGGTGAGGGATTCTGTATTATCTCTCCTTATAGGTGGATACTGAAAAGCAGCAAATTTAGACCTTTTAAAGGAAAGACATTTTAGCACTGGGCAAAGTAGAAGGGATCAGAGCAGAAGGAACCTTTGTGAAGCGTGGACATTCTTGAACTGTGGCTTGTGATATCCCTAACGTATTGATTGCTCTCACGCAACTTGTAGCTGGGCCACTGGAATGACAACACGTTTAAAACATGAATATTTGTCTCTGCATTACTTCATTTCTAGTGCTGTAAAAATACCATTCACATAATGGGGTAATGGCCTGCAAGTTCTCATGATTTCAACTGTTTTGGAGTTACAGGAGTACTGTTCCTTTATGGCAAGCATCCATCTCTCATTTTAACATCTTTGGCACTCGCCTAAAGGATGGGAAATTAAAAAATGATTAAGGGGACCAAGAGACAGTCTTTTAAGGAAAGATTAAAGGAATTAAACAAAGGCTGGGGAGCAGAGAACAAGGAAAGGGAGGGGTTGTTTAGATGAGAGCAGAGAATGTAAGAAGGGGAGATCAGGCATAACTGAGCAAAGGAAAATGTAATTCTAATCTTTCAGGCAAAGTTTCCTAATTATGAGATATATTTTAGACTGGAATAATTTTACAGTGAAAATAAAGGATACCCAATTGTGTGAAGAATATATGGTAGACCATCTGAATAAATGAAAAACTAATTGTAGAAAATAATCTTTAATGTAAACTATCTTCTTGCTGATTTCTGCCATTCTGTGAAAATTGATTTTGTCGTTAGGCATAAGAGAAGGACCTGCAATAACAGGCACAGGAATACATTTTTAGCCTTCAGGTGTCTGCACTCTAAAGATATTATTTGTGTATTCTGTCCTCCTAATGTTGTTGTAAGGTAGCTAGGGACAGGCAGCATGCACAGAGGTGGTGCTCAGCAGCCCATATGTTGTGTGTCCCACTGTCCTTCCAGGCAAGGCTGTCAGCCCATTTCACAAATGAATGCTTTCTTTGCACACTGGCAAGCATGGAATCAGGGATGACTGGTAGAGCAGTCACGTTGCCAAGAATGATACCTTCTGTTTTGCTATGCTCTTACCAGGTTTGACCTTTATAGAACAAAATGTTTCTTCTCACCATGAATGAAAGCCTTGCTATTCATTCTGGTGAATGCGATTGTACCACACGGACCATTGTGCCAAGAACGACTGTGCCATGATATATGGATATTTTATTTCTGTTGGAAAATTGGGCAAATAAGGGCTGTTGAGCAAAGCACCTTCACCTGCAAATTCTTGCTTCAATTTCCTCAAAATTCAGGCAGTGAAATTCAAGTTTTGTTTCAAGCGTGATGCTTTGATGTGCATCGATCAGATCAGATCAGATTGGGCTGTGTTTTGTCTGGGAAAGGGTGCAGGGCACAGCTGCATTGTGGAGGTGAGAGATGAACAGGTACGGGCTCACAATCAGGTGACAGTAAGCCAAACCTGGGGAGAGAGAAGACAGCCAGCTCTTCCCTAGCCATCTCCTCTGCTGAATCTGTACCTGGGCCTGCATTTGCCAATTCTTTGGCAAATCTGAGCAGGATAAACATAGCAAAAAAAACCAAGATAGTGAAAAGCATGATAGTGCTGCCTCCCTCTTTTACATCTGGCATGGACTGAGATTTCTTGCAAAGGTTTTTGGTGGCTGATGAGGACGTGCAGAGCACATCAGCTCCCTGGTCTTAGCATTTGCCCCAGCTGTTCTGAATGAGTTGTTCCCCTGAGCAGGTGAAGGCACCTCCGTTAAGCATTGGTTTAATGCTTGTTGATCACCAACAGACTGTTTGTGCATCACCAGGGGTGCAACTTAGAAGACAGATGAAGCTTGTTTTGAATATTTCATCTTGTCGAATACAGGCTCCGATACATATAAATTGTTTTAGGAAAGTCTGTGTTGAAACGCATCTCTGAATGGCAAGAGAAAGAAGTGGGTATTGCAGTCATCCCAAATACTTTCAATTTCGATTGTTTATAGCAACGCTGACAGAAACTAACACTATACACAAAACTGGTTTTGAAACTGCCCTTTTTTCAGAGTTAATGACCCACAGGCTAATGGAAATTTGCCAGTTTTTACCAGCTGGGATCTGGCCTGATTTTGCTGGGAAAGAAAGGGGCACGGCAAAGAAACCATTCGGATTTCTGAAAGTCTGTGATGGCTGTCTTCTCTCATTATATAGCTTTTGTATTTTATTTTTATTTTTGGATATTGTGTTTATAATTGACCTGTAGTTAATAAAAATGCCTGCTTTGCCCAAGGACAGCATACTCGGATCACCCAGGAATTCCCTTTGATAACTGTGTTTAGATCCACTTCTTTGAAAAACCAAACCTATTCCAGTCAATGTGAAAGGGCTTCTATTAAATCATGACTTTGAGGATCCGCTGACACAGGTCAGTTGCTCTAGCTCCATCTGGGAGAAGGTAGTTGCATGTATTTTATGATATGCTGCTCTGTTTATTGCACTCGGGCCTTTCTGAGGTATTACACTGGGACTTCTCACATGATAGGCATGGCTGATTTGGCTCACATGATTAACCTGGAAAGGGCAGACTCTGTACCTGAGTGCATTTGTTTGTAAAATCAACAAAAGAGAGGGAGCAAGCCATTTGTAACAATTATAAATACAAAAAAAAATTAAAAAAAAAATCCCTAAAGGCAAGGCTATACCATGCATTATGTTCAAGCAAGTATGGGATCATTAGTGTCATTCATAATAATTTGATTTACCCCCATAGCTTCAAAACAATGCATGGCTCGTAGCCTTGTGAATTGGAGTGCATTAAGAACTGCATGGCAGCCCTACAGTTTTAGTAGGAAAAGTCTTAGGTCTCACTATGCTGAAGGCTGCTCTTTTGTTGTAAAACTTTACGAAGATAGATGTTACTTCAGTTCACAGTAAACAAACTGACTCTGGAGTTTTTGGTCTCAGTTTTCCAGAGACAAATTGTGAAAGCTTCTAATTGTAGCCTAAACAAAACCATATTTTTCATAAAAACATGGCAGCGTATCATTCTAAATCTACAGT
Organism: Aythya marila; assembly: GCF_965140915.1. Lineage (NCBI taxonomy): Eukaryota > Metazoa > Chordata > Aves > Anseriformes > Anatidae > Aythya > Aythya marila. Next base: position 27,303,150 of record NC_139049.1, on the reverse strand, counting down.
GTTTTGCCCAGGAACGATTTCAAGTACAAAACTCCAGCATGCAAAATAGCCACCTTAGACAAAACAAACTATCAAACCTGTATATTAAATTGAGTTCTTTTGACTGCAATGTTGCACCAAAAATGTTGTCATTGTTTCAACTCTCTTTCCCTCCATGCACTCAAAGACACCAGTGTATACTTAAGAAAATGTTAAATATAGAATACTGGCAAATTTAGCTCAAATACAGTTACTGGTAAACAACTATAGCAGGGCTGCCTAATTTCCAGGCCTGATTGCAGCCAATTTTAATTTAGATTATGAAAGATGAAGAACAGAAAGCCTTAAAAGACCAATTTCTGGTTCTTTGCTACATTTATGAGCGTACAGTGGCTTTACTCATGACCCAAGTCTGGTTCTGGTAAATTCTGATAAATGTTTCGTAATGCTATTATAGAAACAGACACATCGTTTAGCTATCAAACCGTTGGCCTTATTCAAGGGGAAGAGAGGTTGATCTGTCTCTAGACGTGCTGGAGCAGCTGCAGAGTGGTCACTGGGGCTCCCAGCTGGGACTGCAGCTCCTGCTGCATGGGCAGGCAGAAGGTGCTGCCCCCCCACCCTCCAGCAATCCCATTTTGCTCTGTCCCATCCGCTCTCAGGCATCAGAGGAGAGAGTCTCTCTGGGCAAGGCAGGGTCTCCATCCTTTGAGCACCTGCACAGAGCCTGCCCAGCTGCAAGCTCTAAGCCTCTGCCAGTTCCTAAAGGCAAATTTCAGCTGTGCTGAAAGCAAAACTCCCAGTGACCACAAACAAGCAGGAGCACAGCCAAGGCCTTTATGATACAAGCGTAATAATTGAGCCCCGATTCACAAGATACTGAGTGCTCCTGTTACAGAGGTAGATGACTTCCCCTGGGCCTTGCTGTGTTCCACACAGCTCCACTGTATGGCACCTCTGAATGCTGCTTTCCTGAAGCTCCTCGACATGTTTGAAAACATGGTGATTCAGTTTGGTGATTCAGTTTGGGAGGCTTTGAAGTTTTTAGCTCAGGTTTAGGGAAAATGTGCAACGTGAATCATCCAGGGACTTTGTTTTCTCAGTGAGTTCTCTGGTAATTGCACACTGCAGTAATGTTTGGGGCAAAACGATATAAGACATTGGAGCCTTTTGTTACTGCGAGTCATATCCTCCTGAAAGCCAAGTGTTTGTCAAATTAAGCAGACGGCTCATGCCTGGCTGTCTTTTGGGATTAAAAGCAGAGGGAGGACATGTCTTACTTGCATGTATCAGTACGCAATGGTAGAAGGAGAAAGGGAGACAACTCCTTTATTCTTTCTTACTCTGAAAAGCTGTCCCCGTGTTTAGTGGTGGATGCAGAGTTTTGACTTTACCGCACAGTGCTTGAGTTTTTGGTCTTGGGGCGTCCAGGAAACAAAAATTAAGATGGAAATTATTGGGAAAAGGACAGTTCATTATTTGTAGGGGATTTGTGGTCATCTGCCAAGGTCAGTGGAGGGTTCAAATATCCTCCTTTTTTAACCTGTCCTCTGTAATGGCTGCTCCCTGGAGGGAGCTGGCTGAGAACAGGAGGAGACAGGTGAATTGCATCTGCATTTATAGAAACCTAGAGGTTTATCAGCTCCTGTGGCTGTGAAATACAGATTTGGCAATACCAGAGCCAGAGAGGACAGCACTGGCATTTGGCACAGGACAGGTGCTGAACGTGTTCAGGTTCAGGACAGAGGCTCCATTTCCCCTCCAGGAAGACAAAAAGTAGCTGTGTGGGAGTCGTGTGGCTCAGCCGCAGTCCCCGCGTGTGTTTTGTTTGGATAGCAGCAGTGTCCTATGCAGTAGTTATTTTGGAGCTGGGCTTCCTGTGTTTGTTCCTGGCCTATTCATTAATAATAATGGAGTGTGAAAACCTAGCTCTGCTTTCAAGTTATCAAAATAAATTCAGACTTTCTGACCAGTTTTTGTCATAAGTGGGGTATCTGATCTGAGCTATTTAAATATTTGTTTGCGGCACTGCCTTCCTGCTGCTTTATTAAGCCTTCCAGAACGCTGGCTCCAACGAGGACGTGAGTTCACTTTGAAGGGAAGGGGTTTCTCATTCCCTTCGAAAGCTAATCACTACGTGTTTGGAAAGATAAATAGACAACACAGACAAAATATGAGCAACACATGTACAACCTAACAGCCTTGTAACAGGGAAAATAAGAAAATCAGAGGTTACATCATTTTATTGTAAGAATACAGTATTTTGTTTTCCAAACTGTTATTCAACAGTGGGATGAATCCTTGAGTCATCTTGTGTTTGAACTTCCAAAACGGCCTGTGGTTGTTCCATCGTTCCTCTCACACAATCCCCAAAGACACAAGAGTTAGAGGCAATGATTAATTTTTCTGCCTTAATGGCCTGATCCAGCATTTGCTGATGTTGAGAGAAACCTCCTGATGTACTTCAGCAGACTTTGGAGCAGGCCAGTGATTTTTCAAAATTATGCACAAGCAGCAAATGAGAAGCAAATCGGGAAAATCTTTCCAAGTGCTGTGGACCTGATTTAAGAAACTGCTGTATTCTGTTGTAAGACTATCTAGAAACCCCCAAATACACATACAAATACACAAACACATGGCTTATAATTCATTGTGATCACTTCCTACCTTTGATCTTTTGTTCTACTTGACTTGTGTGCATATGTGTGTATGTGAGAGTAAATAACCTAATCCTAATTGTCTGAAGATATACATACAGACATATAACAACATGTATTGCTTACATAATGCCACAAATGAGCATAGTGTTTGTGTGTAAATTATATTTATACATAAATTTCCTGCAGCGTATATGTAGAGCCAATATAAATAAATTCTTGTCACGGTAGTGGGTTTTATCTATATATTTGCCTTATAAACTAGCAGGTAATAATTTAATTCAAAAGGTCCTTCCAAAAATGCAATTAATGTCTTTTGTTATAGTTTCCCTGGGTTTAATAATCCTCTCTTCCAGATTTATATTGGTTTCTGGAAAGTAATGCTTATTAGAGTGTTTTTCCAAATTGGCCACAATAATCCACTGAAATCTGCCAGCTGAATCATTGCTATGCTTGTGAAATTGCCAGGATCGCCTGACAGTTATTACTGGGGCAGGAGGGGAGGGGGAAAGGGAATGAAAGTTTCATAATATGTCACTGTTACTGATACCTCCGCTATGGGTCTGAGATTTGGATTGAAATGTTTACTGAATTCTCTGTGAAAGGTGGAATGCGTGGTGGCAGATTGGCAGCAGGGCTCTGACAGGCAAAATTCAGTAATTTCATTAGGCAGTTGTACTACATTGTGGGCGTATTTTAAAGCATACGCATATATGTGTGTGTGTGTAGGTAGGTGTATATATAGGTATGTGCGTGTGCATTTTGCCCCATGCATACCCTCCCCGCAGCCTGGTTGTTGCAGAAAGGGTATATACATGAACCAAGATCACGTTTTACATAAATCTCCCACCACAAGTGCCAAGTCACCACCTTAAATCATTCACCTGCTGCCAGGCATGTTAGCACCTTAACATGCTTCTTCTCTTCTGTATCCTGCCGGTGAACATGGGAGGCAGGTACTGAACAGCCGTGGTCCTAATACATTTCATTTTCTCCCATACTTCTGAGATCTGGAAGGAGCTGATTTTGCAGTGTCTGAAGTAATCTTTCACGTGAAGTGCTGCAGAACGGACCCTATCCCTGCTTTTGAGAAGGATTTACATCCCTAGCAGTTGCTGACAAAGGGATGCTGGATCCCACTGCCTCGCTGCAAAGGTATATAAAAGAATAGCAGGGCTATGGCCTGCCAGGGCTATGCCAGAGGGAGCAAGACAAAATGCCACCCCCTCAAGAGCCCTGGCACTACTGCCAGCACAGAGCCCACGTGGGGATGAACGCTGGAGGCTAGGATAAATACTGTCACCAACAGCCATCCCTGGTGAGACATTGCTCAGAGCAGCACCCACCCCCAGAGAGCATTTATGCACGGGATTTGTGTTTTAGAGCTGGAAATAGGCTTTTGTTTAAGTAATCTGACTAGGAGGCAGGACGGGTGGTGTAAGAAGGCTGCGGGACAGGCAGCTGGATGGGGCTGCGTAAGCATACGTGGACATGTCTGCGTGGAACAAATGGCATCTGTTGCGGTTGCAGGGCTGTCAGTGCCCTGCTCAGGTGCAGCAGATCCAAAATCTTCCTGATAAAAGGCCAATCTGGCTTGGATTTTTTTATTCGTGCTGTTGCAGCCACAGCAGTTCTATCCTGGAAGCGTTGCCTGTTTTCTCTGTACTGTGGGCTGAGATAGTTGGGTGCCCACTTCAGGACAGCCAGAAAAAATAACAGATTCTGAAATATTTTTCATTCCACAACATGTGGTCAAAGATGAGTTCTGTCTCAGCAGACGTTAATGTGCAAAATGAGGCTTTAAAGCAATAAACTTCCCCTAGGCTTTCCTCGTGATGCTGCTGAGTTTCCCCTAAGCACCAGGCAGGGCAAAAGGCACTCTGCAGGTATCCTTCTGGTTCAGCTGTCCCCTGGCGTTGTGGCTGGGGTCAGCTCGGGGGCTGCACACTTTGTGGGAGCAGCCACACAAACAAGCTCCCCCTTTTAATGCATTTTCATCTGTCTGTGGCAAGCTGTAATGGCAGGCAACACGTGAGGAATCAGCAGTGCTGTTTACATTCGAACACCAAATACCGAAGTCAGTGCAAGCCAACTGGACGGCAGAAGCAGTCATCTTCAATTTTTATAGCCTTATAATTTGTAAGACAATTTTTATTACTCTGATTGGAACAGAGATGATGTTTGTAATGCCTGTTTATGCCATTTCAAACTTGAACATAAATCTCCTTTTTTAAGGGGATTTTGTGGTTTTCTTGGCTTTATGGATTTTTTTTTTATCCTTCTTTTATGCATTCTGCTAAATTAAACCAAAATAAACCCAAGGAAAAAAGTGATTCTTTAAAACTACTTTATTATTTTATCCCTTCTTTGGACAGGAATTTTCATCAGGAGGCAAGGGCAGAACATTCTATTCAGCCTTTGCCTGCTGATTTACGCGGCCGTCGTTGTAAAAGCCATTATGACGGCCAATAACTAGGAACAGGAACTGTAAGGAAAAGCTTTGTAATACAATGCCGCTCCCCTTTTTCACCAACAGCTTTGTTGGTGGTCCAGACATAATTCAAAAACGTGTTAGATGGTTCTCAGAGAGAAGCATGGAGCTTCTTTTGTTTTAGGAGGAGTCCAAGCCCAAGAGGGCATCCTGTAGTCTTCTGCCTTGGCTCTTAGGTGCAGTGACAAGAGAAAGTTGAAGATTAAGTAATGGGAGCTGTTATTCTTCCTGCCCAGCAGACCTTGGGTTCTGGTGGGGTAGCTTAGAGGGGATGCTTCTAACCACAAACACTGGCAAAATCCTGTGGGATTCTGCCTTAATGTTAGGGATAATATTTAAGATTGAGAGTGTATACAGGGCAGTATGGACCTGCAGGCCTGAGCAAATGCTAAATGAAACCACGGATATATTTATAGGAAACCATGGATAGATTGAACAAACGTGTTGCTGCCAGCAGTATTGTTTGACATGTAGAAGTACTTCTAAAAGATAGCGAGTCTCTCCACCTGCATATCTGATGCTAAAATGTGAGTTTGTTATTGCAAGGGAGTAGGACTCAGTTGCCACTTGAAGTTGACAGCTCATTCAATAGATCTGTTCTGAGCATTGCTGTGACAGTAGGCCATGGTGGCATCAAAGAAAAAGCTTTTGCCAGCAGTTACTGGAGAGCAGCAAGTGAGATATGGCTCGTTTTTCCTATGAATATGTATAGAAAATGACTGTAGCAACACTGAGGTTGCAAATCCTAGCAAATCCTGACTTGTTAAAGTTTCCAAATGTAAGTGGTAGATGTTTTACCAGCATTACCAAAGTGTTTATATTTTAATTTTTTAAAATTCCCATTGCTTTCAGCTGTTCATTTCTATGGCAGTATGTTTATGGGCACTATTTCCATATGGGTACCCGGAGCTGTTGGTTGTGCAAGGAAAAGTTGTTTGTTTTGCCCGTATAAGTGTGTGTGTATTGTACTTGTTCGGTGGTGGGTTTTGTTTTTGTTTTCATTTTGTTCTTACAGATTAAGATTTTTCCCATTGCAAAATGGATGTTGGCATACAGACATGACCACAAGTGAATTGCACTTGTTAAATGTTTAGATGAACAAATGACATTTGCAATTTAAAAAAAAAAATCTTCTCACATAGAAAACATAGGCAAAGATAATGTTTATGGAAAAAAAAAATCTTTTGCCCCTGGCTCCATCCTCTAAGTACCTCTGCCCTGGTCTCTGCGCTGCTTTGGTGCAAGTGAGATGAGAATCTAGCCCCTTTCATGACTGATCTCCTTTGATTGACTAGGCAATGCAAAAGACACATGCAGCATCAAGTTGTTTTAGCAACTAATATTTGACAATTTTAAAAAGTTTTCTTTAAGGCTGAGTTTTATGTAAAGCTGTTTACATTAAAGTGACATCCAATTAAAGTGTATCATGTAACCCACATCACAGTTCAGCACACATTTTCTGTTTTAGCTGACATATGGCCCCATTTATGAAAATAAAAATCATCATGTTTTGATGATATGTTCACATAATTTATGTGGAAAAGCAGGGGGGGAGAAGCAGAGAGAGGGAATGCTTTTACTGTGTAAAGCTATTATTTTCTGTGACTCATTAAATGTCTTTTAACCCATATGCACAGGCAAATCCCTCCTCCATCAATTCCTGCCTAGGCTTTTCTCTCCCCATTCTCCATTCTGGACAAAGGGACTTAATAGATTTAATGGGTAGAGACAGTTTGCACGGTATCATCTCGTGCCATAGGCATTTTTTACAGTAAAGGATTCGTTAGTATTATGAAGAGGAGATAAAATAGTTAACTTAAAAACAAATCTGAGGACAGCAGAACTAATTAAGCCCCGCTTTTCTTCGGGTGTCTCAAGGCTGTGTGCCCATGAAGATTCTCTGATGTCTAAGAAAAGATAACCTACTGAGGTCTTTCCTTCAGTTTTTTTCCCTACTCAGCTGCCAATTTCCATGAAAACTCGTAGGAACTTGACACCTTTGCAACCAGCAATCCTCTGTCAAATTTGCCTGGCATTTTCTCCATACACAGAAAAATCATTCTGGCTCACCTGGGTGTTTCTGGACAACTTAAAGTGGAAAGGGAAGTCGCTTTCATTTGGGTACCCAATTGATAAGGAAGATGATTTGTTTTACGAAGTGGCCATGAATCAGAGCTGTGTAATGTGTCAGCACAAACTTGGGTTTGTCAGGCTACCTACAGCCAAGGCTGGGGGTTTGGTGTTTTATCCACAGCATGACCCTCTTTGGAACTGACTCTGCAAAACAGAAGAAGCCTCAAAGCTGATCTTAATCCTCTTAAGGCAGTGTGATGACAAAGCATTATTTAAAACTATAGATTTGCATGTTTCTTGTTAAACAAATGAATTTAAACTCCCAGGCCTTATTTTGTTTTTGTAGCAGCACATCAGTGGAAGAAAAGGCTCTGCTAGCCAGCACATTCAGCATGTGCAGAGGAATCAGCCAGTGAGTGTGCAGTGAAACCAAGTTAATTCCTGGATTTCCCACATACGTTGGAAGGTAGACTTGTCTTTAGGATGGAAGCAACATGCCTACAGCAGAACATTTGTTTACCCACAGTTTGGGATTCTTAATCATTGTTTAAATGGTAGCTGTTGTTGCACATTGGAGTGCAAGACACGTTGAAGATAGCTGGATAGGATAAATCAATATGCCATCTTCTCCTTGCCAGGAGAAACTAGACTGTATACCTGCAAACTGTTTTTTTTTATTATTATTATTTTTTTTTATAGCATGAGACTGACAAACGGAACCTTTGGCCTGTACAATTTTGGTCAGTAGATATTTGGCCACTGTCATAGATAGGAGTTGAGTCATGTCCTCTGTGAATGGACTCTTTAACATATGCTACAAAAAGCTCCAAAGAGACATGACCCCAAATCAGTGAGGCAGACATTAAATTTGGACTGTCCCGTTTCTTACTATGTATGGCCATGAAACCTCACCAGCATTTCGTATTTGTTGGAGGAGGAACAGAGCCTTGTCAGTTGTACAATATTACACTGTAATCACCCTCCATTTTCTGCTTTCTAATGACTTTTTAGAGTCATCATTCTTGACATAAGTTAATGTAGAAAGGAAAACAAAAACTCACTTCCTCACTTGCCTCTAACAAAAAACTAATAAACTTACCATTTACCATCTAAAGTCCAGTGGGATCTAAACTGCTGATGATAATATTAAGTCCTGAGAAATGTAGAATTTCCAGTAGAATCTGGCAACCTCTGGCAGAACCTCCTGTTTATAATGAAGTATGTGTATTATGTATAGTTGGATGGTGATCCTAATCAGGGTCCTGAGATCTGTGCACTCTGGTTTTGATCATTATTACTGAGATTAAATAGGCATAGAGCCAAGCTGTTGCAATGTAATAACCTAGGAGTTGAGCGGGAGGGAGCAGAGGGTGAGGGATTATTTATTGGTTGGATAAATGGGGTTAGCAGTTACTGGATGTAACAGGGCCTTATTTTCCTGAAGTCAATGACCATTAAAACAATGGGGCTTATGAATGAAGAATGCCTGTCAATTTAAAAAGCAGAAAATGTATCATGAGTGAAGGACACGGCCAAAATCAGGCCCTCTGACCTTGAAGTATTTTTCAATTTGCGGATTCCTAAAAAAATGGTTGAGTGTACTCTTGGATAGCAAATATATGTCCGCTGGTAATTGGCTTTTTGTAACGATGTTTTATAGCAGTCTTACAAGGAGTTAACCAAAACACTTCTCAGACCATGGATATGACCCCGCTGTTTTTTTTCTTTCTTAGCTGGCTGTAGGTTTGTGCATAGGAGTTATTCAGCAGTAGGCAAAAGAATTATTTTCCAGGTTTTAAGAATGCAGAAATCTATTACATATGCGTATAAGCTTCACTTTCACCGAGATCATTAAATACAAATAGAAATTCCCTCCTTAGTGCCGAATTGTGCTGTTTCCCATCAACTCATCACCTCAGAGAGGCATTCAGGTTCCCCGAGTAGGTAGAGTAAAGCTGGAATCGTGACGTCTGCTTCTGTTCTGTAATTTGATTCCTAGAGTTTTGGCAGTTTCCTTAAGGAAAATAATTTTACAGGGTTGGGGTTTTGGGCTTTTTTGTTTTGGTTTGGTTTAAATTAAAAAAGTCTGAAGCTTTCATCAGAGAAATTTCTGTATCCATCCAAAGGAGGAAAAAAGCCCTCAAAACTATCCCAAAAAATTGTTCTAATAAAAATTAAGGAACAGTTAGAAGGAACAGAGGTTAATCTTCTTAAGATTCTGGCTTACTCCGATGTAGATGTTAACAACAGCTAATGGGAATGTCATGTGTTACTTGGGGATAGTCTAAAACATGCACATACAACATGCACATGGGAAATCTAATAGTTGGCTTGAAATCACTCTTAGCAGACTGTTTCACTTTGTTTCAAAAGCAGAGTCAGTGGTCAGTGCTCCCAGGATATCCTGGCACAGAAGAGACACTCTCCTAAGTTCCCTGCAGGAGCGGTCCCTGCTAGTTCTCTGCTCTTTGGTTTGCCGGGTTGCTCACCGATTTCACCTCACCTGGTCTTGAAGCAGCTCTCGGTAATGTGATGGGAACCTAACTGCACTGCTGTGCTCAGTAAGAAAAGGAACACGCTCATCCTGACGTGGAAGGCCTTGTAATTTCTGTGCCACCAAAAATCCATTGAGAAGCCTCCAGTGTGTCAGGTGTCAGAGCTAAGGACAGAGAGGACGGACTTGGATTTGAAAACAAAGAATTTCCAGTTGTCTGAGATACACAGTCAGCTTGAGCCAAGAGGGAAATGGTGCCCAAAGATTTGATTTTTCAGAGGTGCCAAGTGCTCAGCACCTTTAAAAATGGACTACTAGTAAAGTTGTTTAAATATGGCTTTAGGTGAAGAAGTTGGCCTAGTTTCACTTGACATTAATGGTTCACTTCATTTGGAGTTAAACAGAAACATCAGGATTATCAGAATAGCAGGACAAAAAAAAAATAAAAATAAACTGCGGGTGGCTAAGCATGTTTTTAGCACAACAGGTTCTGCTCTCTGTTGAAAGGTGATTTGCCAGGTGTAGTAAATCTTTTCCTCTGCTGCTGGCTGAAATGAGAGCTTCTCAGCGAGCATTTCTGTTTGCCCATCTGATGCAAGGTGCCCACAGATTACCTTCCAATGAGGTTTGAACTGTGCTCACCTGTTTCTGTGGCTGGTCCTTCCTGGGTTTCTGGATGCTATGAAGCACACGTGTTGTGCTCAGCTTCATCAGAATTTGTTCCTGCTTGAAGTTTGTGAATTTTCTAGAGGAGACAACAATTAAGAACTAAAGTTACCCAGAAGAGTTACCCCATCCTCCTGTCTGATGTATATGTCCACTTCTGTCTTTGTCCGCTTTTTCTTTTCTTTTACTAGTGATTTAGTCTAAGGTTTCTGTCACACCTGCCCTGTTAAAAGTCTCCAGTTGGCATTTTGCTCCACGTCTCAAAGGATTTGATTCCTGTTCCAGTACCCTTCTCAATTCTTCTGGTCGGTGGGGAATGTCTGCCAACCCGAAATGGAGGAAAATCTCCATAAGAGAGCTTTTCCCACACTGGAGTACTTCAGCCAGTCATTCTGGGAGAGACAAGGTGTTGTCATGGTGTCTTTGACTGTTAGGAGGATCCTAAAAGCTTGATTTTGAACATTAATGGCTTGAGCCTGAACAAAGTGGTCGAAACATCACAGAGAAACTCTTTGGTGTCCCTGCCTGGCAGGGCAGTTTTATTTTTGTCTGTCACTCATCTCTGACCATCCTAGGTCTGTAGATTTTGGGTACGGTTGTGCTCAAAAAGCACAGAAGCTTGCAAGAAGGCTACAAGCCAGCTTCCACAGCCAATGTGCCTGGAGCACTGTGATTTTAATCATATAATTTGAGTTCCCTGCACTGCAAGAGTGAACCTGGCTTAACCCTGTGGTGGCTGGGGAAGATTGTGGTTGAACTTGTGACAGAAATCATTTTCAGGTTCTGCATTAACAAATAGGTACAAGCAAGGTGGAGTTTGCAGTGTTCTGCTCCCATGCAGACAAGTCTTTTTTGTCACAGGCATTCACAGTTGTGATTTGAGGTTAGTGAATTTATGGGAAAGGAATTAAGGGGGTCATAAAACAGGACTTAACCCATACTTACCCATCTGCAGCACTGCAAGCACATTGTTTCTGTTTTTTCTTCTGGAGGCAAGTTCTGTGAACTCACTTTAATAACCTGGCCAGGATAAAAGGTTAAATACATATAGCCTGCAGAGCTGCTGAACTCCAAGACTTTGGGGATTTGTTGAGCCTCGAATGGATCCATGCACTGTCTGAGACTCTCTTCAGCTCCAACTGGCTGTTAAGACACCAAAATTATTTGGTAGCCTGGTGAAGCGTACCACAACCGTTCCCTGAAGAAGAAGAGGTGGACACATGCTGAACAGATTAAAAGGCTTGTCTGACAGTGACTCCTTGCTGAATGGTATATCAAAAAGCGAATACAGCTTTTAAATCCAGAACACATGGCCTCTGACTTGATGCTACGCAGGCTGACATTTGAACAGCATCACCACAGCAAAGTCTACATTACATATTTAATAAGTATATACATACGTAATAAACGTAGAAAGTCAAAAGGATTTCCAGAGATTTGTAGTACATTATTGTAATCACAACAGGCTTTAAACATAGGTATGAATTTCCTATGAATGGGGAGAGACCAAAAGAAAGACTAAAGGATTAGGATTGTTCATCTACCTGTGTTCCAAGAGGGCCAGTTTTTAAGTTGCCTCTTTTTCATGCCTTTTCAAGGTTTTTCACTGTGTTCATCGTTCAGATAAGCTGTGATGATTAAAAAACAGTGTGTTAATACCCTCACCCAAATAATGAACCACCTTCCCAATACATGGGCTGCACCTTTGGGGTACATGGCCTGGCCACTGTGTGCTCAGAAGCAGATCCCACAAGGATCATAGCCTCTGTTGAATGTTCTCCACTCCCATGAACTCAGGTAGGAAGCTGAGGCTTTTGGCACCTTCCATCAGCCCAGCAGAGCTGAGAAAGGATCACACCCAGTGAGCATATTGATTTCCCTCAGTGCTTGCCCCTGGGCGCCCTGCTCAGCGGTGAGTGCCGCCTCCGCTGCCACAGGTGCAGTAAGAGTGGATCAAGGCATGCAGAGGAAAAGCTGTTTTGAAAAAAAATATATTAAAAAAAAAACAACTTTAAAAATAACCTTGCACAACAGCTCTGGACTCAGGATCTTAACAACTTCATAAAAGCTTGTTGCTGGTGTTGTAAAACTCTAATACACAAGTTCGTTCCACATAAGAACACGGCTGTAAGTTTTTAGCTCCAGATGCCAAAGAGTGAGCCCAGCCTGTTTAAAACGTGTTAAGCTGCAACAAGCTACATAAGTTAATACCAGCCTTCTCCTTTTTACCTGTTCTGCTTGGGCATGTGCCAGTGCCAGTCACTTACATACCCCTTTACCTCGATTCACTGGAGGAGATGAGGCTGCCAAGCCAGATATTTACCTTGGGAACACACATTCTTATCCTGTAGCATTTCATCAGCCACAGCTAAAGAAAAGATTTATGGACTTTGTAACTCTAAGATTATTTAAGTCACTTGTTAGCCAAAAATAATGTAAAGACATACAGTGCTTGTTTCAAAAAAGTTTGTAATTAGGAGCCCATACTTTGCTCTGATTTACAATGTACGCTTGGTATCCAATTAGCAATAATAGTGTTCTTTTAACTAAAACACATATCCTTCCAAAATTATGCAGACTTTCCAATTACTGCACTATGATGAAATTATAGCTAGAGACTCATAAAGTTGTGCATAGTTTATAAATGCAATATATTCTTAACTACCTTGCGGTACAGTATATACTAGCAAGGCTCATATGTTCTCTGTGTTATGGAGGCTTGTTAAAAAACACGTATAGGATTATTGAAAAAGTATGTCCAATAATATTTATGTACTTACTACCATTGTGATAGGCGGTCACTGTTCATTCTGATTAACACTTCTGCTCTGATACAGCATGATCAAGTGACTCAAAATCTCTAAAATACTAGAAACTGTTTGGCAGCTTCTCTCCAAATCACCTGGAAATTTAAGTCCTGGGAAGGTTACTGTTTGATTTCTTTGTTAATGTATAACATCCCCTTTATTTTGCATAACAAGAGATTATTTTTCTCATTTTTTAAAGCAAACTTGAATTGCAGTGTCTCACCAAATTATATCCAGTGTCTTCCTCTAGCTGTTCTTGCAGCCAAAGCCAGAGCCCAGCCATTCCCACTGGTGTGGGAGTGAGCTGCTAATCAGTAAACAGTGTCCTACAGTTCAAATCAACACCAAGAGATCGGGCATTCGAAGTGCAGAACAACCTTTGATTGCTTTCTGGTGGTGGGAGAGGTCAGAGAGGAGCTCCTTACTCGGCTCGTAGCAATCCCTTTCCAGCTGTGACATTCTGGCACGTTTGCAGAGGGTTATTGATGAGAAAACCGTGTCTTTTACAGGATGGGGCGACTGACTAAGGCCTGTTCAACACTGTGAAAGTGTTAGTAACACTTAATAAGATGACTAAGCAGACTGCTCCAGGGCTTTTGTAATGTATTTATTATTATTTATTGCTCAGAGCGTGCTGAGGACTGTTAGTCCCAGAATGAAACTCCCGTTCAGCCTGCAGAAAACGTGCACGAGTACAGAGACTAGTTGGAGAGCGTGTGCATTGTGATGCTGTAAGAAGTAGGACGTGTGTGTGTGTCTTAGCTGGCACTGCTAGACTAACTTGGGTTTGCTATTACTGTTCATTCAAAAATGATTTCAGCTCTGCCAAAGCCTTGTGATCTCTTCGAGGTGAGTGGATAAGGAGAAGATTCAGCAGGGGTGACTCAGGCTGTTGTCACCCTCAGTCATCCTGTGACCTCCTCTTCCCCAGCCTCGTGGGAAGGCCTGCTGTGCAACACGCTCTGTGTCACAGCTCGGGAGAGAGGCCCTCAGCCTGGGGGAGAGGAAAGAAAAACTGTGACGTGGTGGCAATGCCTTGCCCTTTACCTTCCCTACCCCCACTGAAAGCCCCTGTCTCGGGACAGCTTTTACAGTGTGATCCATAATCAGAGATCAGAATTATAAAATGAGTAACCTATGACTCTCCCAAGAACTTGCTCTTTCCTTGTTTTTACAATTCTTCCAGCCTCTATAAATGATACTTCTTCAGTGTGAGTCACTTGGGGGGACAGTTTGGGATCTTCAAGTTTTGAGGCTATTTTAATTTTTCAGGCTATTCATTGTCTGCATTTGCTTTGTTTCATTTGGTTTGGTTTTCCTTCAAGCTCTCAGTACTATATAATATAAAAGTATTTGGAGCTGTATAAATTACGGCCCAAGACGCCTCAGGGGACGTGGCAGTGAGTTACAGCCTGCATGCAGTGTCTCAGCTGCTCCGACTGACTGGGCCAAGTGGAAGGAGGCTGAGAATTGTTACAGCTTGAGGAGAGCTTGGTGCCTGATGGCAATCGGTGTGTTCAGTCAATAAATCTGACCTGATTCACGCTGCCAAGCTGCTCTGGCACACCCAGTGGAGGTGTAGGGCTGATGGATGTGGAAAACCTGTTGCAGCATTTCAGGGTAATCTTAAGAATCGTCCCTGTTCCAAAGGGCTTGCCTTGGCCCTGGGACTAGCTGTCTCCACAACCATCCAGTGAAACTTCCAGAATTGGCAGCTGAAATCCAATTTGTTACCAGTGCCACCCAATGCTCTGCCACCCTGATCTTCTCTCTGACTCTTTCTGCAGGTTTGACTCAACCAAAAAGAGGGACTAAATTGAGAAGAGCATGCATGGCTCATGTCTGCTCTACTCTCAGCTGGTATCTGTCACATCTTGCCAATTTAGGTAGCCCAAGGTACTAGAAGCAGTGCAGTATATGCAGGACGGAGGCGAAGCAGAGCCGTAAGTACCATGGGAGCAGCCAGGAGAAGGCAAAGGCAGATCCAGGGAAGGTGGGGTTCAGGCTACGCAATGTCCAACAGCTGTGGAAAACAATAACGGATGGATGAAAGGAAGATTTATGGGAAGATGGTGTGTGCATACGGGGGCATTAGAGCTGCACTGGTTCCCATTCAACTATCTGTTGAAAACCTCAACAGAAGAAAGCCCCTCACTTCAAAGGGCTTACGTCAGCTGAGGAGCCGTGCTCTGTGGCCTCTATCTGGAGAAACTGCAAAGGCTCAGAAAACATGCTAGCAGCTGGTAACGTGTCTGTAGCTAATAGTATGGAAGCACTTTTATGTTCGTGTGTTGCAAATATTTACACATTAAGTCATGGTAATTAGGAATAATTAGAGTGGAATGTACCTTGTATTCACAGTGCCAGGAACTAGGTCCGTGTCATAAACACTGAGTTTATTTCTGTTCAAACTCTACAGCACAGGACACAGAGTCTTTAGTACCTTCCCACGCTGTGCCCAGCGCTGGGACACAGCCCTGTGGCACAGGCAGAGAGGGCTGTGAAAGACCTCTAATGGGTACATCAGCAATGGTCAAATCCAGGGCTTTATATTCTCTTAGGAAAAGATGGCTTTAGAGATCGATTCCATCATGTTCTCTGTGGTTCTTCCCTTCCCTCTGGCTTGCAGAATCGGTGAGGGTGCTGGCTGTGGAAGTGGAATGGTTTTATGGCCCTCCAAGCCGTGGTATGTAGGGGCTTGAAGGTAAGGGGAGAAGTGAATACTATAATTGAAATACTATATTGAATACTATAATTGAAAAACAGCATCAGCAGCAACTAAAGAGCTCCTAACGCAGGAGGAAAAGTCAGTATTCACTATTTAGGCTGCCACTTGTACCAGAAAGACAGTCACTTAAGTAGATGGGCAATTCTACGTTCTGTTATAACTGGTGAAATAAACAATAAACTGGCTAGGTTTGTGATTCCAGATCTTGAATTTCCTTTGATAATTATGGGCTAGTGTCTGAACTTTGCCTTTGTATTTGATTAAATTGAATATTATAATTGACATTGATATTCAATATTTTTGTCTTACAAAATAATTTGTGGAGTAATACCAAATATTCCTCACCAGCTACCCAGAGCAAGATTTGTTTTCTACCAGAAATACCTAGCAATACCTAGCAGTAAGAAGCCTTTCCCCCATACTGTTACTCCCAGACTTCCTAGGAGGACTGGTGAAAATAAAAATTCGTCTTTTTAAAGAAAAATGTTTCTCATTGGGAAGTGGGGAGGATTTATCTAATGCTTAGCAAAGGGCCCAATGGATTACAGGGACCTGTCCCAGAGCAGCTTTCCTGGTGAGGTGACAAACAGCCACAAGTAAGGCACTTAAACCCTGTTGTGGGAGATTCCCTGTGGATTGCAGTGTGAGCAGGAGGTGCCACTTACAGCAAATCCAATTTGTAGAAACTGTTGACATCTCTAGCAGCAGCCAAGAGTAATGATAGGCTTTTTGTTTGCTGATGCCATAGCAATACTGCTATTTCATAGTGTTGTTAGGCATCGTTATTTGATGTTCATAAATGTGGTGATTAAAAATGACAGAGCACATAAACTGCTTCTTCCTACTTTGTATTTACCCCGAGATATTTATTAATTTTGTAACTCCCCAACATATTATTTCTTCACCTAACATAGCATCTCGCAGTACTAAGCCGTCCTCTGCCACACCACTTCAGTGCACTCTGCCATTGCCATTGACTTCCTACCACGTTTGTCATTAGCATGTGCTTGGTGGTCCCTGGTTTTGTGGCCCGGTGGGACAGGATGTTGTACGGCAGGTGAAGACCTTGTGTATTTTGGACAGCCCTGGCATATGTGCGAAGTTCAAATGTACTGTGCTAGTGCAGTGGTTGTGAAGATCACTAAAAAGGGTGCGAAGAAGTAGAGACACGTCCTATCCTCGTCTTTCCATTTCTTAATACCGTACAGAACTGTTGTGGCTTGAGGATCATACTGCCAGCTCTTCCTAATTCCTATTCTTCCTATTCTAATTCTTCCTATTACTTGTGTTCTGAAATTGGACAGTGATGGGAGGAGGCTGTGTAGTTTTAAAGTGAATCCGGTCTTCAGAGATAGTTGAAATCTCCAGCTACCATGAAATATGTTGTCACTTCAATTACAGTTGCAAGTACCTCTCTCTTATTTGTTTCCTGTAATACCAGACAGACTAGGTAAATATATATCTTTTTTTAATGAAGCACAATATAGTTTTTAAATGGTTTATATCCAGTTGTTTCCAGTTTCTTATAAACTCCTGATTTCTAAATATCCCATTATTTGTTCCATATGTTTCACTGAAGTCATTGTTATCAGTACAGCAGAAAATGCATAAATAATCTAGTAATTTAACATAAGTTTGTGATTTTTCTTAAGTTACTGTCAATCAAATACCATTAGTATAAACCGAAATCAAAGCGAAGCCAAAATCTGTAATTAAATCATGGAGGGTGTCCTGAGACAATGGGAAAACAGGGAGTGCTCTCGTAGGCTGTACTGGGCACAACTGTCATTGTGTTTGTGAGCAGAGAGGCCGCAGAAGTCTTGAAGGAGGTACTTCTTCATGACAGTGACTCTGCTTTTGTCAAACAGGTTTCAAAGAGCAGTCATGACACTTGGTATTAATCCATTTGTCTCTGTTTTTCACTTGAGCTAAACGCCCCGTTCTACATGAGGGAGTAAACACAGCTCACTGCGGTGATGAAATAGGAGAAGTAAAAAATGGTTGGGGAAGATGCTCAGGAGGAGAACAGGGCAATGTTGTACAAAGCCTCCATCCTGTGCAAAAGGAGGTCACGGAATGGAGCTGGCAAAAGTCAAGTTATGCTTCCTGTAAAAGTTGAGCACTTCCTGACCAAAAAATGTCCTGATTGCCCAATGCAAAAGACAACTTTTTTCGTTTTGTCTACCCTCAGTCCATTTCCAGTAATGAAAAAAAGAAAAGAAGAAGATAGTAAGAAGAAAAATGTGAAAGAGGAAAAGGGGGAGGGAAAACAACTCAGAAATAGATAACAGTTTGTGGAATCCTTATAGAAACATTAATCACAATCTAAACAATATGAATATTTTCAGATGTTCAGAAAATGTAATTTTAAATTGAAGATGGAAAAAGAAAAAGCAGACCACTCTGCTGAACTCTAACTCTAAAAACTCAATTCTCACTAGTAACCTAGGAGGTCACTGGGAATTATTTATGTGACCACAGTTCCTTTTTTTTTCCCATAAGATAGATTTCTTTCAGACTTGCACCTTTGCGTTGAATGTGTCCTGGTTAATAGTGCATAGCTTTGATATATTTTCCACCCATCTCTGTGTTACCAACTGATAAATAGCATCATGCTTCTGATTCAGATCCGCAGGTCCAGATACCTTTAAACTTGCGCATTTTCTCCTCATTGACTCAGGTTGTTGCCACCGAGTCTGTCTTCAGTTTTTGATTGCCTTAGAGCTGTGTTTTCAGATGTACGCTTTTAGTAGAGATTACGCTGATGAGGTCAAATGCATTGCTTTTGCGCTGTGGCTAAGAACCCAAGTTCACCTTTCTGTTTTCAGGTTCTCCATTCAACACATGTGAAAATCTTATTGGACAAATACAGTGTGTTCCCATTATAGATATATATTGACAAGTTCAGGAAATAGCCAATTTAACTACATAATGAACACTCATCTGCTATGTGGTTAGTCTTTGCTGTGCTTTATTTCGTTCTGGGACTCTCTTTCTCTTCGGAATCTCCACTTCTGTTCATAGACCCCTGATCTGAAAATGCAAGGCCGAAGGACAGTCAGTGGTGCATGAAACAGCCTGATTTCTTTCAAATAACAACTCCATTTCCTCTGGAGAGGTAGAAAGTGGGAGGCCAACTGTAGACCTTAGCTTCACGGTGTAAACCAGAAAACTGAGAGGGAGACGTTCCCTAAGCAAAGCCGTGGCAGTCAGTGTAGGGCAGGGTGTACTGCAGTGTTGGAAGACACGGTCTTTTCAGAGATGCTAGGAGCAGGTGCTATAGGTCAGTGCAGCTCACAAGAGAAGAGGACTGCTGATTTCAGAGCTGCTCTAGAAAACCGTATCAGTGCTGGAGAGGAGGAGGAGATGAGGCCAGACTCCACCAGGCAAGAATGAGCGGCGTTATGTTAGTGCTGCTGCAGTGATGGCCCTTCCAGTGTTTCTGCTGTAAGCTCCATTTTTCAGGGGTTTATAACTTGCTCATAAAAATTTACTGCAAGCTATAATTTGGCACACAGGGTTGCAGCCTGAGAGAGTACTGCTTTTCTTATTTAAACTGCTCTTGGTTTATTGACGGGCCTGTTTTCAGATTGCAAGGGAGTGATGAGTGGAATAGAAATCTAATTGTTTCAGAAACTTTTTTTCCCCTTTTTAATACCCTGTAGCCCCCAAACAGCTTTAAACATCTACTGGTGCCTCTGAGTATTACAAAGAATTAAAACTAGTTAAGAAATGCATGTTTAAATAGTGGCTACTGTGTATATTGAGTAATTATATTTACAGCGTATCGTGTCTCTCTGCCTGAGCGATCCCAGAGCAGCTTTCCAACTTTTTAGATAGGGAAATGTATTTCCCCACAGCTGAAACAGAGACATCAAGCAGGATAAAATGAAGCAATTAATGGCATGTAGCCATATGTAGCAGGATTGATTGTGACTTGGGCCAGGCTGTTCAGTTTAATTCATCTGGTCTTGTAGAAGATGCCAGAGATGTTGTGAATCCATTTTTCAGGCTCTGCCTTTCTCTTCTGGAGAACACAGGTAAGAAAGAAAAACATTTTGCAGTTACAGTTTAAGCCACTGCTGTATTAAAGCTTCTGACTTGAAAGCACAGCTGTGGATGCTTGGTTTATTAGCACTACAGGCAAGGACTTCAGGCTCTGCAGGTGTCTGGGTATCTGAGCCTGGGTATCTCTGCCCACCTGCAGCATCCTGCTCTTCCCTGCCTGCCTTCTGCCTCCAGCTGACATGGCCAGCACAGTTCTCATCCCAGCCTTCCAGAAGGAAGAAAGGTTGTAGAAGTGTGAAGTAAAGCACTCAGAAATTAAAAAAGATCCTGCTGAAAGCTCTATCTTATGCTCCTGTGCATATGTGTATTCCTGCAAGCTGGAATTACTCACTTACACAATTTTAAATACGTTAAATAGTGGTAAAATGGTTTACTTATTCATATTTATTTTATTTTTGTATGAAGAATGGATTTCTAGCCAAAACAAAAATTTTCATTTAAATGTTCACCTGGTTAAATGTTTTGAGATGCCTTGATTTTGCTTCATTGTGAGGCCTTACCTTTCTTGACAGAATGCACTTCTGAAAACATATTTGGATTGCTTTTGTAATAGCTTCCATCCATACTGGTAATGTGAAATAGGGAGAAAGACTGTCATTTTGTGAATTCAACTGCTGGGACCTCCTTGGCATTTTACTGCGCCTGTACTGTTGAAAACCCAGTTGTATCTTTACCTCTTGTAATGAAGATCCTGGGCTCAGGCTCATTGGATGATTCCTGTTGCAGACCTGAATTCATTGTGTGGAATGTCACAAGACTGAAGCAGCGTGGCAAGGTGTCAAGTCTAACTTTTCCTCCTTGCACCCAGAAAAATGAATTTTACAATCTCAAAAGGTGTTTTTACAATCACAGGGTATTTGTATGCTCGGGAAGCTTTAAACTGCACTTCTTGTGCCTCCCACCCTGACTGATCTCATCCTTTCAAGATTTGTCTTGGCTAATTCAAGATTCCTATTGCACCCTTGGGGACACAGCTTCATTTTTTTTTTTTTTTAAGAAAAAAATTGGCTATAGAGGTACATACCAAAAGACCAAGCAAAGGAATTTTTTAGACTGTGTGTGGTCACAGTCCTTCTGCAAATCAAGTGGCTGTGCTAGGCACAAATTGCTCCACTGCCGTATCTGTTTCTCTTGACAGAAGGCTGAGTCTGCTGGCATCCCACGGCAACGATCCTGCACTGTGAGCTCTCACACTTCACCCTACAGGCTGTGTGTGTGTGTGTAGGGATTCGCCATGCTAATTTGCATGCCTAGCAGTAGAGAGGCTTTTCCTGAAAGATAATAAATTGCAGACGCTGCAGCCTTGTCGATGTACTTGGGAATGATCAGCGCTTTGCTGTTTCTTCCACGTGGGGACGGCTACTGCAGGGGGGAGACACCTGGCACAGGGGCAGCTCATCCCAGCTCCCTAAGCTGTGCCTGTCCTGTTCCTGCTTCTGACTGCTCTCATGACAAATTAGAAGCATTCTCACTGACCTGTCTGAGCCTTTCTGTGCCATCTCCCAGCTCCTCGGGACTCTCTAGGATGAAACTGCTCCAAGAGGGAGGCTGAATAAGCACTGGGAAGGCAAGGAGCAGCAGAGGCAGCACGGAAGGGGCATTGTGTGGCAGGGCTGTCATTGCCAAGGGCTGAGGCAGTGCAGAGGGACAGTGAATGAGAGTGATGAGAAATTATTGTTCCAAAATCAAAGAAATGAAATGGCACCCAGTTCTGCTGACACACAGCTGAGATTGCTCAGCGGCTATGCCTACACCTTTGAGAGTTAGGACATGAGGAGCTCTGGCACTGGTTTTCTCTGTTTCACTCTCCTAAGATAACACAGGAAAAGGTAGGGATGTGTAGAAGTTACTTAGTGCCATTGATCTCTAGCCACAGGAGAGACTTTACTGATCTTTAAGGTCATTCTATGATTCGATGAACTGCAGATCCGTGCTCCAGTCCCAGCAGTTTAACGCTGCTCCCCCCTCCCCGTTGTTGTATTAACTTGCCAGCCCAAAGCTCAGTGAACCCAGGGCTAAAGTCCCCTTCTGACAACTTGTCTCCTCTTCCAGAACATCCAGTTCAGGTAAGCACAAGCATCTGGAAAACACGGAAGAAAAAGTTAATGTGAGGCAGAATGAGAAAAAAGATGGGTCACAGAGCCTGCAGTGCATCCTTAGCCAGCTGGCAGGAGCTGGAAAAAGCCACTTGGCATTTTCTGCTGGCCTCCTCACTGCCTTCACCACCTTCAGAATAGCTGACAAGGGGAGAAGGTCCATCCCCACAGCTCAGGGAGTATGTTTGACATGAGTTACCTTTACCTACCCCAGGTGAGCTCAGGGCTTGCCTTGTTTTGGCACTGGGCTCTGTGAGCAGCAGCAGCCTGGCCTTGCTGGGAGCAGCAGGTCAGCAGCGTGAGGGTGTTACCTGTGGGTATAAACCAGCACGCCCCCTGACTTCCAGTGTTATGGGACATCACACAGAGAAGGCAGAGGTAGGATGGCTTTGCTGGGTTCTTTTTTCCTTTTTTTTTTTTTTCCCCCCTATGAATTATGACCCTCCTTACAGTTTTTTCCTCTTTGCTTTTGGAAATCTGGCTTTGCTCTGTAGGTGATGCTGAGGAGAAAGCACTACCAGGTTGTGTCAGCAAATATTAGGGGTACACGGCGTGCTGTTCATCTGCAAGGATTTATGTCTGGATGATCAGATGTTCTCTCTCCGTCTGTGTTACTGTATGGATTTATAGGCATTATCCAGACATACTTTTTCAAAATTTAGCAGACATTTCTCATCTGCACCTACTATGTGGATGTGATGCCTATATTATCTCAGATGCTCTAAAATACATGCAGCTTTAAAGGCAAATGACGTACTGATTTCTGTCAAGCTGGGTTTGTAAATTCTTAGAGCTTTTATTGGTTTATTTTTTGTTTCTGTGGACCTGTGGAGGATTTAAGAAGGCATGCATTCACTTCCATTGTCTGTAGCATAAAGACTTTTGAAGAGCCTTGTAGATATAAACTAAAGATTTATTGTCACCATTTCTTAGAAAGACATTTTTCAAGTGCATGCCAAAGTTTGTTTATGAATGCCTGTGTGCCTGTGAAAATGTCAGCTCTTGGAAATGAATGGAAATGGCAATAGTAATAATCTCTTATAGTTGTATAGAGTCTTTCATTTTAACAAGTCTAAGATTGCTTCACCCAGGCACATGGCAGGCTGCAGGACACGGTTTGCATGGCTTGGAGACTTCTGGCAGGACAGGCTATGGAGAGGGAGATCTCACAGAGCTCAGCAAGGATAAGAGCATGGCAGTGGGCTGCAGTTTCACTGTATAGCTGGCATTTACTTAAAAGATTGGGATGCCCTTCTCTGTGCTTTTGTTTACTGCCCTGTAACCTTGGCTGGGCTAGACTTCAATAATAATTTTGCCATGCATGAGCTTTCAGCAGAAGATGTGGAAACGTGATTGAAAAAGCTCTTCCCTGGCTGTTCATTCACGCACCAGGGTTTGAATGGTGCTGTCCTTGCTTTCCATTACTTGTGTCTGTGGGATCTGCACTTTGAACTGAACAGATCCCTATTAAAATTAATGTTTTCTATTTTTAACGGATAAAATCGCTGGCCTGTTTCACAGCATGGCTGTGTAAACGCTTTTGTAAGCTGGACTGAGGGCATGCAAAACAAACCAGGAATGAGCAAAAAGCGGTAGCAAACAGTGGCAACAATTCCTTAAAGCAGTGCTGGTGCCAAAGACGCCTACAGTGGTTTTTGGTCATAGTTTCCCTGAAGTAAGAGCAGCATTATTTGACAAAATGCAATGGTGTACACCTAATGTTTTAAGTTTCTCCCCCTAGAAGTGGAAGGGAAAGAGGTCTTTATTTAGTACATCACTTGAATTGTGATGGTTAAAATAAGTTATTGTATGCCATAAAGTCTAGTGATCATAGAATAGTGTTGGGGTTCAGCTGTGTACTCTGATGCCATCTCAAGTAACCAGTCTGGTGTATAATATTTAATTAAAAGCAGAAAAACCGATACAATCGAAAGACATGAGTCTGAAGCCTTAGGAGTGGTGGCCAGCCTGGTCCTTCTAACACACTAATTAACAGATCTTGCTCTACAGCTGCATCTGGGACCAGTCGTTGTACATCCTTTATCTCTTTAATTCCTTTTGCAAGGAACAAAACAAATTGCAAATGAAAAACACTGGCTTATTGTATTCATCTAAGGACATGCTAATTGAAAATGATTGCTTCATACTGGGATGGATTCGAAAATATGTACATCTCTCTTTCCCTCTTTTACACATAAATCCATAAAATACTTGTGTTGAAATAAGAGTTACTGGGTCAGAGGGAAGTGAGATAAGTAAACGAGAGACCGGCAGTCAAGAGGTGGCCACACAACGGGACAAATTAGAATATCCCGAGTCCAACTCCTGGCACCACACAGGTCTACCCAAAAATTCAGACCATGAATTCCCGTGCCAATTCCTGTGCCGGTTCCCAAATCCCTTGGCACGGAAGTGATTGCCGAAATCTACATTTTCATTAAAAACAACACAAAACAACATTTTGATTTTTAGGGCCCACAAAGTTAACTTGGAAAACACAAGAAAATAAAATGAAAAAAATGAAAACCTTCAACTTCTTGAAGCATAGTTAAAGCTACTAAAGAGAAGTGTAGTGGTGGTTTTAGGTTGATCTGGAAGGTGTCTTGATGGGAGAATTGTGTGTGGTCTCTTCATATGACTTCGGTGTCTTTCTCAAATGAACTTGTGGCAGAGATAAAAGGGACATACCAAAAACCTTACAAGAGAAGGGGATAAGAAAAAAAATCTGATGATTTTTATTAATTAGAAAATAATTATCAAAATTTCGGAATTGGAAAGGATTTTTTTTTTTCATTTCTAACACGTGAAAACCTTAGTAGAAAGACCTTCAGGTTACCTAGGGCTTTGTTTTTGTTGTTGTTGTTTTTGTACTAGATGAAATGTGTACAATGTATGTTGCATGCTGGTGGTGTCCATTTGAAGGATTAAAGTAAAATAAAAGACCAGTTAAATGAACCAGCGTACTACATCACAGAGTACATGGTCCTTGTGTTATAAGAGCACACACTTTTCCAGTTAGGAGTGCTGTGCACACAAACAGAGTATTAAGTCCCATACACAACAGTAGATCAAAGAATAGCAGTAACTGTATGTTTCCATTGAGAACTGTTTCTGACAAATCACAGATGCATAGCAATAAGCTCCTTCGTGGCTAAATTACCAGTTATTGAATAGTGGCCAACAGCAAAAAGTGGGTCCTAATGACCTTCCTTTATTACGCAGAATTCATGTCTTCGTTATCTTGTTTGTCATCGCTATTGTTACCATTTACATCCTAGAACACCTACCCAACACTGGAAGGGCATGAAATTTGGCCAGCGTTATGTTATGCTCGGGGTTTAGAATTTACCAGTATTTCACAACTTCTCGTCTGGTATTAAAAACAACAACAACAACAAGGTTTGACTTACTGTGGTCCCTGACTCCAGATCCCCCTGTCCTCCGTTAAATGTTAGCATGTATTTGGAGCTGAGCTGTTGTGTTTGGCATAAAAACCTTTTGGGTTTGTTTGTTTGTTGTCACTTGAAGATATCAGATGAAGTGTTGGTGGGTTTGCATCTGGGACAGCTGTGTCAACTTTCTACTAAGAGTCCAAGCCTAGAACTTAAGGGGAGAAAGACAGGATATCCCAGGAGAAGTGGCGAGAGCTTGGCATTATTGAAATTGTGCGTAGTACCAGCGGACTTTGCGTTTTTTACATCAACCTTCTTGTGCTGGACTGGTTGCCAGTGGGCTTACAGACCGAAGTGAGCAGTCCTGAGCCAGCACCCAATCCATCCTTGTCTGCCTGAGATGGGGGAGCTGAGTAACTCAACTGTTCGGACCAGAAAGGATTCACAAAACTCGCTTTGTTAAAGAAGTGACTTTTCAGAGCAGCCTACAAATGGATTCAATAATTACATGGTCTTGGTAAAAGTAAAATAATTTCTTCTTACTTTTAAATTTGGCAGTTTCCAGGCTGCCATTTTTCAGAGCGGACCTGTTGCTGATGGCTTTCTCGGCAGAGGCTGGTTTTGTGTCAGCCCTGCCTGAGGTGGCCGTGCTGCTGGACCCAAGAATAGCTCCAAAATAATCCAGGGGAGAATGGCTTTCCATTCCCGTTTTTCCCTGGAGCGGCTTGTTCATTGTCTGGAGAAGTGAAGCTCTCTACCAAAAACTTGTTCTTTGCATCCTTGTCCATTCCACTGAAAGCCTTGTAGGAGAGAATCCAAACAGCAGGGATGATTCAGCATCATCCAGTCATCCTGGGAAGGGAGCAGAGGGCAGGGTAATGCCACAGCAGGCTCGTTGGGTTGTCTGCAATGCCCAAATACATTGCATTTTTGTGGTTTAGTTTAAGAGGTCACGGCTGAGGTTGTGACTAGCCCCTCAGGTTGGCACAGGGTCTCCAAGGCAACTGGAGATAATACAAAATATTCCTTGCAGATGCTGCTGTGGGAAAGTAGCCTTTCAGCTGTGCCTTTGTGAATATACTCCTCCTGTTCTCTTTTCTGCCCCATGCAAAGAATGTTTTCTATGCTGAGAAAACTGATTTGAATGTGGGGGAAAAGGGCTCTAAGAAAGGGTTGCAAGGACCTTAACTCCTTAAGACTTGAGCCCACTGACCTGATTCCTTTGCCCTGCAGTGCGAAGTTCCAGCTGATCTGCAGAGACGGCCGGCCTAGGGGGGAAGATGATTTTGCCCAGTGCTCGTAGAGGCTCTCCTCACTTGGCTGCATCTTTTCTGTGCCCTGATGGAAGGTCACTTCCTATTGTTACTGACACCATTTGCCAAAGTTTTGTGTGTGTGGCTTTTAAGGCCGCGCTAATGCGTCTCTGGTAATCTGCTGGCGTAATCCTTTGTGGCCGAGGATGTCGTCCGTGCTGTTGTTGTGCCAGGGCTTGCTTGAACTCCGAGAGCCTGCGGGCTGTACTCTTATGTTGAGGAGCTGTGATTTTGTCATGGTAAGTTTTGAGAGAAAATCACACGTTAGTCATGGTAAAAAAAAAAAAAAAAAAAAAAAGTCAATGGAGAACCAAGGAAAATAATGAGAAATTGGGGCGTGTTTTGTGTTGCTTGACATGGGGTATTTTGGTACACAGACTTGGTTGATCCTAAGCAGAACTAGGTTCACACATCAAAATCAGTAATGCAGTCTTCATTGTAAACAGGATTCGGAGGCTGAGTGAGTATCCTGTACCATTCCTGTACCATTTTTATCATTTCCTTGGCCCCCATTCTGGGTTCTGATTTCAAAATAGTCTCTGTTCAGTGGGTACAATCTGCTGCACAGGTTGCTCAGCATTTGTTGTTCGTCCTTTGTCTTTTTTTTCTTCACTGCTGTTTTTCGTGGTTACCCCAGAGTGAAAGCAAGACAGCGACTGCATTGAGACCTGACTCACCTGCTTACCTGAAACCATTGGATGTTTTCCCTCCACACCATGTCTGTCCCTGTCCTGTTTCATGCCTAAGCATGTAGGAGGCATCCTCCCGGAATTTTTGATTATCAAGACTTTGGGCAGGCTGTGATCTTTCAAACATTAAAGCTGCCTGCCTCCGACAGTGGGTAAGGAACACAACAATACGACAGGTACCAAGCGTTACATCCAGAAGCTTCAGCAGTAGGTATGAAAATGGGTTCCACAGATGGGGAACCACCTCCCCACCATGTAGCACTGCTCTAAGCATTAGGGAATGGTGGTGAGTGGGAGGCTTCGTGTCCTTCCCAAACTGTTTTCTTCCACCCAGCTGTATTTGGCTGAAGAAGCCTCAGTGAAGGTAACCCTGTAGATAAATGTTACTTGGCAAGAGGAATGACATGACAGAAGTACCGCACCCCAAATGTATTTAAACCCTTAGGTTGTCCCTTGGTGAGTTCTGGGGAGCTCTTTTACTTGCCCGACTTGGTTGGAGAATGTCAGGAGATTCATGAGATGGTGTGTACAAAAGTATTGGCTCCACAAGGACTAAGAAGATCCACTGTAATGGTGAAGAGCCATTCTGAACCTCTCTTTAGCAGTCCATCAAGTTGGCTGTGCTTTTATGAGAGATTAGCATAGGCCCCTTAGCTAAAGAGGTATTTTTGAACATCCCTATTCACCTTGTCTCAGCAAGGGACAGTATTTGAACCAAAGTCCTCCATGTTACTGTAACAGACCGCTGGCTAGTGGATAGTAACATATATATGTTACTATCCATAGTAACATATATATAACATATATATAGTATATGTTATATGTTATATATTGATAACAGCTAGTAGAACTCAGCTGTTATGGCAGGAGAAAAAAAAAAAAGGAAAAAAAGGAGAAAAAAAAGAGGAAAAAAAGATTTTAATGAATGTGTACATCAGTAGTTCTGCACGTGGTCACACGTACAAGGGCTCTGTGACCCATTACACTACTCATTATTTGCAAGAAGTGGGTTTCATGGCATTGCTACATGTGAAGTCCCTGTTTTAGGCTATGTGAAAGGCTAATTCTAGGCAGTGGTTTAGAGATAAGTTTCTTGGGCTGAAAATGTTTTGAAGACATGCAGCACAGGGAGAACAGCC
Organism: Aythya marila; assembly: GCF_965140915.1. Taxonomy (NCBI): domain Eukaryota; kingdom Metazoa; phylum Chordata; class Aves; order Anseriformes; family Anatidae; genus Aythya; species Aythya marila. The sequence continues at coordinate 27,274,558 of NC_139049.1, read as the reverse complement.
CTGCACTGTTGATCTCATCTCATGTAGAGGGTGAGGTCATGTGCACATAAAAATCATGAGAACAGGAAAGACTGCTAGACCCACCACTTGTGCCCCTTTTATTTTCCTTGCATGTGTTTTCCAACTTTTCCACATTTGCCTTGTTTGCTCTATAGCTTCTCTGTAATTAGTGGCTAATTAAAAAGGCACCGACCTCAAAGATGAAATTTAGAGAATTATTATTTCATATGCTCACTTTTGGCAGTGAGAAGAGGACACAGAATGCTCATAAGGAGGGATATGAGTGTTTTCTCCCGCAAAACATTGATCCAGGACCATGTGGACAGAAGGAAGGGCTGCACCTCTCCATCCCCACGGAGCCTGGCACTTGCAGGGCTGCACCTGGAGGGAGAGGAAATAAAGAGAGTTCAGTGGGACAGAGGAACCCACAAAACCTCCTCCCTGCTCTCCAGGGTATAAAGCAGAAAAGAAAGTGGAGCAGTACGAGGCAGGGGCTGTCTTTAGTGGCCTCCTCTGCTGAAGGCAAGCCGTGCCCTTTCCACCCTACAGCACCGCTCTGTCAGCAGCCACCTCCTTGGTCTATGGCGTGCCTGCACTCCATGGTGCCTGCTTGGGGAGCCTGGCACTGCCTTTCTTCAGCCCTAGAGTCTGAATTAATGAGCTGTTCTGGGAGGCAGAAGGGCCACCCTTTTCTTTGTTCAGGCCACAGTAGATATGCCACAAGCCCCCCTTGCCAATTAGATTCCTTCTCTTCTAGGGCAGCACAGAAATGCACATATCTTTTCTTAAGTCTCTGGCTCCAGTTCTTTGTGGTCAGCCTGGAAGGAGTTTTGCATCCAAAGAAGGGCTTTTGTGCTGAAAGCCTGTCTATTTTTTCCCAACTATATTAGTTGGCCTAATAAAAGACATTATTTCTCCCTGCAAAACTTCCTTCACTGTCCGATACATGCATTTGCCAGCGTACAGAAAGTTGAGGTTGTTTTGGACTTTATTCTGGGGAAAGATAAAAGGACACAACTTTTTAAAAGTTTTGGTAGCTTTGTCCTAGTCATTAATTAAATGCTAAGGTTACGCTTATTCTCAAAGAATGCGTTGTGGTCACATAGATCACCATGAAATCAAAGCAAGTTTATTCCAGAACCCCTTGCTTAAACAGGAAAATAACCCAACAATCTTCCTGTTTGCTTAACAGTGAGGTGGCTGGAGAAGAAATAGAAGAGAAAAGGTACAGATCACTGTAAATGTATTCGTATTTCCCAGCCTTTATGCACATGGAGCATCATTTGCCAAAGCATAATGGGAGTGATTATCCGAATTCTGTGTGCGTACACACTGGGCCAAAGTGGACCCAAATTTTGGAATAGGAAATCACCTATGGGGATCTGCTGTGAAGGTGGTGGTGGGAGAACTCAAATGAAAACAGAAGAATCTTTTCAGTGTTAAAACAGAGGCATGGAAATAAAGTTCTTTCCAGAAGAATCACAAAACACTGGAGCCTAAGACCAAGGAAAATTCGCCTTTCCTCTGCAACTCTTTGAACAGCAAGACTCAGTATATTCTTGCTTGTGAAGTGCACATGCAGTGCGAAGATCTCAAGGTGCTTTTGTGAATTCAAACCCAAAGAATTAAAGCTCTGAACAATACACAGAGATACGAATATGTTTATGACCCCATTTTGTAGATGACTAATGAATTTCAGAAAAGACAAGTACTTAAAGTGCTGCTTTAAATTTGGAAATGCAGTACTCAGATCGGAGGCCGTGCATTGCCTATGCCCTTGAAATAACCTTATTCATCTGCACCTGGAAGTTGTTCTCCATCCACAAAACCCAGTGGGGCTATTTAAAGCCAATTCACAGGTGTCTGAAATTTTACATATAGAGGTGTGAGGCTATTTAAAACATATGTGCAGGTGTTTACATTGCAAAGTGCAGGAGCAAGTCTGTGCACATCCAATTTAGGTTTCATGTTGAAAGACGGGGCTACCTTAAAGGAAGTCCAGGAACAGGTGGCAAGGTTGGCATGTTCCCAAATACATCAGAAAGGAGATAAATCATACTATAAAGAGCTTATTTTCATGCTGTGTAAAGTGAATGGTGGTTGCATGTATGACGTTATTTTCTTTCAAACACGGAGGAGAGTATTTGAAGGCATAAAGGTACATGAGCAAACTACCTGAAGATGGTTATGTGTCTGGCATTCTTTCCAGAGTTATGGGCACTGATCTCCTGCAGGAAGGCCTGATTCTCCAGACTCAGTGGCTTTATGCCCGTGATGGATGAGTTCAGGGTGCTCTGAAAGCAGAACGGAACCACGAGTGGCACCAAGCAGGATTTTCCATCCATTTGGTCATTTTCACGTGGAGAAACAACATGACGTGCAGCAGGGAACAAAGCTCCATGAGTCCAACAGCAAGTGAAAGCAAGGTTAGCTTGAGTTTCAAGAGAACCCAATAGCTCAGAGGGACCTCTCTGAGGCTCTGGTAGGATTACACGCGGCTGCTCACATTGCCTGCAGCAGATGCACACGAGCAGTACGGCAGCACCAGAACGAGGTATTACAGAAGTACCTAGGCCCCATGAGGGAAAATGGTGTCTTGGTGTCGCACAGTCCCTGATCAGTAGGGATTTTGGCTAAATAGGCAGGAAGCATGAAGGACAAAACCACACGCATGAGATTTACTTAGGGTCACCCAGTAAAATACCAGCTCTCCAACACCCAGCGCTGTGTCTCATCGATTGCACAGCACTGCTCTCCAGTCCAGCACTTCCTCGACACCCAGTTGTCCCAGTTCACACTGCCAGCAGACCACAAGTGATCCCTTTGGGAGATCTCACAGGGTTTCAGCGAGGCGGGAGGCACAGGAGCAGCAGGGGTGCTTGGCGTGCTACCAGCTGCAAGGATGGCTCCTTGAGCCAGGCGTGAGTTGTTCAAACTTTCAAACCAAATTCCTCCCGGTTGTACTGGGCATGTGAAGGCTTCTGGCTAAGAGGTTTTCAGAAATATTTCCTAGTAGCTGTGTTGGCTGGTTCTGACTAGCCGCTCAGTTCTGGAAGGCTGTGGGGAGCAGAGCACAGAAATGGGACATTGGAAAAAGTGTCTAGGGGAAAAGTTCTCACCTGAAGTTGGTCTGGGCAGGTGCCGTGCCTGGCATCCCCAGGGAGCAGAAGCACAGGACCAAGGTGGATGGCTGGGTACCCAGCTGTGGCAAGCCCATAGCTGAAGGCAGCTGCCTTTCCCCTCAGTGACACAGAGGACCCAGGGGTGGAGAAGAGTGGTTATAGGGAGTTACAGCCCCACAGACCCCCCTCATCCTCGTTAATCTCTCTGGGCAGTGAAAACAAGAGCAGTACAAATCCTTGATCACCTTAGGTGCCTGGAGGTTGTGCATGGAAGAGGCAGGAAGGACAGAAGCTTTTGAGGGGCCTGGAAATCAGGGACTGTGATAGTGTCCTGCACAGCCTCTGGCCCTGAAACAGATAGGGCAGGTCCCACCATGATCAGCCTTCTCTTCTCCCCCTCACCTCAACAGGAGAGGGAAGAGCAACTCTGATGGCCACGTTGGCCCTCATGTGAATGGAGCAGCTTCAGGAGGAGCTCAGCTGATTGTATGAGGAGCCTCACGAGGGCTTCAAGTCACCCAGCACCTTCAACACATCAACCCTGGATGCTCTCCAGAGGCAAAAAGTGCAGAGTCAGAGTGCAAATGTAAAACCAAAATATATTCAGGCCCTGGGAGGTTTGGTTTGGGCGCGGTCCGAGTTTTGCCTATAGTTTTGGGTCATTTCCTCTTGTTTTCCTGTGCTGGCCCACACTTGGCCTTGGCCTCCTCAGTCTGAACCTCCAGAGCAGGACTCGGCAGCACTTCGAGATACGGCGTTCAGTCTGGTGCTGTTTGCACAGATAGTATCTGCAAGTGTCAGGGCTCCAAGTACAATGAGAGGAGGCATAAACAACTTTAAAAACAAAATAAACTCTTGCTATCAGAGTCACAAGGCGAGCTGTCCAACACAACATTGGTCTCTGATTTTATATTTAATTTTAGAAGCTGAAACTAAATGTTTTAATTTTATATTATTCTCAACATAATGCTAATTTGCTCCAGATGTCCACTCGGAGCTGAACATTGCCATTTTGCATAGAAAGCATGTGCGTCAGTGATTTATTCCAAATAGCTTCTATTTTACTGCATTTCATTTTATTCTCAATGAAGTACTTAACAACATGTTTCTCTTTAAGAATCTTACTTAATCATATGGATATAATTTTTTCAATTTACGTTTTCAGTTCTTTAGTGTGGTGGCCACAGGGTGTTTCTTAACCTAGGAAGATTAAATGCACATGTTGAAAGCTGCTCATATTTGATTTTGAGGCACTTTCATTTCAAAGTCCTCCACGTAAGGTACAGAAGTGATTGTGGTTTCCTGCTAGGTTGCAGGATGGAGGTATAACTCTCAGGAAAACCTTGCAGATACCTTCTAAATGCTGGATAATCATGCATGACAATAACATAATTTCATTTCTTTCAAAACTGTGGTCGACTGAGAGTGTTTAAGACTTTTTTATTGGGGTTCAGAAAAAAAAGAGATTTGATTTTCTTGTCATTTCTGGGCTACAGTTCAACATTTCAATTTAAAACCTATTTCCGTTGAGTTCCATTTCCAGTTTTCCCTCAAAATATTAGGGGAAAAAAAAAAGAAGTTTTTTATTCATTCCTTTATTTATTTATTTAGCAGCATATTAAAAATTATGCGAGGCAGCTCGATGCAAAACCTTTGTTATCCGAGCCTGGCTCGTGCAGCCGTTCCTGTGCACGGGCTGCTTTTGGTCAAGTATGTCAGGAATGTCCCTTGGCAGTGTCCTCAGGAGCTACGTCATGTGTGCTAGAGCAGCTCCTACAGAGGAGCCGGCATGGCTGTGTGGCTCCTCTGAACCTAGGAGGCGAAGTTCAGGAAGGATTCTTACTCTCATTTCATTTTGAAGCTGTTGCAAGCGAGGTCTGCAGCCAGTTAGGATGCTCCTGCAGCGGTGGTACAGCCTAAGCATCACGCACCAGTTTCCTCAGGTATCAAAGCCTTTTCTTCTTCCCCTTGGAAAATCTTTTCAGCCATATGATCCATTTTCCTCTTAGGCTTCTAGATGGCAACCTACAGCCATGGAATCTGTACTATGAGAGGTCATATCATTACCAGGGCTGGTTATTCCCACCTGAAATGGTGTTCATCTGTATTCATTTACCTTTTCTTGCGGCATATTTTTTTATCTTGGCCTTTCATTTTTCAGAACTAACCTTGCTGTTATTCTACAATTGTATAGTTTATTACACTGAATTGTTGACACAGCTGGTAGGGAGCTAAGTGCTGTGGTTTCACACAATAAAATTTCAGACAATGTGTGTAGCACTTCTTTTTCATACATATCATTTGAAAGCCATATGATTCACCAATATGTGTTATTGTTATCCACCCATGTGGGATACAATCTATTTTAAATTAGTGAAGTGACTTGCTAAACTCCCTGTAAACAATAAGACTGTGGGAAAACATTAAGTGCTATTCAGAAAAGAACATTGCTATACTGCCTTTTATCTGAAGGATCCCACAGTGCTATAGAGAATGAGGGGACCTGGCACTGCTGCCACGCCGTCTGCTCTTAGCAGAGCTCAGCTTCACAATAGGCTTCAGGAGGCCACTTCTCCACCTAAAGCTGGAGCAGGGCTTGGTGAAGATCATCACTGACCACACCAGGACATGCTCAGCTTGCTAGGATGTAGTAGGTCACCGTGCACAAGAAATAACAATGGGCTTTGGGGTGTATGTTAGCAAAATCCTGGTTTAACAAATCCCATGGGGCCTTAGGCACAGAATCCAGTATAATGGCTTCACAGTGTGTGTCAGCCACCTTAACTGACTAAGTTCATGCATTTAGCCCGTGGCAATGTGAGTGAGCTCAGCCCCTAATGAAGGCATCCCGTTTTCTTGGATTTACCAGAAGGAGTCTATGGTAAATCTGTGCTGCGGCTCAGGTGGAGCACAGCAGTCACTTACTAAGTGCAAAAATTCAGCTGTGTTTCGGGATTCTGAAATGTGGCTCTGCCAACAGCACGGTGCCTGACCAACCTAGGCACTGATGTGACTTTGGCAAAGCCAGAAGGAGATTTCCCTTAAAACACATGGGGTGTTGAAGCCATTTGCCTAGGAATACATCTATCTCAGATTTTTCTTGATGGAATGAAGATGGCCAAGCAAGATGAAACAAAAACACTACAAGACAAAAATTGATGTCTCGGGGTAAAATGAGAATTTACTTTTTGTAGAGTAGAGAGTCTGTTTTTGCAGCAAGAGATTTATTCTTCTCCATGCTGTTCCCCCTCGGCTCCCCCACTGTTCAGGCGCCCTGTGGGGCTCTGGCATGGCGAGGCTGGAGGGGGTCAGCGGGTGAAGGAGGGAGCTTTGTCTCCGAGGTTCTGCTGCACACTCGGGGCGAGGGAAAGCAGAATAAAGTAATGAGCCTGCCACGATAGCAAGCCCCCAGCACATTGCACAGCCTGTTCCTCATTCCCAGTTCTTTACTGGGGCTCTTTTACAGAGCTCTGCTCACGGCGTGTGGCAGTGCTGGGCATGGCTGTGGGCATCTCAGCAAATCCCTTGCTGTAATCCCTTGGATTACAGGCGGAAACCCAGCCTCCATTTGAGGACAATCAGATTGGCTCAACATGGCATAGAAAGGAGCAGGAGCCTGTGTGACCGGGGAAAATCCCACTAGGTCATCTACTGCCTTGGCGAGAAGAACCTTGGGGAAATTGGGGCTTTCCTCCTGTCATTTTGGGCAAAGATGCAGCCAGCGCTGGAAATCTCGTGCAGCTTGGTGTTAATGTGCAGGGAAACTTGAATCTTCTTAGCTGAGCTTTAGAAACAACAGTTCTGGAGAAAAGCTACATTACGTCCACGTGGAAATAAATACTGATAGAGCGTGAGAAGGAAAGTGCCTTTTAGGAAAAATAAAAAATAAAAACAAACCACGCCATCTAAAATGAGAAGAAAACAGCACTAAGGTTATCCATTTTGTGAAATACCTTTTGTGAGAACATCCATGATCTCTGTTGAACCACATGCAAAAAGTTTTGTTTGAAAAAAAAAATATATATCTCACATAGATGATTAAGGTTGAACAAAATAGAGTTATCTTGCTGATAATTTTTATATTTTCTAACAGAACTTGGTTGTGCTTGAGTAGTTTAGTTTTCTGTAGCCAGCAATTTCCAGTTGTAGATCAGTTTTCACCCCTAGGATCCTCTTGTCTTTGATCAGCCAAGGACAGCAGTCACTGTGAGCTGTGATGACATGTGACAGGGAAGCTGGGACTGTAAAACACATTTACTTATTGGTCTTGACAAAGATATGAAATGGATTTCCCAGGATTAAAAAAAAATATATATATATAGTAGTGTAGGAGGATCTGTCCCAGCCAAAACTAGGACAGTGGGAAATGAGGGTGGACAGCGATGCCAGATGACACCGTATTTGTTACAGACAGGGTTTGGCACATGCCGGTCCCAGATCCTGCTGTGGCTGGGGACAAACAGAGCACGGATCTGATCCAAGATGTTAATTCTTGTGGTGCATTGAAAACTCTCCCTGTTTAGAGGGACACTGCTAGCATGCTACAAAGGCAGGCTGGGTTATGTGCAGATCTTTCTCTTCTTGCATTAATTCATTAAAAAAGAGAAAAATATGAAAAAGAGGGAAGTTTTTCATTTCACTTTTCCATCTAAGTGTTTGCTAGTAAATACATTCAAAGTTATGTTGATTCTAGTGCCTGATGCCAGTATAACAGTTGAGGATTGTTTGCTTAATTCCTGAGTGTGTGCATTGTTTTTAGGAAATATTTTTCATTCACATATTTGCCCTGCCTCTCTTCAAATCTTCTGTCGGATGGGGAATGCAGCCCAGGACAGGCAGTCGTTCTGCCGTTCTCTTTGCAGATCTCTCTCAAAGAATCAGGAGTGAAAACTGCCCCTGCACCGGGCACTAAAGGGTTGGTGGATTCCCCATAGTGCAGGACTGCCCTACGCTGAAAGAGAGTGCTCAACACGTTAAACGAACAGCTTACAGAAGCAGGGTGTGTAATTTTTAATAAGTGGGATAAAAACCCTCAGTGACATCTTTAAAATATAAATGCCTTTTCTTGTTTCTTTTATTTCTTCCCCCCCTTATTTTGCCTTTTCATCTCTTCTCCTTTCAATTCCATTAAGCTTCATTGTATAATAATGTATCACAGTGGACTTTTTTCAATTATGTTTTTGATTTTTTCCTGCTTGTTACTATAAAACTCCAGATGTTTTGAGACTTCATGGTTCTCTGGATATTTTTTCCTTTATTTTAATCTTCTTTTGTAACATGCCACACATGTGGTATTTTGGCCTTTTAAGATGCTACGCTATGCTAATCAGCCATAAGTTTTGGGGTGTCTTTTTTTTTTTTTTTTTTTTCTTTCTGTAATGACTTTTTTTTTTCCTTCTTGCTGTTGTCCTCCCTTTTTTTATTATTTGTTTTTCTTTTTTTTTTTTTTCTTTCTTTGTTTTTGTAATTGCAACTGGTTAATTCACATAAACAATAATGGATTCTCCCCTTGTTCTGGGGCTGCATTCATTATTTTAAGCAGATTATCTCTTCACTCCAAATGTGCAAGCTCTTCTACCTGCAAGTAACTTGTGAGCTCCTATCCTACCTTGCATGTCGGTGACATGTATTATGCACAGAGCTGTTTGCAGCATAGCTGTCCCCCCAGACCACAAGCACGGTGCCTTACTTTCAGATGTGGGCCAGAAAGCAACGACAGAGGCAAGAGTGTAGGACAAAATTTCAGTAATTTCAACTGAAGTAGGTAAAAATAGGTAATACGTTAGATGCAAACTGGAAGTGAAATGTTTTCTTGCAACGTTAGGCAAGACAATGACTTGCCAATACAGAAGAACAGTTTTGAAGTATGTGTAGGAAACTACATTTTTTGTTTAAAAATCTCAAAGAACTGGAGAGAAACATTTTTATTTTATTTGTGGTTCTTTGCTGGCACAGCTGGAGAGGGTTTTTAATTGATTTTGTTCAATCTTAATTTTGTCCCCATAACAAGCAGGTCTGGCTTCGGATACTGGAGCAGCAAATCTTGGATTGTGTGTTGTTCTTTAATTTCAAATAACTTGCAAGCTATTCAAAAAATCCCAAATACATAATAGTTTCCCAATCACATATGAGGAAATAAAGGGACTGACATGTAGATTTTGGAAGGGGTGTCTTCTTTGCTTGTTACAAGACCATCTGAATTCTGCGTTCTGTTTTTTAAGCTGTTGCTCCATGCAATGTTATTTTTGCCTGCAAGCCATAATACTGCATTCAGTCCAACTGTAATGAGGTTTCAGAAAATTGTTTGGTTTCCAAATGACATATTTAGCAAAACCGTATGGCAAAATTTGTGGCTGTCATGCTGCTGATAGTAAGATATCCCCAACTTCCCTGGTTCATTCTCATATGTTGCAGCAAATAAATGCAAGTACCCCTGTTTAGACAAATGTTTATCCCTCTACTTGATTAAAGAAGGATTACTGAAAAGAATTTTAAGACTTGCAACAGGGTTTTGTGAAAATGATAGGATGCTTTGATAATTTCCCAGATATTTTGAGTTTTGCTAGAAAACATATGAAGCTCTCCTCACTAACTGAAGTGTCTGACCTACTGGTACTGCAAGAAATAAATCTATAAATATTTCAGTGCTCAGAACAACATTCCCGCCTTTCCTGACAGACGATAATTTACAATTACACGAGCAGGACTTGCAAGAGCCAAGACTTGTAGTGCTACTTAGAGACAGGCTGAGCTTCAGTGCCTGTCGTGATGCGCTGATCTCCAGCGCTCCCTGTGACAGCAGACCTTGGGAGAGGATGGGCAAAACTCGTGTTTAACACCAGATTTACTCGGGAACACAGATAATATTGGCTTTACAGAACAAAACCCAGGAACCAAATCTCATCTGCCTCTAGGCACCCAGAGAGCAGGACATGTCCCACTGTTGTCCCCGTGCCGGAGATCTGCCCAGGGGCTCAGGCAGCTCGGACAAGGAGGCTGCTCAGCTTTCAGGTGCGAAAGCAAGAGCAGAGGACTCCCATCTCAGGGGATGCTTGCAGGCAGGTGGTAGGATTTTGCAGTCGGAGAAGTCTGTTTGTGTGTGGAAATCACCTCGCATGCAGAATCAGAGCTGTTTGCTGTTAAAGGCCTCATGACTTAAATGAGTCTGTTGTTATGCCCTCGGTGGGCCACGTCTGCATTCCTCGCGCACCCATAACTCCTGGTACTGCCAGAGGGGGGGTCAGGAATGCAGACTTAGGGCCTTATAAAATGCATAGGATTGAAAGAGAAGAGCCAGCCCAAATTCTTCTTTAATTCACTGACGTATGCCGATCAAAAACCTCTTCCAGGACTTTCAGCTTATTAGTATTTCCCAGTGTCACGTTAATTAGGAAATATGCAACCAGTCTAACAGCAGGAAGAAAAATGAACTGCTGGTGTACAGTGTGTGGATGTCAAATGATTGGCTGTTGGCGAAAAAGCCAACAATGTGAACAATGCACTGCATTTATTCTGTGGCTTGCTTTTCTAGATTTTTCTTCTTCCCGTTCTGAAACCTTTTACCTTTTCATGTCCCACACACCAGCAGCCATACAATAAGCTGGATGAAGTCCAAGCTCCTTTTTTTATAATAGAAATAATAGAATGAGTCCAGGTAATACTTTCCAAATGAAATGTCATGCAGAAGTGTCACTTTGCAAACATAAATTGTTCAGACTTCAAAAAAAGACGTAGAAATTGGCAGGTCCTTTGTCTGTTACAGATATCTTCCATTATTATATTGCTGCAAAGGGAAAAAAGCAGCTTCTACCCGTTTAAATCTGTAAACTGGCTCTATGAACTGGGATTCTTTAGGAAGTTGAGAGCTTAGTCCTATGGGTACTTCTTATGCACCCAAATCGTTCTGTTGAGTTTAATAAAAGTCCTTGCATGAGTCATGTTCCTCATGAGCAAGTATTTGCAGGCTTTACATTGTAGCTACCATAGAGAATTAAAAATTAATCCAATCAGGAGTTTGCTAGAAAAAAAACAAATCTCCACCTCAGATGTTTTGATTCTTGTGTTGGGTGGATCAGCTCCCATGCTTAAGTTACTGACATTCATAACAGCTTGGAGCCTTGTATGCCTCCTGCCATCTCACCAACATTAGGGGCAGTGTGTTTTAAAACATTGATGCTATTTAAAGGGTGGCATGACTATTTCCTCTCCTCCAGAAGGGATACACAACCTCACAGGATCCTTTTTCTCATGACATGTTTTTCAATAAAATTTTCCCAATTTGGTAATCAGCTGGGAAGAAAGAACATTTCACAATGTTCATAAGGCTTGTAGGTATTTTGACCAGACATAAGATTTCCTATTGATAGTATTAAATGCTTTGGAATGAAATGTTTTGGGTTTTCCATCTGTAGGCTGTCTGAGATGTCAGCAGCCAATATGACCTGCTCTTTCCCTTTTCGGTCTATAAATAAAAGGCAGCTTGTTTAACAGATCTTGGAGCAGAGAGCAGAGGTGTATATTAATGAGCTTTCTCTAATGGCACACTGGACCTATTTAGCACTACGACTGTGAAGGCTTCTCTTTTTCAGTCATAACTCATTTCCTAAGAAAATGTCAGTTATTGCTTCACCTTATGGTCTGAGCTGTTTAGTTTATAGTTTATTTCTTCTGATCTGTACCACTGACAGATATTCTAGACATGACTGTGATTAAATATGCTTATGAAAATGGTAAACATTTGATAATGCAAGCCCTCGCGGGAGTACGCTGTTATTTCTGCATGGCAACATTCTCAGGTGCATTCAAAGTATAATGTGGAAGCAAAGAAAAAACATTTTAAGCAATTACAGTTATTAGATTAAATTGTTTGGTTAGGAAAATTGTGATGTGTTTAGATCACTGTGAGATAATTCAGTGTTTTCATAAATATGCCTTTTAAATGCATGGTACTCCAGCAGTAACGCTCCAGCGTGGCTGCAGTGTAAGATACAGATAACGTGTATTTCCATCTGGTATTGAGCTAATTTAGTCCTGTAAATTTCTACAGCATATTTTTTCCTTGTAGAAGCCTTATTCTGAAAGCACATTAGTTATAAAATCCAATAATTACATCATGCTATTTACTGTAATCATGTGGCATTGTTTTGTGTCTGCGCTCAGATGTGTGCAGCGTAGCGGTGTCTGAAGCACACATTGACAGTCTCACAAAAAAAAAGACAAAAGTACTAACTGCAGTATAATTATTATTTTTAATTGATGAACTTGTTTAAGAGTTATGTTGACTTTTACAGACTTTAAGGATCATGCAGTGTTTGTTACAGTTATCCCAGGCATCAAACGTCAACAAAATGTTTAAGACTGTAGGATTAGGCAATGACAGATTGGGACCAGATGTCTGGGAGATACTGTACGTAGCCTTCTCAGTTGATCAAATAGCTCTTACCATCCTAAAGTCCTTTGGAAATTGAACATTTGCTCTTTGTAGTTGAAGCTTAGACACTTCTGGGATTATGGGGGTTGTGGTTATTTGAAAAGGTTGAAGAACCTTACCCCTTGTCTCCAGGAATAGTGCTATTTGGTCTATACATAACTGTATGTGCACCCCATATATCAGGGGTAGGTGGCAGGGTTACAAGTGACAGAGAACAGCAGCGAAGTCCAGGAATTACCTTAGGAAGTCCTCCTGGCAGTTCCCTCAGCAGCCCGGTTGAGGTTACTCATCCTTGCCCCTGTACGGGGGAGGGAGGCTCTTCCGCTTCAAGCCGGGTCCCAGCAGTGCTGCCTTCACGTGTGGACTCGTAGGGAAAAACTGCAAAGGATACAGTTAGCAGATCCAGCAAGACATAACAGAGTCAAAACAGAGGTTTTCCTGGAATCCTTCAAAGCAAAGACCTTTCTGCAGCTCCAAAGGAATTGTCCCAGCCTTTTGCTTGTCAGTCCTGGCCAGCTCCTTTCCTCTCTCCCTCTCAGGCCTTTCACCTTTGCTCTTCCCCTCTCCTCAGCCAGCAAGGTTCCCACCCCCACTCCTTTTTCCACTGATTTTCTTCCTTTTTAGCCACTTACCTTTAGCAACCCTGCCTTCCTGAACCTCTGAGCTGTAGTCACACCGCTCCTTGCTTGTGTGTTCTCCCACCTTACAGTTAGCCTGAATCGCAGGGCACTGTGACTGCCCCACTCACTGTATGTCATCCAGCGTACTGGAGCTGGATAATATGAAGAATAAAAATAAGAAAAAATAATAATATAATTAAGAAAAGCCATTGAAGTCAAGGCATATGTGGTGACGGAGCGTTTGGATTATGCGTTAGCACCAAAAAAAGGCTGTTGACCACAGTAAAAGTACAATAAATTCATGTTTGTGTGAGTGTTGCTGCTCGCATTGTAGCTCTGAGCGTTTATGGTAGGGCCTGTTCCTTTTCTTCCTTAAGTCCCAATCCAGCAAACTCTTAAACATATGTGCGTTCATGTGTTTCAAATTAAGCTTGTGTTTAGATGTTTTAGGACATTTGCCATTGGAATTTTTGCTACTGACATCAATGGGAATGGAGCTGGACCTCTAATTAGTTTGGATTATTCTGCATACTTTCCTACTTCACATTAGGCTGTAGATACGAAGCTGAAGACTGATAATCCACTAGAAAAACATGCTGAGGGTCAAAATCCTGCATTGGTGACTGGATAGCTCAGAAATGACTGCTGTGACATACCAGGTCTTTCTGCCCCTGAGACGACACGGAGATGAGGGTCAGGCTGTGCAGTGTCACCGTAGTGACTCCGATGCTGGCAGGGTGTAAAGTCTGCCAGGGACCCATCAACAAGCAACGTTGCCACCTGATGTCCTCCTGGGCAAGGTGTTTCGATGCCATCTGTCAGAACCAGCCCTTTAGAGAGGGCAGTGGAGCTTGTAAAAGGCTCGGGCTGGTCAGGGGAGACTGCTTGGGTCACGGGGAATAGCTCACGCAGGTGGGACAGCACAAAAACGACGGGAGAAGCGTGCTCTTGCTGCTCACCTGGGGTTCAGGTGAGCGAGGCTGCAGAGCTGAGCTGCAAAACAGCTTTGTTAGACCCTGGGTCTGATCCCAGGCTACCTTGGGGCTGTGGATCAGGGAATAAAGCCAGGAGGAGTTGAGCTGAAATTGAGAAGGGTGTTGGTTAGCAGGGGGTGATACAGCAGTGTGAGCACGGCACTGATCAGAGGACACTGAAGAAAGGGAACAATAGGAAAGGAAAGGGAGCTGGGAAACAAAGAGCAAACCACGTTCAGAACCTCACAACTCCAGTTACCAGGGGCTGTCCTTGTGAGAGATTTGAGGGGCCTTTCTCCATCAGCAGTTCAAATTGCCTCCATCAGGCACCAGGAGACCGGGTGCCTCCAGCTTACTGCCTCTTCTAGGCGCCATCTACATCTGCCTTCCCTTCCCATCCCTCTGCTTGCAAAGTCAGAAGTTTGCACACACCAATGGGTGTAAGAGGTGTGTGCATGACAAGCAAAATACATCAGGCGTTGGTGACATTGTCATTTCTGTGAGGCCACCCAAAGCACCACAGGTTGTGAATATCAGTCTGCAGAACAAAATCCTGACTCAGCAGAAGGAAGTGGTGAGATCCCAAATTGTAGCGGAGCCAAGTTCCTATCTGTATAGAGCCACGAGGAAATCTGCAATGCCATGAGGCTGCAAGGCAGAGCGGGCAAAATGGGCACACCACCACATGTGAGTGTGCAGGGAAGTGTCTGTGCACATGAATAAGCATCTGAGCCTGTGTTCTGGGTTTGCTGGTGCATGTGCACGTACATGTATCTGTGCTCACCTGAGTTAATCCTCAAAGCCCATCCTAGACACAGTTCCTCCAGTGCAGTCGCCTGTTGTCTGTAACACTGAAACTCACCACTGAGCAATGCAAAACACTCTTTCTCTGGCCCAGTAGCTGGAAATTTTAAGCATTTATTTATTTATTTATTCAGATTTAATTTGAAACAGCTCCTTCTGTTATGAATGCTATGCAGCATATTATTACTGAGTTCCTTAATGAAACGGGTGCTTAACAAATCAGAATTGCTCAGGTTACTGGTTGTGTAAATGCTGAGGACAGATCTGAATGATACGGCTAGTAAAGAAAAGGGTGCAGAATGACAGCAGAGCTCCTTTGGATTGATCTTCAAATGGATCGGGTCTTCTTGTAATAGTCTGTGCTCATCTGCTCCACTGTATAGGATTTCAGACACCTGAAACCAGGTTCTTACCCGCCACAAATAGCATCTCGTGCTCTCTGTCCGTAGCAGCTAATTGTTATTTCCCACAGTGGATCCTGTGCCAATTAACATTTGAGAGAGCTCATCAGAACACTTGTTCTTTCTTTGGATTTTCTGTACTGGCACCATGTCTTCAAACGTTCAGTACTTCAGACAAAACGTGTGAGATATTTATAACCTGTGTATTATTATTGAGCTACACACCATGTCTTCAGTGACAGATTAAATGAACAGCACAAAATGTTGTGTTTCATCCATAAATTTCAACAGATGTTTGAATGTTGGTTGATTTATTACATGTCCAACTTGGATCTTACACTGTTCTCATTGTGGCTGCACATGGTTTATTTAATAGCGCTTTACAACGATTTTTTTATGACTTTTTCAGTTTGAAGGTTGCAACAAGGCATTTTCTAGGCTTGAGAACCTTAAGATTCACCTCCGGAGTCACACTGGGGAGAAGCCGTACCTGTGTCAGCACCCAGGCTGCCAGAAAGCTTTCAGCAACTCCAGCGACCGGGCAAAGCATCAGCGAACACACCTGGATACCGTAAGCACGATTTCATACAGGGAGTTGCACTGAGTTTTCCAATAGTCCTTGTACACAATCTGTCCTGAAACTGAAGGGTGACTTTTCCTTTTCATGAGGAGCATCTCAGAAAACTCAGCTATAAGCAACTGTACTTTTGTTTTTAATTCAGTGTTATTCAGAAATAAAAAATGGCTTGATCTCAGAGAGGCAAATTCAACAGTCTTATTCATGCTGAGGAATAATGTACACAGGAATAAGTTACTCAGCAAACTCTCCCATTGTTCCCATTCCAGTAAGAGGAGGCACCAGTACAATAAGGTATAGTATGAGTGCAAGCCGAGTCATCGCTGCTGTGCTCAATGTATGTCATTGTCTCACTTCCTATCCTGTGTTGCTTCATTAAAGTCTGTTCTGAATGAATGCAAAAGCAGCTCAGACATCTAATGGAAGGTAAATGCCTCTCAGTTTTGGACATAATTTTGTAAAGGTAAAGATACAGCTGTGGTGTAAGCTAAGTACCCACCACCAGTATGAACTGTAAAGGTATGAACCTTTATATAGAGTTGGTGGTTCTGGCTCAGCTCTACAAGTCTTCCCACTTGCCATGCAGGGAAGATGGGGACCTGTCTGGTGTCTTCAGCTCTGATAAAATTAAATCGCCATATTATGGGGAAAGAAAGTAAGTAGGCAACTCTGTAGATGAGTTAAGTCCCCAGCATAAAGCTTTTAAAGAATAACAGCCCAAGTTGTTCCTTTGTCTTTTTCAAAGAAATGAGTATACGGTTTAATGTTTGGCCAAGTGTTTATGGGGCAGAACTTTTGAGTTTAATTGATATTTACTTTTTAAGCAGTTACACATTTCAGACAGTGCAGCATTAAGGAATGTCTCATGTACATTATGCCTTGCAAAAACAAACAAGTAGGAGAAGCGAGTCAGTCACATTTTCCAAACCAAAGCACACTTACAATAACAATGTTTTATTTATTTGAAAGTCAACCTGAGATATTTGAATTTGTAATTAGTTCTAAAATGCCTCTCTTTTGAAACTGGATATACTAAATTGGGTGCATGGTTTTGAAATGTAACTGCTTGAATCTAATGGATATATTTTTTATTAGTCAGACTCACAAATGGAATGCCATTTATTAGTTTTGAAAGATAATTCAATGAGTTAACAAAATAAGCAAAAATATTTATATCTGTTGATCTGTGCACTATTGAAGATAAATCTCTTAACTTTCTATTTTCTTTTCTTCTTCCTGTATCTCTGTCTTAATTGTCTGAAATGCTCATAAATCAGCAAAAAGGTACAGTAATCATTTTCTACTAACTTTCTTAAATGACTAAAAATATCATCCATGCTCTTCTGTTTCAGGTTCTTCAAAACTGTTTCTGTAACCCTACACTATACTAAATGACTTCCACTTATTTGCATTAATTGAAGTCCTGTGATTTGACTTGGTGTATTGTATGAATGTAAAAAATAATTTTTTACATTCTACGGGCTATGGGATGGTGCTACTGTATAGACTGCACACTGTGTTAGCTCAGTGGCAAAATAATTGTCCATAACATCGAAGCAAATAGCCAAAGCAAATAGTCAGATTTTCATCTAGTGTCCATATCACTAAATTGAATGATTCTATCAGTAATTCAGATTATACCAATTATTTGAAAAATACTCTGCTCTTTGTTCTGCAAAGAGGCATTTGTTGAAGTTTTCCATGGTCCTTCCTCAGGTGTCAGTTCCCTGTGTGTTCCAGACACTCTCCATAAATCTGCTTTGCCCTATAACTTTCTGGGTAGGTGCTGTGTTAGCCTGTAAGGCCATGATTTGGTGAATGATTCTATTATTCCTTAAGAAATTTCCTGCTGGCTGGGCAGAGCAGCAGTACATATCCTCTTGAGGTACTTACAAAGAAAAGGGGTTTATACAGACTACTTATTCCTTATTGAGTGCATTTGGAATTGGTTTTAAAGCTTCTTAATGTAGGTCATTCCATCATTTATCTACTCCAGGAGGAGAATCTGTAAATAATTTCAGAGACTTACTGTGTACGCTAGTTTGATCAGATCTCTCCTAAATCATCTGGAAGTAGATCTTTCTCCTAGGCAGAAGCAGAACAAAGGGAACGTATCTGTCCTTGTGGTAGAAAGGGCACGTCATCACTCCTCCACAAGTAAAGCAACCCGTGTAAAGGACCTCACAGTCACTTCTCCCAAAACTTTTTTTTTTTTTTTCATTTTGTGCATCCTCCATCTGAAATCAAGGGGAATAAAGAATGTGACCCTGGGGTCACGACAAACCAGTTTTCTAGCTTTGGGAAAGCACCAAAAAGACTTACTGGTACAAGTGAGAAGGCCAAGATTATGTTGACAGATGAGGCAAGAAAACAAAGCACAAAGGCATGTTCGGCTTTGAAACGCTGTGAGCTTTGACACGCAGCACTCCTTGCTACCAGTTAAGTCAATGGTTACTTAACAACAAGTGCCAGAGTCCCTTTGTTCAGCTTGGTAATTGCACATTCACTTGGCTGCTGTACTGCAGCACGGAGATAGTGTTTCGCTAGCTGGAAGTAGGCATAACTGAGAGGAGAACTTGGTGAGGCTTTCCATTGCTGGGACTCCAGAATCAGCAGCTAAATTGGAGTGCCCTTTAAAATTTATTTATTTTCATAGGAGAAGAGCACGCTGGAACTGCTTGCCCAGGCTCAGATGGCTTTCGTAGGAAAGTGCTCATATTGTGCCACGTTTCAGCGAGCTCTGACACATGCCAAAGTCAGCTGGAAAGGTCTTCCCAACAAAGTCAACAATAGTGGATTTTTGTTTTTGTATTGATTTTCTCAGATGTTAATGTTTGATGCAGGTTGTTTGCTTAGGAGTTATAAAAAGAAAGACGTTGATGTTGTTCAAAACAGGAAAAGGGTATGAAGGAAACCAAATGTGTGCTATTCCACAAGTTTTACTCTGCTGCATGTGGAACATAGTTGTTGTAAAAACTATGTAAACCAGAATTAGAAACCAGAACTTCTATATTTATAATTTTGTTGGGTGTTCTCGTGATCATTTAGTCTACTGTTAAGGCTAGAAGACTTAAAGCTCTCAAAGCCCATCCAATTACATCTCATTAGCATTTAATTCAGCTCAGTAATATATCCAGTGTGCAGGATTACAGATGTGTCAAATGCTCTCAGCACTTGTCTGGAGAGCAAAGTCAGAGCCATCGGCGCTGCTCCTCTGTTTGCGCTGTGTCAGGCGTTTGTACTCAGAGTTTGCAGATCTGGAAACGGCAAGCAGAGCAAGCAGCTCAGGCTTAATGCCATGGTGCACAGAAATGGCTCTGTGTCCTTCAGGCTCTGTGTGCCAACTGCAGAGATGCACAGAAATATGAAATTTTTTCCCTTCCCTCACACCTACAGAAACCGTACGCCTGTCAGATTCCTGGCTGCTCCAAACGCTACACCGACCCCAGCTCGCTGCGCAAGCACGTGAAAGCTCATTCAGCCAAAGAACAACAGGTGCGTAAGAAGGTAAGACTCACCAGGCAAGAAGTGACGCATCTCCAGGTCTCCACAGTTTTTAAATTTAACTTTAGTTTATATATTTTCGAATCAGGGTTCCTCTGCAATACCGCTGCAAGAAAACTCAAATTGTGCTCATTTCCCTGTTGGATTTTGATCGTTATTGCTCACCAGCTCACTTCATAGTTCTGCACTTCCAAGGCCACCACCTGGTAGTTTCACTTTGTCCCACGCTTTCTGCCCAACCATTTTTTTCCTGTTCACAAGCCCAAATTTTGCAGTCATTCGCA
Source organism: Aythya marila (assembly GCF_965140915.1). NCBI lineage: Eukaryota > Metazoa > Chordata > Aves > Anseriformes > Anatidae > Aythya > Aythya marila. The sequence continues at coordinate 27,254,842 of NC_139049.1, read as the reverse complement.
TGAAATGTTCACGCATTGAGTCTCTGCAAACAGCTAGTAAATACATGCTAGCAGATTATCTCAAATTCAAGTGAAACAAAGCCAGCATACTATGGAAACGTCAGAAAAGGAGTGCTTGTAATTGATCAGAATGAACCCCCCCACGCTTCTCCCACCACATCTGTGTTTTAAACACATTTACAAGTCATTCCAAACCCAGGCTGCTAGTTGTGTTTCACTAGTATTAGATTCAAATAAGCATTTTGGTTTCTACGGGCTGAATCCTGAACTCATTATTGAACGGGGAGGCTTATGGGCTCCAGCCCAGGATCAGAGACTTGTTTATTACGCATTTGTACACGCAGTTTGTAAACAGATGATTGGGACCCCACAGAGCCGGGCTGTGACAGAACAGACCATGAGCATATTTGCGGCCCAGGAGTGGCAGGGAATACACGGCTTAGCAAGCAATGACAATTAGCTCCAACAAGCAGCAGTGGTGTCCTCAGATCCAGTCAGATCTTTTATGTCGGTGGGCAGGGCTGGAAAGGACTGCCCAGGATTGCAGCCCAGCTTTGTTTTATAGGGTAATGTGGTTTCACTACAGCTCTCGCCTTGGAAGGTTCCTCAGAGTGTGCTGTGCACATGCCTCCCACACCAGAGGTTGCAAAGCACTTCTCAAGAATACCATAAGGGAACCTTTAGGTCCTACTTGACAGTAAGAGACAAAAAGCTGTAACCGTAATTAGCCACAGAAAGAGGTAGACTAGTGTCAAAATCTTTTGCAATAGCAAGATCTTTGCAACAGGAAGATTTGTTACATGGAATTCTCAGATGACCCCGGAAAGCAACCATGCTCTGTGTTCTGAGGGAGAGAACTGCCCACCTTTTTCCTTCCAGTGGTTGCTGATGTACTTCTTGGGGAAAGGAAGGAGGGAATTCTTTCCTAACAGCAGATATGGGTATTGTTTGTTCAGTTCTGACTACAGGACTTAATACAGGAACTCATTAACAACCTTTACGTCTGGACAAAGGAACAGTCCCCATTATTACACCCCAACAACTGATGAGGCCAATTGCCAGTTCTGCAGAGGAAGGCGGGGAAAATACCTAAATCCAAATTTTGCATTAAGGGGCAAAAAGTACTTCCTGGATAAGCAGGGGGAGGCCTTAAGCATAGAAGGAATACAGCAGGGCAAATGCTCTGCACACACATTGAAAACTCGGGCTACTTGGACATACCAGGACACCAAATATCCAGGGTTTCATATCTCATAATCTCCTAGCTTGAGGAGTTTTTCTGCATGTATATACACACCCTCCCGTAGACTTATCAAGTCTATCTTAAAATAATGTCAATTCCTTGCTTCCCACACCTTATTTGGTAGACCAAATCTAAATCTGCTCTCCTCCAGAGGTTAGAAATCATCTTTGGATTTCCTGTCTCATTTGCCCATGATAACTTTATGAATATTTGATCCTTTGTCTTTTTTCCTTTAACCTAAAAGGCATCTGAGAAAGCAGTAGATTGGAAGAGCATTTTGATCAGGCTCTCTTAACAGGGACCAAGCTGAATCTGATTCATAAAGAAATAATAAACAGATATTTCACTTAATCATATTACAGGAAAAAAAAAAAAAACACAAAAAAAAAAAACAAAAAACCACCACCCTTTCACAACTAAGTAAATCTCATTGCTATTGAAATAGTGATGGTCTACATTGGATTTCAGACATAGGATAAAAAGGGAAAATATTGTTCACACTCACTTGCTCAATTTTGGTTACTACTCTGGAAAGTCAGTTTCCTGTTGGCATCAGCTTCCTCGGAGTTCTGAGCAGCAATGATTTAGCCAAGGAAGAAAAATGCTCTGCCCGCATGTCTCAGTTGAGATATGCTACCAAAATGTGCCATCTCTGATACAAAAGAAAATGTCCTGTGCTGAGACTTACATCAAAGGAACCCTGAATATTACGAACATGGCTTAGATGACTGCAGCGGTAATATTTGGTTGTTCTGAACAGCTTTACAAGCACAAAATACGAGAAAGTTAGCTGTTAATTTAGTAGTAGTTTAAGTTTAATTGGCTGCAGATGCACTTTGTGATCCAAATGTTAGATGTTTATCTTGATCAAACAAATGGCTGTATAGCAGAATTCTGAATAGGTTTGCCTGGATCTTTTATTTAGAATAACCAAACCCAGGGGAGATTGGTATGCAAAACTGTAAACAGAGAGACAATAACTATTTATTAATGGCTATAGAATATGATGGCTGTGTGTGTAATGTGAGCACTATATTATGACAAAAGCTTGGCAACGTCAGCATGTTTGAAAGAGAATTAGAAATGCTTTTCTTTCTTAATTCTCCTCTCCTGCTGTTTTTAATATGATCGACATTGTGGTTTTCAAGAGTTTGCTTCAGACACTTTTGCCAGAGCTTTAATTTACTTGGAGAACAGCTGACATATTGGTGATACCTCGTACACATTACTGACAGCACATTATTCCACCAGTTCTAATCTGATAAGCACAAACACTTTTCTTTCCCTATCAAATGTCTTTCCAAGTGTCACAGTAACAACGTCATGCAATCCTTTTGCCACAGAACCCAAGAAACTATAGAAAGCCTGAAAATATGCAGTTAAACTACTATGGAAGGATTGAAGAAACCCAGGGTACATTATTGTCTGGAGCAAACTGCTCTCAATTTAAGATTAACACACTTAACTTGTGTGCTTAAGAAAACCCAAATTATGTCTAATTAGAAATACCAACTAATAGATATATCCTTAATTATACCAAGTTGCTAAGAATGTCATTTTGCTCCTTCCTTCTGTACATAATCTTTAAGCAAAGAGACATATGAATTTAATTAGACGTCATTTGGTTTACTTTGAAACAAAATGTTTGTTTTATCTTCCTCTTGTAGCTAAATTCATGTACTGATATCGAACAGGATGTACTAAGTGAATGCTTAGCTATACAACAGCTCCACACATCTTCACAACACATTTTGGATGGGAAATGTGGTCGATCTGTAGGTCATCACGATTTAATTACAGGTAAGAATATTTCTAATAAGTATCATGCTAATGTCAATACAATAACAGAAAAGCTTGTGGGTCTGATTTGCCACAATGGAAGAGGTTAGAAAAAAATACATAATAAAATAAAATGAAATAATTTTGTGAGTTCTTTGCTAAGATCATCAATAAAACATTTTAGCTTTGGGCCAAATTAATCTGTTTTAAATTGATTTAGTAGCTCAGTTCAAGCTTTCCAGATAAATCCTAGCTTTTTCCTGTTGAGACTTAGAGAAAACCAAAGGTAAACTGGGATTAGAAAACAAGAATGCCAGATGCTCATTCACCTGCACCAAGGGATGAGCTGGTGCTCTTTATTACTGTATTTTGCTTTGTAAGAGTACTAAGTAACTAGAGTTACTTAGGGAAGAATTTCATCCTTTTTTTCTCACACCAGATGTTAAAAACAGCAGCAACAAAATCATCCTTTTTGACACCTCCTATTCCCCTTTCTAGTTTAAGTTGCACTAAAACGTTGGAATGTACCTGGTGAGCAGGATGGAGTAGGAAGGGAAATGACCCATCATTCCAGCAGCGCTCCCCTGGGAGTCTGCACTCCCGGTTTATATGTGGCTCCTCAAGAGGTGGCAGGAAGCTGGAGGGACTTGGGGGGATTACTTCAATGCTCTGGCTTTGTCATCTGCACTCCTGAGATGTGTGAGGGCAACACATGGCCTCTGCTCTCCACCCTTGGCAGTCCAGCCTCTCCCTTCCAGGCAGGACAGGAAAGCCCGGTGACATTGCCCTCAGGATGGGGTGTGGTTAATAACCTCAGGAATAGCCTCAGATTTCAAGTGGCCACAATAAAACAAGAAAAAAGTTACTGCTTACAGATAAATGGACCGGCCCTGACCTCACAGTGTCAGTTCTGAGAACCTCATCTGAAATTAAAGGTTTAGTCTGTCAATAATACTGGTTTTCTCCAATAATTTCTTTGCAGATTATATCAGTCTGTCACAGGGTTGTTGTAAAAAACTTAGTAAATCTTTCCCGATACTTCCATCGGGTCACCCTATAAGAGACCCCATCACATGCACAGTATGAAAAAGTGCTAGGGAAAATAAATCACTATTTTACAGTGAAACAGAGGTTACTTCATATTATGTGTGGTGTAATTCCATAGGCAAAACTGTTTCTCTATCATTATTTAGGGCAAATAAGCTAAAGTGCTGATCCTTACAGATTTAAAGCATAAGGACATTCCTGCTGCCACCTATAGTTTGGATGTTTGCTCTTTCACATAAGCAGAGATAATATTTCTGGACAAAGCAGCTGTAATACTGTATATAGGATATGTATGGATGAATACAGTATATGATGGTCTCTTAATGCCACTTGAAAATATGAAAGTGTTCATGGTTTAAGCTTTTTTCTTTTTTTTTTTTTTTCCAAAGAAACCACATTATTAATGTGCAGAGCTCTGGGCTTTAGGGATCACTTGGATTCCTGGAGAGTTTCAGTTTTGTCTTTCTCCAAGTTAAAGCACATTTTAAATATGTCAGGGATGAAAGCCAATCATAGAAAAATGAAATATGTAAAAAACTCCCGTCCCTTGTGTCAAACTTCAAAGCAGGTTTGTGCTTAGGACTGAGTAAGACAGTGAGCAAAAGAATATTTTGCAGTCAGAGGAACCCATTGTTTGCTTAGATCTTCTTTTACCTTCTTTGTAAATTGCTTCATGGCTGCTCACATTCAAGTCCAGCTGTGCCCAAGGGCTTCTCTCGCTCTCCCAGCAAAGGAAGTTATCTCCATTCAGGTAACCCCATGCAGTCATCTTTTCTGGGCCTGCCCATTTTGTTATTTTTTTTTTTTTTCTGGTCTCTCCTGGCATAAAGCTGAAAAAAAAAAAAAGGCTGCTAGTCACAGATGCTCAAAGTACCATTTTGGCAACAGATGTTAAGGTTAAAGGCCAACCCATTTAAATTATTGATTGATGACACATATTTACAAGCTGAGGTGGTCAATGCATGAAGAGGCCCAAGATGCACAGCCCTGAACTGGGTTGGGCTTGCAGAAGCAGTCATTTATAACAGCTCCAAAGGCTTCTGTGCGACTTCAGGTACTAAGAATATAGTACCTGCTGTAAAAAAGGGAAAAGAAGCTGGAAAAGAAGAGGAATTTTTGGAACTATTGAAAATGATACTGAGTGAGGCTGGAATAGCAACTGCTCTTCCTCCTTGACTTCTTCCATTGTAGAGGCACCTGGTTTCTCAGGCAGAGGGAGTCCCTGGAGCAAAGGAAATGCAGCATTTCTCTGCTGTCAAATGACTCTTCCTTACTGTTAGGGATTGGCAGTGGGCAGGACTTGTCCACCCTCGTGTCAGCAGATACCTCTTTCTTTCCAGAACAAGGCAGTTCGCTCTCTTTCCTGATAAACTGCCACTGCCATTATTTCCTTCTAAAAGTGCTGTTGTTGCTGGGCTTCACACCCAGTCATGGGATCCGGGTGACAGCAGCAACTCCAAATTTTGAGTGTTTTAATTCTGTAAATACACACATTGAAATTTTGACAGCCAAAATGAGTTCCAGTAGCAGACTAAATGGCTCATGGCCTGCGTAGAGCCTAGCGCGGTACGCCCGGCACAGTGCCCACGAGCAGTGAAAGGTCTGTTCCTCTGAAGGAAGTGAAGTTAATATTCTGTTGGAGTGCCCTTGTTTTGAACTTAATATTAAATAAGTTCAATTTGGCTCTTAGTGACTCAAGAGAAATGAATGTCTCACTGCAGACTCACATGGAATCCCATAGTAAACCCCGTCTTCCATTGCTTGTGCCACATGGCCTTGGAAATACTCCTAATTACAGGCAGACACCCCCTGCAAGCAAAGTGAGCAAACAATAGGGGCAATGCTTGGCCTACGTTGGCTCATCTTTTGGCTTTCTCACTATCCAGAAGCTTCAGGGGCGGACGCGGCCCGCTCCAAGCGGAAGGCTGTGCAGTCTCAGAGCTTCATCGCCAGGCCCAGGAGCACACGGCCCCGTGCCTGGTGCCAGAGCAGCCTCGCAGCTCCCTTTTTGCTCTCCCTGGCCCAGCGTTGTGCAGATCGGGGCTCTGGACCTAGTCTCATTTCCTTAGGAAGTGAGACTTACGTAATCGTTGTGCTCGCCGCTGTCCACATGTGTCAGTCCCCTTCCCCACAGTTTTATTTTTTTAATCCGTTAGCCAAGCTCAACCACATTTGAGAAACGCCCCAGAGATAATTGCGTTCTGATGAGTCTCATGAATCCTGGCAGCTGGATACCAGAGAGTGGCACCCAAAACGAGCGTTCCCCCCCGCGGGAGCAGCAGGCAGGGCTCAGCTGGGCCACATGCTGCTTGGCAGCCGCCAGCGCACGTGCGGCGCCACATTTGTCAAAGCGTCACAGAGGAGATGGGGACAGCTGGCTTCATCCCGACGTGCTTCGGCTGAGGTTGCGGTGGGCTGCCGAGCGAGCGGTGCTGCGGGGCCGGGCTGTCAGTGCGAGGGCAGCCAGCGGCCTCTGGGGTGAGGCAGCACACGCTGCGGTGTGGCAGGAGGGCCGGGGGGACCCGAGGACAAGAGATGCCGCGTGTCCAACCCAGCAGGAGCGAAGGCGTTGTGGTGAATAAAGATGCAGGAAAAAGAAAGCTCACTGGTGAACTAACCCCACAAACCTCAGCACACATGCTGCAAGCGGGGTGCTTTTCCAGAGGAGGTGTAATCTGTAAGTGAAAACACGGATTAATTCAGGGTAGATGGAAGGAGCCCTGCTTCAATGGGAGAGGAGCTCCAAGCCCAGTGTGGGCAGTGGGTGTCTGCCCACGTTGTTCCACAGCTGGGTAAATTCCTCTGTGTACTGGTCCTGGCAAAGTGTGACAGAAAGGGAGAGCGGCAGCAATTGTGGTTTCATTTTCTTTTCTGATGGGGTGGGTTTGAGTGCATGGGATTGTGCAGGACACAGCTCTCAGACATAAGGATGTGTGGGGTGTTTTTATTAACTTTTTTTTGCCTCTCTAGAGGGGCGTGCTGGCTGTGATTTTCTTGTTGTAAAGGTAATACCTGAGCAGTAGCTGAGAATCAGGTACTGTGGCACTCTGTCTTCATCCACCCCAAGCAAAGAACTGAAACCATCCATGGTAACTGGGGCAGTAAGGAAGAGCCCAGGGGAGACCTCTGAAACATTCATGAACTGTTCAGGGGTGGGACTGTAAGACAAAAAAAAAGTATGTGTTTACTGGCTGCTGCACTATTAGAACTCTCTTCTGTGAGTTTTTTAACTTTTTTGGGGTGAGCTATCACCAAGGGGCCGTTAAGGCTATCTCAGTCAGATAGAGAGCACAAACCTCCCTTCCTAGATTCAGCAGTTTCCTCCAGGCTGTGCTGCCAGTATACCTGAACTGCATGTGGAAATACAGCTCAAGTGTGAAATGACACAGCACAAAGTCGAATGGGTGTTTGGCTCATCTGCCAAGCCTGAGAACAAATGTGTGAACAAGAAGGATCTGTGGGAAGTGGAATCGATTATATCGTAAAATAGGCTGAAGTAACAGCATTCTCACAGTGTAGCATCCTAGCTACTGGCTTACTGTTATCAGAAGAGGCTTTGACAAATAAATCCTTGCATCACCTGGGAACATCTGACTTCTTAAAACCCCTTCTGTCTGGCTTTCGGTGCAGAAAGCAAGTTGTTTTCACTGGCTGGTTGACAAATGTTCTGTCTAGCAGGAGACAGAGATGATGTGGTTCATTTTCGTTCTTTTAGATCTGTCAACAGCCGAGGACTCATTGTTCATGAGAGGTTTTTGACTCATCTGAAGTCCCTGACAAAGGTGGCTGGAATCTTGCCCTAGTGGTTCTAACTCTTCAGTCACAAAGAAACAGATGCTGACATTCAGCCGCTGCTTACCCACCCGGAGGGCTGTCACACATTCCGCCTGGCCTCAGCTTTTCCTGTTGCTTTCTGCCCGTTACATGTCCCTCAGAGGGTTTGGGACGAGAGCCATCCCGAACCCTGCCAGTGGTGTGGGACACGGCAAAGCACGGCTGACACGCAGCTCCCTTTTCCTCGGTGTGTAACTCTCTCACACTGAGCAGGACTGGAAAGGTGGACACTGCAGAAAGAAAGAAGGCACAGAAACTAGCCCTCAGAGGATGTGTGGGGACTGCTGGGCTGTAGCTGGGCACTGGGAGCTGGCAAACCTCATCCGCCCCCCACAACTTTCACAGTACAATGTCAGTGGCTGCCCTAGTCCACGTCTGTGTACATGCCTCGGTGGGCCAAAACTCTGGGAGCTGTATTGTAGGTAAACGCAGAAGGCAGAGAAGCAGAGAAAAGAAGACCAGGCTTTGCCAAGAACTGCACTTAGAGGAGCCAGGCCTTTTTCCCCCCTGCCGTAGGGTGGCATGAGCAAACAGCATCTAGAACACCGAAGTACAGCGAAGGCAGGGTGAGAGTCCTGCCAGGTCCCACAGGCTGCTGGGGGGAGTGCGTCCACATCTCCAGTCACAGGACCATCCGAGAGTGTTGGAGGGGAGACACACACGTGGCAAAATGCCCTGATACAGCTTGAGTGCCATGGCAAACTCAAGTATTCACTACCATGCTGCGTGTCTGGGTAGGCGACTGCCCCAACAGAGGTGTGCTGCCCCGTGTGTGTGTCGGGGTGGGCTGGGGGACAGGGAAGGAGTTGGAAACTATCATGTCACTTGGATTCTCCTTTCCTTGCTTATTTTACATTGCAAAATGATGTTTGTTTGTTCACAGGCATGTACAGTGGTTCCAGTGCTAACCATAATGGTCCCTCACCAGGTGTATTGCCACCTCCTCACGACATCCCTTCAAGGCACCATCCTCTTGACTCCACCCTCTCCAGTCCACATCACCACCAGTCACCGCTGGAAAGTGCCAGGGAAGGGTATGTGTGTGAAACATGCTTGGCCTCTGTCAGGCATGATAGTGAACCATTAATTGTTTATCTTGGTTTGCATGAATGCTGTTTGAATGAAAAACACTGACTCAAACTAAGCAATTCTGTTTGTTTTAGAATTATAGAGTAATTTAATTTGGAAGGGACTTCAAAAGTTCACCTCATCCATCCACTGCGCAAAGCAGGGCAAACTTTGACATTTCTAAAAATTTGACATTACAGCCATATCTTTGTCTTCCATGAAATACACTGGGATTTTGTTTTTCTCCACAGAGTGCAATTGTATTTAATTTTTTAAATTCTTCCTCAATGACTTCTTGTAGATTTGGATAAGTGCAGAGAACTTTTCTTAGCTAAGATGAAAAAATTCTCAAAGGGTAAAATCCAAACTATGACTCACTCGGGAATAAGGCAGTGTTTGCCTTTATAAGACTTAGTTTGTGTCAGAATGGCAAGTTTTCTCACTTCCTTGCTCTCTGTTGAGATTTTGGTAATGCATTTTTCAGCTGTAAGCATTAACCAGTAAGATCCTAATCAGGGAAGGGGATATTAGCACAATGATTGCAGAGATTGCGTTGCTACAGTACAGATTGTATTGCATCGCTACCTTATGTGATATTCCTATTTTACCATTTCTTCAAGGCTTTCAAAGCATCTCAACAGCAAAGAATCTCTGTAAGCCACAAAATTCAACTCATCTTTCTGCTACACTCATGGTGCCTTCACTCATGTAAATCACACATCAAACTTGGATTTTTTTTCTTCCCAGTGCTTTGGACAGGGAGGGTACTCTGATTTTGCTTTACTGATGGGAACTTGAGATAAAGGGAGATGAAGAAACTTTTTACCTAATAATACGTTGGGGTTCTTCAGCAAGGCCAGCGAGTGAATGTAGATTTTTTCTATCTTTGTCAGTGACTGACCCATCCCTTCTTTTATATGGGGAAAGAAAAGCCCAGGAAGTTTTAATTGTACTCTTTAAGCAACAGATAGAAGGTGGGGTGCATGGAAAGAGCACAACAAGGAAAATTACACCTGGAATAGTTGAAGAACTGTCTGACTGAGGAAGTTCATTTAGGAACAAGCTGCTGTCTTTTTTTTTTTTTTTTTTTCTGAATTGGGGAATGAATGCTGTAGCAAGCTTAGCTTCTATACCCTGTTCCTCCCTCAGCCACCTCTTCTGACCCATGCCAGGAACAAGTGCCTCCCCACCATACAATGCATATCTGCCCATCATACGAGTAGACTTTGCCCCTAATTACTGAAAAGCTTACATAAGATGTCTGCGTCCAAACCCTCTCCCTCCCTGCCCTGCCCCCCACATTCCTCACCTTTTATTTCCCGTTGACAGACTCATGCCCATGGCAGAGACATGACCAACAGGAGGCACTGGGCAGGAGGATTTAGGTGGAAGTTGCAGCAGGTCAATGTGAGGTTTTCTGTAGCAGAGAAGGCAGTGAGTGCAAACAGGAGGAATGGAGATGAGAGTCAAAAATGAAGGTAATCCGCAAGCTACTCTTTCCCTGCAGCATGGGACTAGTTGAGCCCAGGGGAGCAGGATGCTTTCCTCCGTGCTCCCCAGTGCACTGCCCAGCTGTTTCTTCCTTGATTTGGTTCTAGGGTAGGCTTCCTAGGGTAGGCAAAAAGTCCAACTAAACGGCCTAAGGGTACACCATAGAAGGGACTTAACAGGTGGTCAGTAAGGTAGATTTGTTTCAAAAGCACTTCACGTCTTGGTACTGTTAATAAAAAACAAAAGCAAAGAGCTGACCAGAATGGGGGCAGCAGTCAACTTGCCAGTTTGAGGGGTTTGAAGGTCCCAGATAAATTCTCTGTCCTGCCCCTTGTGTCTCCCCACCAGAGTACAGCACTTCTCTTCAGCACTCACTGTGCTGAGTGAGCTGAGCTCCTCACCGGCTCCTTCTCCAGACGTTTTGATCATTTGCTTAGGCCAAAGCTTACATCAGAATGGTCACTGCTGTTTTCAGTTCTAGTGGAATTAGGATTCTTCCTCAGAGGAGATGACAGTGCTGATGCATTATCTCAGTGCTTACATACTTAAGCAATGCAAAGTCTTTGTGGAAACACCATAGTTAATATCCTATGACAAAATGTAAGTCTGGGATGATAATGGATTTCTAACAATGAACCAAACATCAGGAAATAGAAAAGGGAATGTATTTTTAATGGTTATTTTAAAACAGGCTATCTAGTTTCATGACATAATGACTTGGAATTTTTCAGGATCTCAAATACCATTTTCTAAACTCAAATAATCCACATTCAGTATTGTCACACCCAACCCCAGATCTTCTTTCTGTATTTTATCTGTTTATACTTACACAATTAAGGACTGCTGAAATAAAGCCCATCCATGGCATTTTAACTGCAAATACAGAAAGCTTAGTGTGAAGTAACAGCCTTTGAATTTCATTTAGCACAGTTTTGTGTAAAGCATCCGTTCATTTAACTAAGAAAAATCACTTAATGATCTAATACCTGGAGCCACTGAATTCTAGACCTGTTACCCCTTTCCCAGTTTGCAGCAGCATGCCATTACTCATACAAAATACACGTGGTTTACAATAGGAAAGAAACACCTAACACTACCTTTCTTCATGTGAACTGCTCTAGCTGGCTGGCAAACATACAATGTTTTGCCTCATTTGTCAGCTGTCTCAGCATTCACGTTTAAGTAAATGCAAAGAATTTCTATACTGTGAATCTGTACGATGACAAGACTGGATTGCATAGTTTAAGTCTGTGGAATGAACTAAGTGATTATTATCAAGAAATCTAATTACTGAGTCATCAAATATGCAAGATGCCAAAAACTACATGAGGCAGAGTACAAATAGTCTACTCAAATTCGACAGAAGATTCAGAATTTGATTTAAAGGCTTTTTTTTTTTTTTTTTTTTTTAATAAAAAAAAGCCCTATGCCATACCATCCTTTGCCAAAGTCAATACCAAGTGCAGCAGTCAATTTTCCCAAATGGCTTACTAGGACATTTAAACAGTTTGACAAAATTATCTAATTCACTTGAAAATGTTCTAACAAAATCTGACTTCATTACCAAATGTATTTATACTGGCATTATACAATATGGAGAACATTTTTTCAAATTCTGGTATGAAATATACGCTAGACCAAATAATTTACTTTAACTTATATTGATATTAATTAAACTAAAACTGTGTGACTGAGAAATCCTTTAGCATCCAGAAAGAGGGCTTGTCATGATTAGAGTTTAAATATATATTTATTTTTTACTTCAGGTAGCAAAATGTTATTTTAGCATTTCTTGCAGCATATGCTATATATAATGTCTAATTTGGTTTCATTTTCTCCATTGCAAAAGTAGTCCATTTTGATTTGTAGCAGTATGAAGATGGAAGCACAACTTTTAGTATTAAATCTTAGGTGGATGTTGCACTTGGCTTTCTCTCTGCTATTTTTTATGCTGGTATTATCTAAGTCATCTAAAAATGTACTTAGTTGTATTTGTAGACCAGTTCCCTAAGTTCCAGTTTAAAATGTTTAGTGTGATAAATTATTGGTTTAAATGAAACTGATCTGACTAAAGTTAAATGAGTTTAAGTGGTGGCACAAAGTAAGGGATTTGCACCAATTCAGCTTAATGACCGAACAAGGTCACTTTGTAGGATCTGAACACAGTCCCTCTATAAGTGACTGTGAGGCCCTCGCTCACTCGTGCCGCTCATAACAAACAGCACTTATGTTCTCAGAAGAAGCTGGGGGGACTGACAAATAGTAACTTCACCAAGAAGGTGATGTGTCTCCAAGGGAAAGGAAAGCAAAACTATTTTTTATATCCTCCTGTGGCAATTTAGTTCATTTCTGCTCTGTAAACACAACAGTCAATGAAGAACTAGTGAGATTAAGACATCTGTGGTGTCCATAGGTGATGATTAATGAGAACTCTGAATCCAGTCTTATAATTATGGTGAGTCTTTAATATCGAGGATTAAGTCATCAGGGTTAGAGGAAAGGGTTTATAGAACTCTCTTTTGCCTAGGCTTCTCACCAGCTAACTGCAACCAGTTCAAACCATGCTTCAGACCTCCCTGAAGAGCCACTTACCCATACAAAATCACAAGAAACAGGACTTAAGAGCAATCAAATGAAAAGAGACATTTTAATCAGGCTGCTTAAACATCAGATTTTTTGTTTGCTTGCTTGTTAGCACCTGTTAATTCAAATACCACAGAAATACTTCGCTGTAAAGAGATCTCTGTTAAAAGTTTAGTCCTTCATTTCTCTCTACTTCAAGTAAAACAAGGTACACAGAGCCTCCCTTTTTGCTCAACAAGGGAACACCAGATTTGAAATTCCTGATATTTTTAAGGTTGAATAAAATGCGCAGGATAAAATCCTGTGTGTTAGTTTTTTGTTTGTATTACTGCCATGTTATACTTAATAAGAAAGGTGTAAGCCAGATCTTGCATTGCTAGAATCTTTGTAGGAAACAAACTTTTACTCTCAAGAAGTACTCTGGAGAACTAAATACCTACACAGTTTTAAAACAGTTCCTAGGACCAAGGAGATGCATCATTCATTCATTGTGAATTCCACTGGAGAATACTCTTCATTTATAATAGAATACACAAGTCAGTGTTTTAGACTTTCTTTCAAAAGCACTAAAACCAATAACAAGAAACAGATATCCCTGACAGCTGAAAACATTTTCAATGGAGGAAGCCAAGAACCCATCATAATTTATCTCAGTGTTATGGACCTGAGCACGCAAAAGGGGCATCAGTACATCTGTACAAAGAAAGAACAATGTACAGGTGCGGAGCTGAGGTTCATGTAACAAAGAAAATCAGTAATTAAAAGCATCTGGTTGCAAATCCCAAGTCATTTATCTCATTGTAGAAAATGTGATCAGAATTCATTTATAATCATGTCCAGATAGGCTTATACAGTTTTTTCCCCCCGTAAAGCAAAATTAGCATTAGTTTAGGCTTACTTCAATGATACGCAGTTAAGAATAACTTAGTGTCTGATCATGGGGTAAAATACTGTTTGGCCATCAGCAGAAATAGATGGACGTGTATTTCATGTATGTTTCTAATAGAGCTGGATTGCCACTCATTAGAAAGCCTAAAAAAAGGGAGTGCTATGATCACAGCGTCACAGAGTGGCTGAGGCCAGAAGGGACCTCTGGGTCCTCTGGTCCAACCCCTGCTCAAGCAGGGCCACCCAGAGCAGGGACCCAGGCCCACATCCAGGCAGCTTTCGGAAGATCTCCAAAGAGATCTTCTTGCTCCATCATCCTCACAGCACAGCAGAGCTGCCTGGTGGTCAGACAGCACCTCTTGGGTTCCAGTTTGTGCCCATTGCCCTTGTCCTGGCACTGGGCACCACTGAGAAGAGCCCTGCGCCGTCTTGTTGCACCCTCCCTTCAGGCACTCGTAGGCATTGATAAGACCCCCTCTTGGTGACTGCCCAGAAGAGACACTGTAAGCAAAACTAGCTTAGAGTAAAATAGAGACAGGCACAGGAGAAGGAGGGAGTTTAAAAGAGTTGACCAGAGTAAATCAAGAAGCATTTAAAATGGATTCAACCACAGCTCTTCTGCGTTATGTTAATGATCTAAGCCATTACTGGTTTTATCTGTAGGTAAATTAGTTTCTCTTTCATTTTGTTTTGTTGTCTAAGCAGAACTTCTGCAGTTAGACATAAGCTATATACACTAAGCATAATAATTTGTCATGATACAACAACTTGTTATCTTAACATCCCCCCCTATTAGTGCCTTTTTGGCTGTAAACCTGAGGAAAGCAGGTGTCAGCTACTTGTGAAGAATCTACCTACACCTAGAAGCATCTTGCTGCACACTTGCCAGAGAAAAATGTCCTTAAATGACTAAAATAAGACAGATCAGTCAAGCGTGCAGTACGTCAGATAACATAGTGTAGACAATACCTGCGTTTGATTGCATGTCTTTGTAATTGACTTCCTGGCAATCACTTGAACCTAAAGCAGTGTTCTTTATCTAAATCTGTTTTGATATTTCTTTGAGCACATTAAAAATGATTTTTTATTTTATTTTTTCTACTTTGGTAACGTTGTCCTGCTAGATTGTTAGAAAGAATAAGATTTCCAAGTTCAGTTACATATAGTGCCTTCCACTGTAGTGATTCATCAGCTTCTTTTCAATGAAAATTATGAATGAATGAATCCTTAAAAATAAAAATGTATTTTATTTTGGCATAGTTCCTATCATGATTACCACGATTAAACTGCTCTGCAGATATTGCATATCAAGTAAGAGCAATTGTAGAGATATTAATTTCACATAGAAAAGCCCAGGTTTATGTACGTGAGTCCTTTTGTGTAGGTAGTGAAATGAGTTACAAAACAGTGAGTTATGTTTTATGCCCAACTATGAGACTTGTGTGTATTTGTTAGAACAGATAGCGAGTGTTTCAGTAACTGTACCTGAATACAAGGTCCTTGCAGAAAGCTTTTGAGTGTACCAGGAAAGGACTCCTCTGGTTCCTGTGTAATTTTCATCCAGAAGCTGTTTGCGTATCACTGTTGATTGGTAACATTATTCTAAAGCAATTAAATGACCTAAGACTCTCAAGTCCTATTAAAAGCTTCTTTGGATCGTGTTCTCCATGATGCTTGTGAAACCCCTCTAAGTGTGCTCGTGCACTCACTTGTTGACACTGCTCAGTGAAGATGCAGCACTGGATTAAAGCGATCCAATGCAGTATTCTGAATTAAGAAGAGTAGTTTGTACTTATCTAGAAGCTAGGAAAAGGCTGACTTTTCCTTAGTACTGCTTTAAAGGTGCTACACATGGGGGTATGTCACACGCTGCACTAGTAGCAGAGGCAGGAATAGAGTCCAAAGCTCTGAGCAGCAGGCACCTCCTCAAGCCAGCCACAACCAGAGCAAGCAAACAGAAAAAAATAAACAAAAATACTCTGTCGTATCTTGCAGTCATAGAGCAGAGACTGAGTATCAGACAGCCCAATTACTTGTTTGCTTGGTGTTTATAGAAAAGGATAATAAAATGCAATGATGCCCAGCAAGGTGCTCTTCAATGAAGGATTTATAAGATATCAGGGAAAGGGGGGAAGAGAAGAAAGGAAGAAAGAAAGAGAGAAAGAAAAGATTCCTTGCATTCCAGAAACCTAGCCAGAGGCACCTGGCAGTGATTAGTGCAAAGGTTCACCAAACTTCAGATAGAGTCTGTCTTTAAAAAAAAATAGAGGAAAAAAAAAAGGGAATGGTATAACTGTTTCCTGAGCATGTGCTGACAGAAATTCCCGTAGGGCAAGACCCAGAACAGAAACACGTGGCAAGAGATTGGGCGCTATCCAGAGACCAGATTAGCAGAGCTTTACACATCATTTTTAATATTATGGGAAGAGATGAAAATCAGTGTTAACTTTTTTTTTTCTTTTTTTATTAAAAAAAATAATCCCCTGGTCCTGGAGCTCAATTGGACTTTCTCACAATATAAGTAACTGTAAGGCTAGGGGGAGTGAATTTATGAATGAAAGGGATGAAAGGGTTGGCGTGCTGGATTTTATGGTAGAACCTGGTTTCATGGAAACACCTCAGGTTTTGCAACTAACTGCAATGCTTTGCAAGTCACTTACGCTAAATCATGGAACTTCTTCACTTTGTGCTTCTCACATTGGTGCTTATTATAAACTTTTCTTCATTGTAACATGAGTTAAAAATAATTCTTAAAGTCTAGATTGTGTTATGTGTCAATATGGTATACATGAGAACTTTATTACGTTATGGCCCAAAATCTATGAAAACTTACTTGAGATAAAGGACAGATGTTTTTCAGTCTGGATTTGGTCCTGTTTCCACTGAAGTCATTGGGACATGGGTTGAGGTTCTTCATCTAGCTTAGGAATCTGCCAATCAAACCATCACATCATAAAAAGGAAAAAAGAAAAAAAAAAAGAAATGACAGTTTTCATATTGGAAACATCCCTATCTCAGATATTTCTCTTTTGTGGTTACATTTCATTCTCAATTATTACTGAAGAATCTTAGTTTGGATTTATTTTCATTATTTTTCAATTTTCAATTTCAGTATTTGCCATATAAATGTACTGTGTGTGGCTTTTGGCAGTCAAGGCATGATGAACTAGATGATGAAAAAACTCCTCTTAAAACTGTTCTAAATCTGGCTTTACAATTTGCTACTCTGTTAATTTGTCCAGGAACAGCTATTGAACAGAGTGGCTAAAGCAAAGTATAAAACTACTTCTAACTCCAACTAAGTACTATGGATGGATACAGAAACCATACATTACCATCTTGACAGAAAAATCACTGTCAATATGTATTTATTTTTGGTTCTGTATTTTACAAGAATATTGAAACAAAACATTTGGTGTGAATTGTGAAAATGCACAAATTCTTATGCACCACCACCTACTTGGGGAAACCAACCCAGGAAGCAGGATAAGTGATTCTGAAGTGAGATAATGGCACTTTTAGCCTCTTAGGTGAGATTGAGGTCTTGTGGAGATCATTGCTAGCTCATAGTTTCTTCACACGTCTGTCTTACAATTTAATCTTAATTTTCACAATCAAAAATATGTATGTAACATGAAAATACAATTACAAGAAAATTACATGAAAGTCTTATTGGGATTTCTGTTTGAGATCCTTAAAGGTTCTGTTTGAGATTCTTGAAATTCTCACTTTATAAAATGAGAGAAAACAGAGAAGTATCTTCTGTGGTTTGACATTTAATTAAAAAAAAATTCTTCTGTTAAGATCCAGATTTCTGTGAGTTTCTACTAGTATGAGTGGCTTTGCAGTACCTGGCTCTTTATCTGTGTCTAACACGTGGTGTAACAGCTCTTCATGGGTAGTATCCCATCTGTCTTCAAGAGCTTACCTTAGGAGGGGCCATGAACCAGGTATTTTACAACTGTGTTTAGTTTAGCATGGTGCAGCAATGTGTGCAGTATCACAGACAAAGTATGTCATCAACTTAGGATCAGTTCTTCCAGTAGTGTTCTGTCAGTTGCATGGATGATGGAATTACAAAAACATGATTTTTCTGATTAGTCCTTTTACTAAATTGTTTAGTGATGCATCCTCAGAAGAAGAGTGCATTAGCTTTGCAATTCCACCTGAAATCAGAAGTCCCTCAAGACTAGTATTATGTCTTCAGCGCCATCCTACACATGGTGCTTCAAAGGGAATTTGAAAAAACCCACAATACCTGGTCAATCATATGAAGTTGTGTGATGAGTGAAGAGTGAGAATTCCTCTCTGACTTGTTGGGCGATCAGTTTACATCCTGAAGCACAAGATTTGATTACCCCTTGCCTAGCATGGAAATGTTGGTTTTGGCCATTAAATTATTCAGTCCCTTTAAAAGGAAAAACCTAGCTAGACTGTTTGAGTCTGTGACTTCCTGTGGCTATGAGTGCCACAGGCCATGGCATGCTGTGTGAGCAAAATGTTCCTTTTGTTCTAAACTGACCTGCCTCTCCCTGTGGTGAAAGCCCTGTTTCTCCTTTATCTTGGGCAGGGTGGAGAGGAGGCTGGCTCCTCCACTGCACCACTGTAACCTGAAAACTACCTTTTAAGTTCTCTTCTTTTGCTGCCACTCTTCTAGTTTTGGCAGTTTTCCTTTGTGAGAAATCTGTGCCTTACTATTCTAGTGCATCTTCGGCTGTTTTTATCTCTTACAATGATGTAATATATCAAAACTGAATACAGCTCTTCTGGTTTTATTATTATGTAATATACAGTCGTTAATAAGTTGATTATTCCTGCATCCAACTGCGTGGTTCCCTTTCTGTTATTATCACTGCACAACAAAGTTGCATGTTACTCCTACAAAAAAAATATTATTCCCAAAAGATAGGTTCAAAACTAGTCAACACATACAAGGAGCATAGACTCTTTTGCCAAATACTCTAATTTCTCCAAATTTGGTCTCCTCTTGCATCCTGTTTTCCACATTCTCAGTATACTCAGATCTGGTCTGAGCTTCTTGCAAGTGCCGCTCTGGGTAGCTTATCAAGGAAAAGGATTTTCAGTGAATGGTCACCAGTTCTCCCCCGCTGTCTTCAGGTGACCAGTAAGCATTCTCCTTAGCACTTCCCTTCAGACACACCCCAGCAGGATGCCACACGAGCCTCCTGGTCCATGCAGTTACAATCGTTTGTAATTGTTAAGCGGCAGCACCTTGGTTTGAGATATACACAGCACTACAGATGCAGTTTTGATACCATGGGGACCCAAAAGAGTTATGGAAGAACTGGAGGTAAGGAAGTAAATTCAGGGTTTAGACAGCTGATCCTCCAGTTAGGGTGTTTACCAAATAAAACAAGGCTTGAGTTGTATATTAGGTAAAGATGCTGCTTCCAGGTTAGGGGGATTTCTGGGCACAGAGCAGCAGTGATGGCTGCCATATAGAAACCTACCCAGACAGCACCAAAAATACAGCAGAGATTTCCAGCCTACAGACTCCTGAGAATCCACAAGCTGTTCCTAAGAGATCCAAAAGAGTCTGAGAAGCACCTACTATTATTTGGTGCCAAAGTCACCAAAAGTCTTCAGGTGAAAAAACCTTCCTACCTGCTCCATGTATTACATTCAACAGTGTTTTGTTTTGTTTTGTTTTGTTTTCCTTCATATAAGGGACATATGGTTTCTGATATGGAGTAATAAAAGCTTTGCAGTTTGTTAATTTGTTATTTGAGATAATGAAAACATCTAATCATCAGGCATCCTTATAAGACAGGGTACACTGTATCAGCAGAGCAAGCAGCCTGTA